>NC_067147.1:54039135-54366635 GCF_903995435.1 Acomys russatus
GCAGACCCGGCGCAGCATGGTGTTTGCAAAGCACTTGCGGGCCGTGGGAGATGAGTTCAGAAGCCAGCACCTCAACTCCACAGATGCCGCTGATAAGATGGCCCCAGAGGAGGACTGGACACGCATGAAGGTAGCCATGCTGCTCCTGTCTGAGAGGGAACCAGGCATGGGCTCATCCCTTAGGCTAGCATGTATGTCCTGTGAATACTTTATCCCAGACATGAGTGACACTCATCATCTGATCTTCAAGAGGGCCCGGGGTTGAGCTCCACCCGAGTCCTCCTGATGCTGAGTGAGGGACATGACTCATACAATTTTCTATTTAGTGTGGGGATATTACTGTTAACATAAAATAGGATTTTGTTGTTTTGCTTAACGCCCAGCTCTATTTTGTTTTGTTTTGTTTTGTGAGAAGGCCAAGTGTGGTGATGCACACCTTTAATCCCAGCACCTGGAAGGTAGAGGTAGGCGGATCTTTGTGAGTTCGAGGCCAGCCTGGTCTACAAAGCAAGTCCAGTATAGCCAAGACTACACAGAGAAACCCTGTCTCGAAAACAAAGAAACAAAAGACTGCAGATTCTGCCCAGCATGGTGGCACATGCCTAAGACCTAGTCTTCAGAGGTGGAAATAGGAAGAAAGAAGGGAGAAAAACTCAAAGGAGTAGGCAGTGAAAGATGAGCTTGTCAGCATTTCCTGTGGCCTCTGCACAGCAGAGCGGGAGCAGGCCAGCCCGCCTGCCCCAGAGCCCCTCAGTCCTCTGGCCACACATTGTCCTCTCCTTGCTGTATGAATATTTTCCCCTCAAAGCTGGGTCTCCTGTGGTCTTTCACATTGACTGGCTGAGCACCAGATGTTGAGAATCCACTGTTCCTATTTGGTCTGGGGCCATTCTGGATTGCTTTCAGGTGCTGTTGTTCAAGCAATAATTCGGTGGCTTAGATGGTCTTGCCTAGAAGTATTAAGTAGCTTTCTTTTTTGAGTGTCTTATTTTATAATTTTTATTTCACTTATGAAGTATTTGTGATAATTGGTTCTTCACGATTTTCTTGAAAAAAGATCAATTTCCCCACTCCCCCCACCCTCAAGAGATTTTCCATGAGACTCAGCTGGGCCTGGAAGGACACTTTAGAGAGCATGTTTGTCCCACTTCTGTCCAAAGGACCCAGGTGAGCTGTGTTCAGCATCTTTTCAGCACATCCCTGTCTCTTGTAGGTCAAACTGGGCTCAGCCCTAGGCGGCCCCTACCTTGGAGTCCACCTGAGAAGAAAGGACTTCATCTGGGGCCACAGGGAGGATGTACCCAGCCTGGAGGGGGCCGTGAAGAAGATCCGCAGCCTCATGAAGACCCACCAGCTGGACAAGGTGTTCGTGGCCACAGATGCCATCAGGAAAGGTAGGCAGTTTGACACCCAGACTTTGTCAGGCCCCTTACCCCTGGCTGGATGCTGGGCCGGTGTAGGCATTCATCGTGACCCTTGATGGCGCACTTGTTCCTTCTGGAGGGTCAGCAGCCTCCCCTTTGCCTCGCAGAACAGGAAGAACTGAGGAAGCTGCTACCGGAAATGGTGAGGTTTGAGCCCACTTGGGAGGAGCTGGAGCTGTACAAGGATGGAGGCGTTGCCATCATCGACCAGTGGATCTGCGCTCACGCCAGGTGCCTGTCCACCTTGCTGCGGGAGGGGTTCACACTGCTGTCAGAGGCTCCTGTTGCCCCGGTACCCACCCTCTCTGTCCCCATTTGGGCTTCATTGCTTTCTAAACTGTAACATCCAGCCCAGGCTTTCCTTGGGCTGTGTGAGCTGTGGGGTCTCGACCCTTCAGGTCTCTCACGCACACATCCTCTGTGGTGTACACTCAGACCTCTTCTGCTCCTGGCTGCCCAGGCTGCCTGACCTCCTTGGTCTGTTTGTGCCAGTGAAGTTCATACACAGGGCTGCCTGAGGCCAGAGGCCTATGTGTCGCTGCTCCGGGAGACCACTGGAGGTCAGCTGGCCTCGTAACACACTTCTGTACATCAGCTGTAGGAACCTCGGGGTGGGCTCAGAACATCCCGGGTTGAGTGGGGACCAAGGCAGAGTGTGTGACTTTCCTTGTGGCTCCAAATGCTGAGGTGCTCAGTGTGTGCACATTTTAGTGCTAGAAGGCTGGTGTGTGTCCACCTTGCCCTGTTGCTTTTCTCCCCGTGACTGCTGCTTTTCTGCTGTGCTTTGTTTGGCCCCTGAGGTTCCTGCTGAGACCATCCCAGCACCAGGGGTAGGCAGGTGAAGGCCTCATTCTTAATCTGTGCGGTCCCCTCCCAGGCATGGCTTGAGCAGTGTGCATGATGGGGAGAGTGGCCATGTCTCTTTCCCTGCTGGTGTTCTCTGAGGAGTCTCTGGGCTTGCCCTTTCTCTCTGCCTGGGGTTTTTCCCAGGATCTGCTAGACATAGCTGTCTCAGGAACTGACTGCAGTTCCCAGCTCAGAAGGTACCTCATGCAGCGGATTGTAGCTGCCTCTGCCGTCAGCACAGCCCACTCTAATACTTGCCTCCACAGAGGCCAGCCGAAAGAAAGCTCCAGCGTCCCAGGATAGTCCCAGGAACTTTTCTTGGATTAGTTGGTCACCCAAGTGCCATCAGAGGGCCAGGGTACAGGAATCGGGGCTGGCTGCCTCACTCTGTCACCCCAGGAACCTGAAGGGCCCTGGAAAGGTCCTCCCTTAGCTATGGCAGCATATGTGAATAGTCCCTGGCACTGCCAGTATGTCAAGATGAACTCAGCCTGTGGCATTCATGTAGAGTCAGCTGGAGGTCTAGCCATCTGTAAGGGAGAGGAGGAGGTCTGCAAGGCACAGTGGCTGCTGAGGCTTGGGCTGACCTGGGCAGGTGCCAGTGCTGCCGGCGCCAGAGCCTCTGGTAGGTGTGTGTGACCAAAGCATTCATGGCTGGTCCCAGATAACCTCTCGTTACTCTGCAGGTTTTTTATTGGCACCTCAGTCTCCACATTTTCTTTTCGGATTCATGAAGAGAGAGAGATCTTGGGGTTGGACCCCAAGACGACGTACAACCGGTTTTGCGGAGACAAGGAGAAAGCATGCGAGCAGCCCACACACTGGAAGATTGCATACTGAGGGCCACCTGTCTACCACCTGCCAGTCACTCGGTCACAGGGTCCCAGAGGAGGCCCCCACTTGGGTGGCAAACATCTAAAGCCCGTGTCCCTTGTGTTCATGGGCCAGCATCTACCAGTGTCTAGGTTCTGCCACCTTCAGGATTCACAATGTGTCTTCTCTCAGGACCTGAGCACCCACATCCCCATCACAGATGTAACATGTGCTAGCCCAGAAATTCAAGAACACTGGGGATGGCCAGTGAGTATCAGCCCTCTCAGGTATGGATACTGGCTCCTGAGATGTTGGTGTGACTGTCTGCTGAGGTCGTTTCACGCATGTCCAGTGTGAGCAAATGCCAGGTTTTGCCTCACCCCCTACCTGCGTGGTGCCCCAGCTAGTTTCCAACTGAAGGAGATGACTCAGCCACTGTCCTCTCCAGGATGCTGGGAACCTCAGGGCAGCCCTTGAGCTGTGCCAATGACTCCCTCACCTCACATGGACCCCCAGCCTCCCTTCACACTGCTGAGAAATAGAGTTGAGGAGTGACAGAAACACATCTGAGACAGGCCACTGCTTTAGGGAACCCTTTCCCAGGCCTTGTGCTGCCCCACAGGCGGCAGAGTCAGCAGGTCCTTGACCTTACTCATCAATACACCCCCTTCCCCAGCCCCCATTCAGCTACTGCCCAGGTCTCCTTCCCAAGCACCAAGGTAGAGCCTGAGCACAGACAGCGTCCTGTGGCTCACTCAGCTGACCAGGTAGAATCATGTATTTATTCTTTGCCATTTGTACATCCAAGTGTATTAATAAAATACTTTTTTCAAGAAAGCTGTAATAGAAATGGTGCCTTTTAAGTACTTCGTGTTTTCTTAGGTCGGGAGCTGGGTCAGGTATGTGGCCTGCAGCTGTGCCTTCTGGGAGCATGAGGGCTCATGCCACCTGACAGTCTGTAGCATGGACCCTTGTCACGTCTGCAGAAGGCAGGCTAGTCAGGTGTGACAGGACAGTTCAGACAGCCTTGTCACTGTCCACCACAACCTGGTTCTTCGTTGGCCTGTGCGATAGGACTGTTGGGAGAAGGTGTCCTCTAATTACAGAAAATCTGGAAATCCCATCTTTTGGACTCCAAGGAGAAGGCAGTGTGGCCTTCATGGGATTTATGCTTTCTAGAGGAGTGGCCGGTCCATCTGATGGAAACACTGGCAGCTACAGCAAGTAAGGAACACCTGGTGCCAGGACAGAGCTTCCCACGTGACAGTGGCCGCCAGTGCCAGGGACCTAGGGGCATGAGCTGCGGCAATGGGGTGATGTGCTGGGTCATCTCAGGAGGACCATGTAGCCACAGTCTAAGCCAGCAGGCCATGTGGCCACTGACGGAGAGCAGTTGATGTAAGAAAAAACAATGGGATTGGTCAGTCTCTGGGCCAAGGGACACATCAGTGCCTGGTGCTGTGGGCAGCAGCATCTCCGGGCAAAACTGGAAGGTCTTGAACCAGCCTGTCCGGTTGCTGTGATAACCATCTGCCACAGTAATATCAGTGAGCCTGTAGCTCAGTTCCATACAAAGTTACATTGCAGTTCACTACGAACAGAAGCAGCTCTAAAGCAAATTCAACAGGAGACTCGGGAGCCAGCTAGGTCCAGGGGCCAGAACGCGACAGCTGAGAGCAATTCCAGCCACCCAGAAAGATGATAGAGTGAATTTGGGTCAATGTTATTTTTTGTGCAACTCAGATGGATTGCAATGGCTGCTTAAGCCAAGGAATATGCCACAGCTCCCTTTGGCCCCAGCTGTCACATGGCCAGGGTGACACCTTTGCCAGGGACTTTTTAACTGGACAGCGGACCTGACCTCTGGTGCAGATGACACTAACAAGACGGGCATGGCTGGTAGACACTATTCTGCACTCAGCCGTTGTGTTTTGTGCAGCTTCCTTTGTGTATTTTCAGTGACCCAGCTGTGACAGCTCATAACTCTCCCATCATTAACTCCTCCCTGCTCTCAGGATGTAGCAAGGTGAACATAACAGCCATTCTGGACTTCTCTGGGGTCCCCCTGAGTGATCTATCTGAACTGTTATGTGTTGCAGATACCCTGCATCAGTCAGGTTAACAGGTCCTTTATAGACTGCTGGCTTCTGAATCTACTGTCTAGAAGCCTTAGCCCTAAGTCATCAGTCATCTGCTGGTAGTCTCCAGGCACTAGCCATACACCCACCATCTGATGACCTAGACCCTGCCAGGAAGTCCACTGCCAGGAGAGAAAGTGGGTACAGCATATCCCATAGGCAGCAGGGAGGCAAGGCTTCCTGCCCCCAAATGAACAGGGCAATGCTGAGGGTAAGTTGGACTCAGGAAACTGTGGTCAGAAAGAACAACAGGACCATAGGGTCTTTGGTATCACCTGAAGAAGTCACACCTGGGGCCTGCCCGGAACAGCAGGACATTGCAGGAACATAGCGAAATCCACAATGCCTTCACCAGCACCAGCAGTGCCATCCAAAGTGGGCATCACAGCATAGACCAGCCCCCTCGGGGGCTCTGTGCAGAGACCATGTGGATGACAAGTGGCTATCCTTGGTGAAACCAGAGGGCCATTTGTTCCACAGCAGCGGCTAATTGGGACACCTAAGGCTATAAATCAGACACACACGCTGCCCAGGGCATCTGGGACAGAGGCTTTATAGCCTCTGGGGAGTTGTGCTCATCCATTTTGAGAAGAGGTTTATTTAGCTCACAGCTTTGGAAATGTCATGGTGCCAGCTCCTCTCTGCTCCACCTTGCCTGCAATAGCTCATGGGAACGAGCCATGCCAATGGAAGCGGGGGGCTCATCCACCACATACAGGCTGGGAGCTGAGTGAGACCGAAGTATGGCTTTCAGGACCCTCTCAGAGGGTGACAGAGGCTCCTTAGAACCATCTAACTCTTCTGTGAGAGTGGAGGACCTAACTTTAAATATGCCACCACTTCCCATGGCACTGCCAATGTCCCAGCAAAGGGCCTTGGGGGGTGAGTGCACGCCCAACCACAAGCTAAACTTGACACTGTCCTCAGATCCACACCAGACAGCAAGCCAAGCTCTCCATAGAACCACTGACCTCACACGGTCCTAGAAGGTGAGATTACAAGATCATGGAGGGTGGGGAGATGGGTCCACCTTCTGCTTGGCTCACTCACGCACCCCCATCAGGGGCTTATGTAGGTGTCCTTGCTGCCAGCTGTTAAAGTAGGACTTGGGAGGGCAGGGGCCCAGTGTATTCAGTCACAGAACAACAGGAAGCCATCAGGGACTCCAGGGGGACAAACACATGTGACAGATGACAGACAAGAGCCTTAGACAAAAGTTCTATCTGGAAGTAGAGTTCCAAGATTACGGAATGTAGTGCTGTCCACTTCATGCAGTCCTTGACTTGCAGGTGGCATCTTCTCCCTTGTCCCCACAGAGCCATCCCTAAGTCCGGTCTCCTCCATGGGGACATAGTTGTGCCAGATTTGGCTTGCTCTGCTGACCTCAGTTTACCCCAGTCATCTCCATAACAGTCCCATTTCCAAACAGAACTCTGTTGAGATGTACTAGGTTCAGGGCTGAGTTCAGCAATAGAATTTGAGAAGCCACTGAGCCCTCACAATGCCCACACATCACTCCTGATTCCAGAAGTCAGGGCTGAAGCCCAGATCGCCTGTCTACTCAGAGCCTGCTTGCCCTAGAGGACAGAGTAGCCTAGAGCCCACATGGTTGGAGAGTCACAGAGGTAGTTTGGTCAGGTTGTGCATGGCAAGTTTGTGACAGGACATATACCATATTGGGACAAAGAGATGCTCCTGAGACCTGCTGCCCAGGACATGGCTGGACAGCTAGGGCCACTGTTCTCGCTCCCCATCTATCCTCTGTGGGGGTCTATGGGGAAGGCTGAGTTGGCATAACCCTGGCTGGACTGGAGCCTGCCTCTTTTCAGAAGGAAGCCAAAGCAGTCTGAATTCAATGACCTGGTTGCTACCCTTCAGGGGGAAGTGGAGGGGGGACAAAATGGGCAGGGAATACATTTGGGGACTGTGTTGAATCACACCTTGGCTGGTCCCAGCGCCATCTGTCTTGGCTGTGCAACTCTTACTCCTTGCTGCCATATCAGCTAACTAATGAAGGCTAGAGGCTGCAATAAATGGCCTGTGACAAATTCAACCCTCAGCACTAAGGAAAAGGCCTTTTCAGGACAAAGCAGGACTTCCTTGTCTTGTAGATGGCCACTCTCATGCCATATAGATGGCAGGCAAGCCTTCAGACCTACAGAACACATGGCACCATCAGCGTTCCCTACCTCAGAAGGAACACAAAGAAGCTCCCTACCACCCCCTGGAGTCTGTGGGGCAGCAGCATCTCCATCTGGTCACTTTTAGAACATGCACTTGCTTACTTTTGAGAAATGCAAGCGGGTTTACAGAAGAAGCCCAAAACAGGGTCATGGGTCCTCAGAGAAAGATATCCACACCCATCCTGTGGGAGTGGCAGGTTCAGTAGTGGGTAGGAAGAGGGATGTGCACCATCTGGAACCTTCAATCGCCTCAGGGAATGACAAGGAGGAATGGACACACCCAGGTGGCATTAGTGAAAGTACTGATGCTGAGAGAGACAAAGGTCTGATAGAGACACAGCCAGGGCTGAGGTGTGATGCTCCAGGTCCAGTCTAGGGACACAGCAGGGAACTCCAACCGAGTCCCCAAGGGCACATAGCTGTACATGCAGACAGCCTCAGACTCTGAGTAGGAAATGAACTTCAAAGCATCTGGAAGTTTCAGTGACTGAACTTGTAGCAATGTTGGGATGCCAGCTCCAGGACCATGGAGATGGGGCTCCTCACAGAGGATCTCTAGACTTGGGAACCCCCAGCAGGGCCATTTGGAACCCATTTTAGATACAAGGCCATGATGGGAAGGTTGGGGGGCTCCCTGCTGCAGGGATTATGAAAAAAAAAAAAGAGGCTCCACAGAGTGGCAGGGTAGGTTCCTCACAGGATCCTGGGCTTAGCAAGCCTCAAGTGTGGCAGGAGACAAAGGAAAGGGACAGGGTAGTTATGGACCTCTCCTCTGAGCAGGAGAGAGAGACAGAGAGACAGAGAGACAGAGAGAGAGACAGAGACAGAGACAGACAGAGAGAGACAGGGAGACAGAGAGACAGAGAGAGAAAGAGACAGAGACAGTGACAGAGAGAGACAGAGAGACAGACAGTGACAGAGAGAGAGAGAGAGAGAGAGAGAGAGAGAGAGAGAGAGAGAGAGAGAGAGAGACAGAGACAGAGACAGAGACAGAGACAGAGACAGAGACAGACAGAGAGACAGAGAGACGTGCTTGCAATCCCTCCTCCTCTGGTGCTAGGCAAGCATTCTACCACTGAACTAAATCCCTGTGGGGAGAATTTCTAACCGCAGGGCATTTGGAAGTAGAATTAAAGATGCCTTTCCTCCCCAAATCAATAAATTCCCATCCTCTGGAGGAATCCACTCTCAGATGCCTTGCAGGATCCATTCTCATCAACACAATCAGGGGCCGTGTGTGTGTGTGTGTGTGTGTGTGTGTGTGTGTGTGTGTGTGTGTAGTTTGGTAGAAGCAGTAGCACACTACAGACACACACCCATGGCCCCACAGAAAGTGAGTGGTTGCAACAGACCTGAGGAAACTTTGATTGGCCATGTCTACAGAAGTGACAGAGGGTGCTGGAACAGGCAACCTGCATAACTGAAAATATAATGGCACATTAGCAATTCAAACAGCCAAACAGAAGATCCAGTACCTAAGGAATAGCTGGCGGGCTGAGGGTACCACAGGGCACAACACAGAAAGCCAAAGACTGAAGAGGTAAGAGAGGTGGCAGGACCAGAAGACAGAAGGGACAGGCCGATGGGCAGGCCGATGGTATCTAATGAGCAGCCTAGAAAGAGAAGACAGAATGTAGGAAAGCTCTGTTCAAGAGATGTTGGGTGGACACCTTCCAGACATTACTCTTTGTGTTCAGAAGGCTGAGGACTCTCAAGAGGTGAGGTGCAATTCGACCCTAGGGGCCTGAAGGAGCAGCAAAGGTGACTACAACCATGTAGAAGCAGCCCGGTGCTTCTTGACACCAGGGGGGCCAGAGGACAGAGGCCAGAATGCATCCAGACCATTCTGCCCCCGGTTAGTGACTATCATTCTGGCAACATTCTTCACATATGACAGCAGAAAGATTCCTCTAGACAAGGAACCCCCAAGCTGTTCACCATGAACAGACCTTAGAGGCATGGGTGGGAGGTCATCACACGAAAACAAACATGACTAAGCGGTAAGTGGCACAGCATGTGATTGGCCATGTGCTTTCTGTCCACGCCACACTCTTTGTAAGAAAGGAAACTTTTGTTTTTGTTTTTGTAGACAGGGTTTCTCTGTGTAGCCTTGGCTGTCCTTGAACTTGCTCTGTAGACCAAGCTGGCCTTGAACTCACAGAGATCCACTTGCCTCTGCCTCCCAAGTGCTGGGATTTAAGGCACGTGCATCATGATAACTTGGCAAGAAAGGAAACTAACTTTTTAACTCGCCTGTCTGAGGTGTTTCAAGTGGTGGTTTTAGTGGAACTTTTTTCACCTTTATTTTGTTTCTTTTTATTTGTCCTTTTTATTTTATTTTATTTTAGTCAGGGTATTGCAAGGTAGTCATTCTTGGCTTGGTCTGGAGCCCTGCAACTCCCTATGTAGCCCAGGCAGGCTGGCCTCCAACTCATAGAAACCCACTTGCCTCTGCCTCCTGAGTATGGGGTTAAGGGTGTTTGCCACCATGCCTGGCTAGTTTATGAATCTGTGTTAGTCTGAGAGACTTGATTGCTTTTAAACTACCCTTGCTTCAGAGAGGGCTCCTTTAGAGACCATTAGTGTTTGGGAAACATAGCAAAACCCATAAAGATCTGCATGTGCCATGCATGACCCAGCAATCCTGTTCCTGGGACTTCAGCTTCGGAAATGGAATCTGGCTTATATAAAAAAGTTATACAGGGCATTGCCATTGCTCTTAATTGTCCACCATAACTAGATTTAAGACCCTATTGCTGAAGACACCACGAATCTTGGGCTCAGGACATAGAGAGATTAACCTCTACTGTTGGCTTTGAGGCCTGCTCCCCAGGAGAGATTTCATGCCTGGTTCTGTAGCCTGGTCAAAAGCCCATGACTAGACTAATTGGACTCAGAGGTTACTAATAACAATAACATCAACAAAAACAAAATGGACATGAGGTTGGGAGGATGACATGAGGGAGCACGAGGAGCTGTCAGTCAGGAGGTGAAGGTGGAGGATGACATGAGGGAGCACAAGGAGCTGTCAGGGGGTGAAGGTGGAGGATGACATGAGGGAGCACGAGGAGCTATCAGGGGGTGAAGGTGGAGGATGACATGAGGGAGCATGAGAAGCTATCAGGGGGTGAAGGTGGAGGATGACATGAGGGAGCACGAGGAGCTGTCAGGAGGTGAAGGTGGAGGATGACATGAGGGAGCACGAGGAGCTGTCAGGAGGTGAAGGTGGAGGATGACATGAGGGAGCACGAGGAGCTGTCAGGAGGTGAAGGTGGATAGATATGATCAAAGTACATTGTAAATGTATGAAAATCTCAAGGATAAAATAAAATATTAAAAATAATCTCTGTACTTGTTCTTCCTCCCACCCCCCCTCCCCCATATAGACTCATTCTGTATAGTCCTGGTTGTCCTTGAACTTGTGGTGATCCTCCTGCACTAGCCTCCCAAATGCTGGAGTTACAGGTGTGCAATACCACACCTAGCTCCAATTACTTCTCATAGTAAGGCACCACGTGGTATTGGAAAGCATGAATAAAAAGGCTGAACTTGGGATATAAAATAGTGGCTTCTTATTTTTAAAAGATATTTTATTACTAATTAAGTGTGTGTGTGTGTGTGTGTGTGTGTGTGTGTGTGTGTGTGTGTCTGTAATGCTCATGAGAGTATGAGGCATCAGGTCCCTGGAGGTAGAATCCCACGATGCAGGAGCTGGGACTAGGGTCTTCTACAAAAGCATCTTCAGTTCTAGCTTCCTGTTTCTAAGACTGTAGCAGCCACAAGCTTCCTTGCTGAATAACTCCAGCTATTTTTAAAGACTTGTTCTAGCCACCCCCCCTACAAATGACCTTGGGTTTGGATGGAACCAAAAAGTCTTCCAAGAAGAAGCAGACCCTGAAGAAAGAGGCACAGTGTCTCAGGACCCAGATTAGAAGCAAGGGTGTGATTGACAGTGGCAGAAGAGACTGGAATAAGGAGAATGGAATCTCTCCATCTTTCCAAAGTGTTCCCAGTTTCGGTCTGGTGCCCTGTGTGGGGCAGACATGGCACGGGGCTACAACCAACCAGCACCTTGTGTCTCAGTACCCTGACTTCACTCCTGTCTCACAGGGACATAGCCTCGAGCTGTCTGCTGTCTACAATGAAGCCCTTTGTTCTCCCAAAACCTCGGATCCAGGTACTGGTTTCCACATGTACCAGGCAGTGGCTTTGCTTGGCATCATTATGAGGCATATGGAGAGGTATTTGGTTTAAAGGAGAATAATAGAACTATGATTCAATATAAGTAGAAAGTTGACAGTGTTAGCCTCATGCCTGTAACCTCAGCATGCAGAGACAGGAAGATCAGGAGTTCAGGGCTATCCTAGGCTACAGAGCAACTTCAAAGGCAGCTTGGGTATGAGAGGCTCTATCTTAAAAAACAAACAAACAGGGCTGGAGAGATGGCTTAGAGGTTAAGAGCACCATCTGCTCTTCCGAAGGTCCTGAGTTCAATTCCCAGCAACCACATGGTGGCTTACAACCATCCGTAATGAGATCTGGTGCTTTCTTGTGGTGGGCGGGCACACAAGTGGGCAGAATACTGTGTAAATAATAAATAAATATTTAAAACAAACAAACAAACAACCCAAACCAAAAGAACAGCAACAAAAGATGTGCAGCATTCTATCTGGGAGACATGGGTGCCCAAGCTTGTCTCTAGTATTTCTGGCTTATTTCAAGAACCTTGCTGCTTTCTAGTGAATGCCCTGGGGTTGCTACTGCCCACAGTGTACAGAGATGCAGGTTAATAGAACTTCTCTGTCCCTGGACTGGCTACCTTTCCCATGCAGTCAGAGGACACTGAGCCTCACAAGAGAGAAGAGGGCTCAGGACAGGGGAGGTGCCATGCCTCCTTTAAGCAGAGCAGGAAGGTGAACCGCTGCCAGCTCCATCACTCCTGAAAGCACCTCAGGGAGGAGGCAGTGTGGCTGCTGCAGGCCGGCTTGTCCACCCCATTACCCTCACTGGTCATTAGTGAGGAGAAGTGGGGCTCGACTGCACATTCAGGTTTCTGTAAATAACAAGTGTCTGTTCTCAGCAACTTCCCCGCCATGAACTCACAGAGTGTCTGCACCACACTGCCGTCCCTGACCCTTCACATCAGCACTGAGTGCTGCTGCTGCTCAGGGCTGGGTGCTGAAGTGCACTTCTGCCTTCTGACTGGCCATCCTCAAAATGTCCATTGCCAGAAGGGTCAAAGGTCAAGGGTCAACTGGTGATGCTTAAGTGGTTTGAGAAACTTCAGGGTCTTCCCCCTCCTTCCCCCTATAGTCACATCAGGAAGTCACCTTGCCCCACTGAGACAGAGCCTCCTAGTGCCAGGAAGGGGACAAACTGATGTCACAGCACAGTGTAACACTGGGTGAGACAAGCTTTGTAAAGGATTCCTCACAGCATCGGGCACAATGTGCTAATCACAGTGTGTCCTCCCACCCCACTCTCGCTCCCTGCACAGCCCCCAGGCTCAGCATTCACACGCCTTACAGAAATCACTGAGGCGGTCTGCCTGTAGCACCCTGAAAGACCCATGCGAATTTTCACAACAGAGAAAGAGACGTGTGGAAGGTGTCTGGAAAGCTCTTTGGGAGGCTGAGGTAGGACTTGGACATCTATCTACCCATTGTATGGAGGAGTCTGAAGTGAAGGATTGGTGACCCTGTCTTGATGACAGACCTGGCTCTGATGCCCCCAGGCAGCCAGGCAAGCCCAGACGTTCCTCTAGCCACATAAGCACCTGAGTGAGGTACACGTCTACATCAGAGGATGGTGAGCCCAGAGTACTGTTGAGGAGCCCCACGTGTACATGCTGCAGCATGTGTGTCCAGACACACACACACACACACACACACACACACACACACACATGCACACATGCATGCACACATATAAAAACACATGGTAAATTAGAAAAAATGATTTCATAGAAAAACTTTACAAGATTTAGAGACAAAGAATGTAGGCTTTTTTTATACTCCAGAGATGTTTCCAGTGTCTGGCTATAGAACCTGTCGGCTGGGATGGTATCTGTTTTATCTGGTATACAGAGTTGATATTTACTTAAAGACTTACAAGTCAGGCTATGTGCTAAGTGCACATACCTGGTGGATTTCAATGAGTTTATAATTAAGTGTTGAGGCATTATTAGAATCTTGAAATTCAAAATCTAATCTAATCTAATTTTTATTGTCTTTATCTCAGGCCTTAAATAAATAAAAAGAAGTAACAGTTGATCTTAAAAAGTGCTAACAGAATAGCTTATGGTTCCTGGGATATCAGCCTATGGATTATGCTTTCATTATAGCTAAAGATATAAACACATTATGAATGTTCTAAGCCATCACCTATCTATAACTCATAAAACAAAGGATATATATGTTTTGGGGGCTAAGGAGATAGCTTAGAGGTTAAGAGCACTCTCTGCTCTTCCAAAAGGTCTTGAATTCAATTCCCAGCAACCACATGGTGAATCATAACCATCTATAATGAGATCTGGCACCCTCTTCTGGCCTGTGGGTGTATGTGCACTCAGAACACTGTATATAAAAAAAAAAGTTAAAGGATTTTCTAAGATCAAAAGTCAGCACACAGGTACTCTCCATCTTCATCTAAATGTGTATGAGTGTTTTTGCCCGCCATGTGTGTATGTATGTGCACCACCTATGAGTCTGGCATATACAGCGGCCAGAAGATGGCGTCCAAGACCCTGGAACTGGAGCTACAGGTGATTGTGAGCCACTGTGTGGGTACTGGGAACTGGAGCTGGGTCCTCTGCAGGGGCAGCAAGTGCTTCCAGTTGTTGAGCCATCTCTCCAGCCTCTCTACACTTCTTTTGTTGTTGTTGTTGCTCAAATTTGGCAAAGGTGGTATTTTTTATACTGCCTTTACTTTCTATATGACATCAGACCGGCCCAGTCATGTCATCCATGCCTGTAAGTAATCAGTAATGCTGTCAGAGAAAAGGTGCAAGAACTGAGCCCTGGGGATCATGGAGGCGCTTGTGCATGTTACTATTCCTCCACTAGGTGGAGGTGTTGCTTACCTTTTCCACCTTGATCCCCATTTGAGTTCTGCTCCTGGTCTTGATGGGTACAGGAGTGTGGTTCCTTTTTTAAAACTCACGCTCCTGAACTCCACATATCAATCAAATGATAGACAACTAGGAGACAGTGTCCCAAAGCACTGGACAAGAAATGGGTTGGGGAGACTCTGATGGGGACTTAGGGTTTAGAATCTCAATAGGAAATTGCAGATGGCAAGCTCAGCCTCTGGAGAGGTAATCTGGTCCCATAGCTGTCTACATGCATTCATGCTTTCTGGCTTCCATTTAATCTTTTCTGAGTTGTAGCACTGTTGTGGGCAAGGCAGAAACAAACTGGGAACTTCATGCCTGAGTTTTGCAAAACTGTAAATAAATTCTTTTTTTGCCCCCTATATATATATATATAAAATGTTGCTTTCACACTTTGTGGTCAGGGGCTAAAGTAAGAGTTTTGTGCCCTAAAAAACTGTGTACTTTGCCTAGTCATCCCTCCCTCTCTCCAGTTCTGGAATCCCACAGATCTTCTTGCTGTTTCCATAGTTTTGCCTCTCCCAAAATATCATAGTTATGCAGCATGCAGCCTTTTGAGATCAGACTGTCACTTAAGGTTCTTCCTTGCTTTCTTAGGGCTTGAAGACTTGTGTCTTTTCAGCACTAACTCATGTCCTTTCACCTGGATGCTCTGGTTTATTCACCCATTTGTCTACTGAAGGGCTTGTTGGCCCCTTCAGTTTGGGGCAATTATATATAAAGTTGCTATTGTTAGCAGGACCTACCATTGATACTGCTCATCACTCTACCCAAAGCCAGGAGGACAATAACTTAACCAAAGAGAGGAAGTAAAATTGGGGCGGGCGAAAAGACATAAGGAAATCCCTTTCCCTCGCAAATCTCCATCTGAGGGCAGTGTCAGGTCTTTCCTTCCACATGTGGGCTCCAGGGGTCCAACGCATGTCCGACGTCACCCCCAAACTAGGGTCTAAGCTTTTCTCCTATTTTTTTCCAGGAGTTTGTTTTGCATTTTACATTTAAGTCTATGATATAACTTTTGTGATGGGTTTATGGTTCGTGTCTAGATTCTGTCTTATGTGCGGGTGTCCGGTTGCTTCCGCCCCATTTGCTGAAGAGACCATCTTTGCTCTGTTGTGTTGCCTTTGTGCCTTTGTCACGAATCAACTGATGATTATCGGTTATCAACAGGGTTTTTTTCCCTTCCACTGATTTACTTTTTCCTTCACGTATGTCACAATGGCTACCTGGTAACTTTAACGGGTCCCTACTCCAGCTCTCCTCCTTGGAGCCTCCTGCCCCTCTTGGATTCTCAGGAGTTTTCATTCAGAGTGGAGAGGCCCTGGGTGTGAGCACCTGACAGTGAAGGCACACATTGCTCCAGGCAGGCAGTCACTCAGCATGTTTCTCTGCTCTGTAGTCTCTTTCTTCCACTGAGCTAGGAAGGGACCACCACAAGTAGACTCTGGCCCTTAACCATGTTATCCAACTAGGAGCATACATTGGGCAGCTTTGTCATCAAACACCAGATCAGGCTCGGTGGGGTTCAAGATGGCCACACAAATGACAAAGTCAATAGAGAGTTGTTACTGTAGAAGAAGAAGCAATTAAGCTCTTTGGCTTCACCTGCTCAGGGGTGACCCAAGGATTAGGACAACAGCTGCTTAGGTACTTTGCAGAAACTTGAAGGCTGCTTTTGAAAACAAAGCAAAGCTAACCCACTTGCTCTTAAAGCTATAGCTATCGGATGGGTAACTATGGTGGAATAAAAGGCACATTGTGTCTGTCCCCTCTGCTGTTTTAAGTCAGGCCAGTCTCTGCTCAGTTTTGCATGTAAACTTATCATTTGAGGAGTGTTCTGCTGAATACTAACATGCAGTGAGCTAGGCTGTTTTCTGGTTAGAGTGAATGTTTCTTCTACCCTGCCATGTACTTTCTTTGCAGCTCTAGCATCCACAGTCCCTCAGCCTTATCCTAAGATAAGCCTTGAAGCCAGAACAGTTCTGAAGATGAGGCCAGCTGTAGCTCAACAGTACCCAGGCAAAAATGATGGCATACAACAAGGAAAACATCTTTTGTAACCGTGCCCATGGGAAATTACCAAAATCCTAGTCTACTCCAGATGATCAAATAACTGCTAGCTGTTCCCTCTGTTGAATGGGATGGCCGAATGATGTCTTAGCTCTGTCAGCGCTCTGAAACTCCACCCCACCATTACTAACACTGCCTGCTGGTTCATATATGTGGCTTGAATTCATTTCTATAGTTTCCATGTCACAAGGTCCCATTGTGTGCTATCGACTTTTTTCCAGTCTAGACCAGACTCAGGCATGAGTACAAGTTCAATCCTGACCCCAGATGACTAAGTAAGAATTAGCTACCTGGTCTTTACTCTGTCTTGTAGAGACTTGACTGAGATAGGGGAGGAAAGATTTCAGCCTGAGTCCCTTGTTTCTTTGACCAAGGCCTCTGATCTTCCCTCTGAGAGGTAGACAGAGTACAGGGTCCTTTTCACCAAACTGTCCCAATGTGCTTAAGAGCCGCATAATCTTCCTGTAATGGAATGTGTCCTGTGGGATTCCCAGGGCTATCTATAGCTACACTCCTGGGCCAAGGCCTGACATGGGCTCCCAGGCCAACTGGACAGGAAGGTGGAAGAGCCTGCTATGGGGTTGGGAGCACACTGTAGTCTCTCATGGTTGCTACCAAAGTAAGTGCAAAGCTGAAAACAACAACAACCAAAACAACAGTAACAAGCATCAAAATTCTTATATGGAACTCTGGTCATCATCAGTAGCTGGGTCACCATCCTTGTCACTAGCCATCAGCTATGTGGCTGCAGACAGTGGAAGCAGACAGGTAGTTCTAAAGAGATTGCCTTCCCTTCCATTCACAGGGAGCAGGTGATAGGAGCTGATAGAAGTGTGTGGTAGAGCCTCAAACAGGTGCACATTTAGTCAGAGAAAGATGAAGGGCTAAGTGACAAGGCTGATGGTGCCCTGCCTGGCAGGTGACAATATTCAGCTGACAGCATTTTTGCTCTGTAACAGCTAAATAACAAGAAATCTGACAAATGCCAGAAGACAACTTTCAACTATATCCTTTGAATGGTTTTCTGAAAAAGAAAAAAAATTACTACACAGGTTACTGAGGTGATGTTTATAGGAAAAGTTCTAGAATGTGTAGCAAAGTACTATAAGAAATGCTTTCCCTCTTGCAAAAGGCAAATTCGCGTCTGGAATGGCTTCTGATCTCATTGGAACACCCAGGCATCCACATTAAGCTGATCACTTCAGGGTGAAAACAAAATAACAAAACAAAAAAAGGTTGAAAGCTGCCCTCTTCTGACTTTGCTTAAAAATATCCTAATCCTCATCCTCTCATGCAACTTCTCCATTTTGTTTTGCTGAGGAGCAACCCATGTCCTGCACTTTGAGACAGGGGTGGAGGGGCGGGATGTATTCATAGCAGAGGGACCCCGGCCTTAGAAGGTGCTGGGCATGCAGCTCCGCAGATGGCACGCTGCTTCAGTGTGCGTTTTGCAGTCTTCAGAGCAGTAGGATCCGCAGGAAATCTACCTGTGGGGTGGCCACTTTGCTAACAACACGGTTACAAGTCCTATCTCCCCCACCTACACTGGAGGTCCTGGGCAGGCTCAGGAGAGGCTTGCAGCAGGGAGTCTTGTTCATTTCTCTTTTAAATGTTTACATTTGTAGCTATTCTGACCTGTCCCAGCCTCCTCCTCCTGTGTAGCCCCACTTCCGGTTCAGCACATGCACTCTCCTTGCACCCCTACTTCTGGGCACCTCCCCCAGGTTTCCAGCTTTGGGTTTCCACTGCTTGGGTTCTCCCTGTATCCAGCTCTTGCTTAGGAGAGGGCTCCAGAACATCTGCGGAGGTAGGAGTGCCTGCTCTGCTGAGATGTCTCCTCACTCTACCCTTGTGCCTCCACTTAGCAGGAGAATCAACCCTTGGCCCTTCAGAAACCTGTCTTTCTCTAATGGATTCTACATCGTGATGGAGAATTTGACCCCATGTAATGTTTTTCTTCTCAAAGTTGTGATCATGCAAATTCTCTACAAGGAAACAACTTCTTATGAGTCAAAACTTAAATTTACTTTGGCCAAAGGCTTTGTTAAGTAATATCCTGGAATTATGTTATTTTTACACATCAGTTTTTCAAAAACACATGTAAGGTGGTAACTAAATCTCACTGACCTAGTATCTCATCCAACCTACATCCAAGGATCAAGAGGCCCCTGTTCTTTTGTGGCAGAGTTTAGCTTCTGTTATATTCTATATTCTAGTTTTGTTGTTGTGGGTGTGTTAGAAAACTGAACAAGCTTTTTAAAAAAATTACAGCAATGATCTCAACTATATTCTGAATTTCTAAGCAATATCCCCCAAATCCAGTGGTTCCAAAATTTAAAGGTTATGAGAATGGATTTAATGCTTTATCAGCTGTCAAATCAAGGAGGTTTTTATTCAAGTGTTTTACAGTAAAGGATTATAAATCACTTGGCTTGTTGAAGAATCTGTCATCCTGTCACCCTCAGTCACAGTGTTTATGACACAACTTATCAAAGGGCTGCCAATTACCCGTGATTCTTTGTCACCTTGTTAAACCTAATATATTCAGAAAGGGTCTGGGACATTGAGGTGCAAATTTCAGTTCCCCTCCTAATTTAATATTGGTAAAATGCTTTCCCTACATCATCGTTTTAAATGTACTTTCATTGCAACTCTGTGGTTGCAGAGCTGGCGCCTTCTATTTATGGCATATGTCCTCCATGTAACCTAATCCTTCTTGTCACACCAGTGAACCAAGTCAGACCTATTTTCTATCAGAAGATAAAAAAACTGGCCTACTTTCCCAATAGAAATAAAAGTGTTAGCAAGCTTTTCTAGGGATATTGAAAAAGAAAACCATGAGAAATGAATTATAGTAGACAGCTTGGAAGAGAAATTACTGAAGGCAATAAAGTCAGGATTTTAAACATGTAGATCTAACATAGTTAGATGACTTACATTTAAAGAAAATGAGCCTTAATTTGTAACAACCTCATGAAACATGCAGGTGAATGTTCAGGTTACACACTGAGAAAGAATGAGAAAAGACTTGGCCTTGTGCTTATGGCTCCTAGCTTGTTTGCTTGCACAGGCACACTCTCTCCCTCCCTCCAGTTTCTGTGGTACTGGGAGTAGATGTCAGGGCTTCTCCTCCGTGAGGCAAGTGCTTCCCCTAACAGCCTTTCTCTTGTTAGCATAATCATCAAATGCTTCATATTTACAAAAAAGGAAGGGATGGATTGCTGTTGGAACACAGCCCAAGAACAGAGTCCCAAGAATGTGGGGGTAAATTCTGAGTGCTTCTGAGAAAGTTCTAAGAAAACAAGACAATAGTCATGTGACTTCTGTTGCTTCAAAAACACAGGTTGGTTCTTGGAATGCTTTCCTGCTCCTCCCAGGTATACCGGATAGGAGTGAGTTCACTTCAGCTTATTCATTACACCTGGCTCTTATTTCTTTAAATGCCTCTATAGAAAAGAAAAACACCCCATGCTTTTGCCACACGTAGCTTGTCCTAGTGATTGTACAGCTTGAACTCATGAGAACTTTGCTCAGGTGACTGACTGTTCTTAACCCTCAGAGTATAAACTGTCTGATGCTCTGAACAAAGTTGGCTGTTGCATGAGACTTTAGCTTACCTCATTTTTAGCATCCATTCTCCCAGGCTCAACTGCCAGCTAGAGTGGTAAATAGGCTGCTAAAAAGCTAAGTCAAGTAGGTGTCATATCAGAATATGCATCTGCACTACTGTAAAGAACATTCAGTTCGTTCAGAGGGAACAAAAGACACACTGCCTGGGGACCTAGCCAAATATCCCTCTTACCCTGGAGAGGAGGGCAGCTGCGTTTCCTAAGTCACGCAGGTTAACACTTACTTGCCTCCTGTTTTCAGCCCGAGAAAAACAAAGGCAAACATGTTTAACTTAGCCAATTAAGCCCGATTCTCAGCGGAACTGGTTTTACTACCTGACCAGTTCCAAAGCAGAGAAGCAGGTCACATCTCTGACCATGCTGCTTTTGAAAGCTACGTGGTCCATAAGACTCTTTAAAGATACTTCTATGCTTATTTTATATTTAATTACAGAAATATCAACCAAACAGGTGTTTTCAATAGGAAAACTAAAACCAAAGCCATTCTCAACTCCCCAGCTGTAGTCCCTTCCCTCACATGGTCCCTTACATGATGCATACACATCCTCTTAAGAGTGTGCTATATAAACAGTCTTGTAGCCAGCTCTCCCCAAATCACGAATGCCCTTCCTGACACAGTACCCCATATACTGGAGCAGAGCCCAAATCTCTCCAGGAAGACACAGAAGCCAGGAGCAAGGAACTGAGGGGCTCTCAAGGTAGATAAACACACTGAGCACTTGGCGCAATGTCCAAGAGGTGGCATGACCGACCAGCCACACTCAAGACCCACAGCTCTCAGGCGGCAGCTAGCCAAGCCTTTCAAAGTATGATAAGAGGTTCTGACTCTAGACCTGAATTGGAGGCAAGGACAAGGAAAACATACGACAAGTCATAGTGAAACGTCTTAGTCTTTATTGAGAACATCTCAGTCCTTTGTCTACATGTGACAGCGTCTCATGCTCAGTTCCGGCTGGGCTCGGTGTGAGAGGAAGCTCATGCAGGCTGCAACACGTGGTATATACATAAATATACATACAGAGAACACTGAGGATTGTATCTTAGCAACACGTTTCTTGGCTGAATTACATTCATGTAAAGTGTCCAGATCCTAAAATCAAATTAAAAGTATATAACTCAAAGCCTGGAAAAGCAAACAGCTTTTAGGGGCTTATCCTTTAACATTCCACAAACTGTGCTTTTAACTCACTGTGTTCCATTCAGAAGAATGGCCCATCAGTTCCTTAAGTACCATCAGCTCCTGCTGTGGCTACAATTAAGTGCTTCTGAGGCTGGGCACTTGTCATTCAAACAGCAAACAGAAAGTATAGGCACTACCACAGAAAGTGTACTGAGGAGCCAGTCCTGATTGGTCAGATCTATGTGACTAATTTGCTCATGGTCCCTGGCAGGTCCCTAATGCCCCATGTGGAGCAGTTCACAGCTGCAGAGTGGGTAACCACCCACTCAGCCTTGGAGAGACTGTCACATGATAGATAGAGACAAGGACACATACAAGCTGTGCACACTGAACATGTATACTCTGCCCTTCCCGTGATATAGTCTGGGGCTGACAAGATGAAGGGATCTTCTGAGAGGTTCCCTCATTTTGAGAACTTACAGATGTGAATTTCAGCTCATTTGATTTCTCTTTCTGGATCAAAGTTATGACTGGGCAGAGCTGACAAGCTGCTCCTATACCGTGTGAATTTACTCTTAGCACAGGGTGATGCGCAGCTCACCCCACATTCCCGATCCTTTGGTGGCTGCCCACTTTTGGTGCACTTGTCTGAAACTAAAGGGGAGATGTAAGTTTAAAAACCAAGCATCAACTAGAGGTCAGAGGAGCTGGGGGTAAAATAAATAGAGAGCAATGCCTTATGAGATGATGGCTTGAACTTATTTTCAATTAAAAAAAAAAAACACAAAAGTTCAAAATAGGAAGAATGGTGAAAGACTCAGATTCATATTCAAAGTTCTTTGGTGCCCCTCACTGGGAGAGGTGCTCCCTTGGTGTTCTTCGCTGGGAGAGGTGCTCCCTCAGTGTCCCTCACTGGGAGAGTTGCTCCCTCCTGATACCATTAATGGACCAGGCCTAATGGGCACAGACACCCACCCTGCCTAGATCAAAGTGGAGAGCCTGGGCTCTACATAAATGTGCTAGCCCACCAAGACTCCCTCATCATAATGACCTCCTATTTTGTAGCTAAGACCTGTCAAAGTTGGGCCTGAATAATCCTCAGGGACACTATTTTGTGTTAGCTAAGTGCACACAACCGAGAACCTTCTGACCTTTACCTGCTGAGGTATCCAGAACATTTTCCATCAGGTTCTTTATGTGTCAAGCTTTCTGCTGAGTCTGTTACATTTAGGCCCTGGACATGGACTACCATCATGATGTCACCATGGTGACCTTCAGGAAGGCTTCAAAAAGCTGAGTGTGTTTTGTTTTGTTTGAGATGGGGTTTTCTCTGTGTAGCCTTGGCTCTCCTGGAACTCGATCTGTAGACCAAGCTGACCTCGAACTCAGAGATCTGCCTGCCTCTGCCTCCCAAGTGCTGGGGTTAAAGGCCTGTGCCACCACACCTGGCTGAGCTTAGTGTCTTAAATCAACATTTGCTTCCCTTTCCGCTGGTCGCAAGCTGTTTGAGCTGCCATATCCTGGGAGCAGGGGAAGGTGGTACACTCCCATCGGCCTACTTTGCACTGCAGGATGCCTTCCAGGCTGTCTTCCTCCCTACCTCCAGGGCCTAAGTCAAGTCTAAGCAGGACCGGTCCCTGTGGTTTTAGATGCTATATGTTGTAACATTCACTTCCTGGTTGGGCACCCTTGTTATCTGACATGGAAAGCCAGGCATAAGACATGGTTTTTAGTCTATGTGGAATATACTTTTGCTACACGTTAAAACCAAGATGTATTTTAAAAAACAAACAACAACAACAACAAAACAAAGCAAATAACCCAACTAAATCCATCTCCCCATCTCCACTAGAAAAAATATAGTTTAAAAACAAGAGTAAGAAGCCGGGCGTGGTGGCGCACGCCTTTAATCCCAGCACTCGGGAGGCAGAGGCAGGCGGATCGCTGTGAGTTCGAGGCCAGCCTGGTCTACAAAGTGAGTCCAGGATGGCCAAGGCTACACAGAGAAACCCTGTCTCGAAAAACAAAAACAAAAACAAACAAACAAAAAAGAGTAAGAACACACCAACATGGTGTTTTTCTTTCTGGAAACTGCAGGAGCCTGTGGGGAAGGGGTGGTACTATGATAAAATGAGACCCTTTCTCTAAGGAGCCCCAGTGCCTTTCACCCAAACAAGGCCCTGCCCTGCCATAGCATGCAGGGCCCTGCAGTCCTGACTGGGAGGGCTCGCTCTTGTCAGGAGGGCAGATGGTGAGCGGGAGATACCTGTGATAGCACGTGTCAGTAGGGAGTTCTGGTAGGACCTTCATGCCATGAGGGTCAAGCCCCACAGGATGAAGATCATGTGAGATACTCACAGGGACAGAGACAGGGCTCCTGACACGGACATACAAGTAGGTCTCACTTGAGCAACAACACACAGCCTCTTGAGCCTGCTGGGCATCTGATGGAGCTCACAGTGGTTATGCTCCTTCTGGTTTTTCTCAGTGTGTCAAGGACACAAGCTCCTGGGTGAACAGCTCAGAGCCACGCAGCTGTCAGTGCTCTGGATGCGGCTGTGGTGGATGTATGCCGTGGGATGGGTCTGCACCTTCTCTGCTCGTGGCCCTGAAGTTCTTCAGAGCAACCTGCTGGACCAGGCTGGCATGTTGAGCTGACAGCTGCAGCCCCTCCTCCCTCTACTCCTTCCTAGTCCTGAGTGGAAGCAACAAGGCACCTGGGGCAAGTCTGAGCACAGGAGGTCCAGGCGGTCCATCCAGGGCCCTGGGGCCACCCTGTGCTTAAAGGGTGCTGCGTGGCATCTTGGACTTCAGCCGCAAGATGCCAGTAGCACCCAGGCCTGCCTGTCGAGACACCAACGTCTGGTCTGCAGCGCTCCAGCCTCACACTGTCTCACCAGCTTCAAACCTGAATATTTTCCTTTTTCAAACGCGTATCTGATAAAGCTGGAAGGAATAATTTAATAGTATGCCTTACCTGGCATGCTTCAAGAATGGTACCTGCTTAAATAACTCTTTCTATCCTGTGATGCTTTCTGAGTAGTCAGTGGTTCCTACCCACCAGATCCCACAGAGGGAGCAGACAGAAGGCTGTGCTCTGTGTGCATAGCCGCCCTATTGAGTTCTTCTAGTCACAGACCTATCTGGTTAGAACTCCCCAAAGATGGCCAGCCAGTGCAGGCTATGGACATATTTCATCTTCAGTTAACCAGAAGCAGATCGAATTTTCCATTATTTGAGCCTAACCAGGGGCATGGAAGTTTCTAGAGGCAGCTGAGGTGGCAGATCCAAGGTCATGACTCTGTAGGACACAGCATCCCTGCTGCAGGGCTATTGTGTGCCAAGTTCATACCACATCATGCTGGGGTCACCCCAGGAGAGCTGTTGAAACCTACTGTGAGAACCTAACTGTGAAGGACCTACGGAGAGGAGCGGCCATGCACAGATGCACGTGTGGCGGCTCTCTTCTACTTCCTACCTCTAGAGTCTCGTGCTCTTTCACATAGAAATGCTTTTTTTTTTTTTTTTTTGCAATTAAAATAATGTGGCATAAAAGTGACCTGACATAATTACTTCTTATTTTATAAATCTCATTCCTAGCTCTGAATAAATTACTTATTCAAGAATCTCACACAAGGTAATTTCTATTTTCCTATACTCGAGGAAGCCCTACTCAGTAGAACTCAACGTCTAATGTAAACTGAGATATAAAGCGGTCACTGGGTAGCTCAAGAGGGGAAATGTGTGGCAAGGGGTGGTGATGGGCCCCTGTGCCCCCCATGCGCCCCCACTGTGCACCTGATCCCCATTCACAGATGTGAGGTGCCCGGCACCCTACACATCCCCATGCTGCCCTGTTGGGGTGAGAGCTGCTGGGGATGGTGCTTGGTGTCCACTGGTTCCCCCAGACTCCCCATGCCCTCTCCAAGGTGCACACCTGTCCCAGTTCAGATGCAAGGCTCTGGGGGACGATTCGGCACTGCAGCCTCGCACTCTGCGCTTGACACCCGTCTGGCTCAGGGAGTGAGAGAGAACTGGTCCTGCTCTGTGGGCTTCTCCACCCAGGCGCCCAGCCCTGCCTTGATGAAGGCAGTGAACAGACGTGCCTTGGCAGCCTGGTACTCCTTCGCTGCCAGCTTGGATTCGTGGTATGTGGTGGGTTTAGTGATCTTGGTGCGCAGCAGGTGGGGGGGAACCTGTAGAAGGACACATGCACACGTGAAGCAACTGTTGGAACAGCAGCAACAGAAGAGAAAGAGACTAGCATGATGGTCACACACGATGCTCAGGGTTGTGCTGGTCTGTGAAAAAGCAAACAGAAGGTGGTGCTCTCCTAGACAGATGAGTACCCACAAGAGGCCAGGCCTAAAGCTCGGTTTCCTGTCTAAGCAGTGGCCTGCAGGCCAGATAGATGGCTGCAGGACCCATGCTTCTGGTAGGTCCCAGGGGACAAATTCCCAGAGTGATATATGCCTTGCCATGTGGCAGAGGCTAGAGGTGTCCTGCAAAGACCTTGGGTCACCATGACAGTGGTTGTCTGTCCCCATGAGAATGGTAGAGTTTGTCTGAGCCCCACACCACTGCTCTGAGCAGGCCTCCATGTCCCCAACAAGCACGTAGACAAGAACGAATGTTATCCTGCCTCATTATCTGATGTTTTGCTTGGGGAGAAAGGGCTCTGCAGCTAAAGTAAGTTTCTGACCCTTGATAAAGGGAACAGAAGCCAGCACAGCACTGCTCAGTGGCCACCCTTCTTTTTCACAATTCCCAGCACAGTGGCACGAGCAGTCTCCTTCCCCCGTGGCAGGACAGCAGCTAAGACTGCAGGGGTTGGGGAGGAAGCTGCCTGTGAGGCAGCCCTCAGGCTCCTGGAACCAGGGCCATCCTTCTAAGCTAGCAACAATCTGAAGAAATAAGAGTTTCCGAGTGATCTTGTGAGGAAGTTGCAATGACGACATGATGATGAAAACCATGAGGGATGGAAAGAATGGAAACGGACACGCTGGGGGAGGTAGGCCGACACCCAGTGAGGGTGCCTCAGTACCTTGCCGTGGACACGCATCCAGCGACAGTACAACGCGTGCTTACACAGGCGGGATGGGCGGCCTAGCTCGTCCTTCCCTGTTGTGGCATTGATGACCTCAATGGCAGAGTCGCCCACTGTCCAGTTGACACTGAAGTTGGGTGCCTTCCCTGGCTGCCGTGCCTCTGCATTGCTGATGCCTGAAATTAAGAAGACACAAGAGGTGATTTGAAGCTCCTGTTTCCCACCGGGAAGAAGGAGGTGCCCAGCACAGCACACAGTTCAGAGCTGAGAAAGTATATCATACCAGGACAAGGCACACAACTGTCACAAGGAGGCAGCTGAGCCTCCCAGTGTGCTGGGACTCTTGGTGTCCCAGGAAAGAATAGAGCTGAGAAGGCAGAATTGATACATAAATATATACTTGTCTGCTTGTCTGTGAGGGGCAAGAAGACAGCGTCTGATAGAACCCTGAATCTATAAGATTCCCTACCAAGTATGTCTCAGCCCTCCCTGGGGGCCTACAGGGTTAGAAACCTTGCCAGGGACACAGGGACTCAGGTTCTGTAAGGTGGAGCCAGCAGGGCTGCTCAAACACTGCATACAGTCCTGCCACTGAAATGCCATATATCCAGGCCATTCAGTTTCACAACCTAGCACTCCAGGTGTGCAAGGAGCCCTGGGACTTAGCAAGTAAGCACAGGTGTAACCATGTACTTAAGTTATTTCATCGTAACCAACCACATGCCTGATTTGAGGAGTGAAAGGGAACTGAAACTACACATTTAAATCCGTATGCTATGCCTTATGATACAGGACGTGTGGATGCTGTGGCCCTCTCACAGCCAGGGTTACTGAGAGAGAGTGGCATAGGGACATAAATGCAGAGGTAACCTGAAGGCGGGAGAGTGTCCCTGAGCCGGAGGATTCATCTCAGCATGCTTGTTACTCAAGACTAATGACTTCTTAGAGGAAGAGGTACCTTGCACACACATACAAGACAGAGACAAAGCCCTGAGCCAAATGTCTAATGAGGAGCCAGTGTCTGAGATTTAATCACAGGATGCAAAGTGCATAAGAAAATACCCGAGAACCCTAGATGTGAAGGTAGAAGCTACTCAGAATGAATTCACACACACACACACACACACACACACACACACACACACATACACATGCATGCACATGTACACAAACACACACACACACAACATACACGCGCGTGCACACACATGAGGGGGAGGAGACAATATGAGAATAGCAAATCATCAAGATGTGAGACAAGCATCAATTCTATGTATAACTAACTTTCTTAAAGAGATGAGGCACAAAAATATGAGGAGAGATGAATAAAATCTTTCCACATTCTACAAAACCGGCAAACTATAGACTAAGACACCCAGCAAACCCCAAGCATAGAAATAGGAAGAAAACTACATCAAAGCATGTCATGATAAACCGCTCATCATCAGCATAGAGTGAAATTTTAAGCTCAGCCAGAGAAGACACACAGAGGAACCAAGATGGGCTGGACAATGCAGATAAGACCACAGGGCAAGGCTCTTGAGTTCTATAAAAGCACAAAGCCCCTACCATCCACAAAAATACACTAGCTCAGCAAAATGTATTTAAAGATGAAAGCAAACTACACTTTCAGACATACTGACGCTGAATTATTAATTCATCGTCACAAGACTCTTAAAAGGAATGTAGGAGAGTTATCCAGTCAAAGGTGGAGATGATGGCAAGACCCATACAATGGGAGGGGGAAGAGGAAGCGGGAGGGAGGGAGACGGGGAGGGAAGGAGGAAGGGAGGGGGAAGGGGGAGGGGAAGGGGGAGGGGGAGGGGGAGGGGGAGGGAGAGGGGAGGGACAGGGACAGGGAGAGGGAGACAGAGACACAGAGATAGACAGAGAAGAAGTGGGAAGAGAGACTCCTCTATCATTTAAATACCTTTAAATGTTAATAGAATCTTGAAATAAAGTAATTGTGTGGGATTTTTAGCACACACAAAAATTAAATTGTGACAATACAACAAAGGCTGGGGGAAGAGAAATGGGAGCATCTATTGTAAGAGTCAAGGGGTTGTTTCTGTGTATAAACTAGGACAGTATCACTTGAAGGCAGACTGTGGTACATTAAAGATGTATATTATACACCCCCTCCCCATTTTCTTCCGAAACAAGGTTTCTCTGTATAACAGCTCTGACTGTCCTGAAACTCACTATGGAGACCAGGTTGTCCTTGAACTCACAGAGATCCCCCTGCTTGTGCCTCCCCCAGTGCTGGGACTAAAGGCATGAGCCACCACCACCATCTAGCTTATAAACCCTTTAAAGTTATTAAATCTACAAAAGTAACAGCTGAAAAAGTAAAAAGGAGCTAAAATATCATCAATAAATACAATATTATGGTAAGAAAAAATGGAAAGGAGCAACAAGAAACATTTGGACCAACTAGAAAATAAATAGCAAAAATAACAGAGTTAATATAATCACAATAAAAGTAAGTGGTTCAAACACCTCAGTGAAAGAAAGAGATTATCATGTTTAAAATAAAAACACTAAAAATATCCATATGCTATCACTAATCAGAAGAAAGTGCAGGTCACAAAGCAGATCATAGAACAAGGGACATTTCCAGAGATAAAGGTCATCAATGATAAAGGAGATGGTTCATTAAGAAAAGTCAACAACTCTAAACTTTTATGCATTTATCACAGAGCTAAAACATACATGAAGTAAACACTTAAGTTGGCAGGAGAAATAGACAATCTATAATTCTAGTGAAGATATAGTTAATATCTTTCTCTCATGAACTGTCTGATCCAGTAGTTCAGTAAGAATATGGAAGACATGACAAACTCAGTCAACTTTGTTGAGATGACATTTATAGGTCACTCTACCTAAACAAACAAACAAACAGAAAAAACCAAACTGATATTCTCACAGAACATGTATAAGGACAGATATAAAAACATATTCATGCCAGGCAGTGGTGGTACATACTTTTAATCCCAGCACTTAGGCGCAGAGGCAGTAGGGTCTCTGAGTTTGAAGCCAGTCTGGTCTACAGAGCGAGTTCCAGGACAGCAGGGACATACAGAGAAACATTGTCTTGAAAGCATACATACATATATACATACATGTGTGTGTGTATTGTATACATATGTACATAACAGAACACACATGTGGTAGTCAGAGGACAGCCTGTGCTAATGGTTCCTCTCTTTACACCATATGCACCCAGGGATCCAACACAGGTCATCAGGCTGGGCAGCAAAGGTCTTTAACCACTAGCCATCTCACTAGCCCAATACAGAACACTGCTGCCCTGTAAGAGAAGTCAATAAATTTATTTTTATTTTTATTTTTTGAAGTCAATAAATTTAAAATGACCTAGATTATAAAATGAAAGTCCATTTGAAATTGGTAACACAAACACTCTGCAAACCTCTAGTATTCTAAAAGTAAACAGCACACTTGCAAACAACCTACAGACAAGGAGTTTTGAAATGATTGAACATGAAAACACAACATAATGATATTTATGAATGTTACAAAAGTGGTAAAAGACAATGACCTCTGCTAGTACCTTGAGGAACTGGAGAAAGAGCAAACAACACATTGTGTGCACAAAAAATGAAATAATAAAGATGAACTAGAATAAAAAAACTGTCAAGAGAGTAAAGGGGAGAAGGAGGGAAAGGAAGAGATGGAGAGAGAAAGGCAGAGGAGAGGTGCTCTTGCACGCTCTCTAGAACTTTTCAAAACACAGATTTGGTTACCTACATGGCTACCTACAAAACAAGAATGGGCACTGCTCAAAAGGAAAGTATCACAGACGTTACCATGGACAACTGGTTCAGTGTTACCTAGCAGCTGGCCGCACTGCTTAAGTAAACAAGGTATGGGCAGGGCTCTTGCCAAGAAGCATGTGTGCTGGGTCTACCCAGCATTTAAACAGTTAAGACAGCTTCCTGACATGTGTTCAAGCTGCAGACTTGCTGGACAACTCTGTAGCGTTTTGGGCTATGTACTGAATCAAATAATTTCCTCTGAGAACGACACCCTTTGAAGGTTCTCACATGATCCTTGCTTCTGACTCGTCTTAGGATGTGCAACTGGTTCTTCCTGGGTTTGTTGCTGAGCTATCCTGCTGCTGAATGGAACATAGCAAGACAGCTCTTTTTCTGAGGGGAGGAGGAATGAATGTCCACTTAGCTGCAGTCTGTGGGAATCTCTGACCATAATGAAACTGGACTGCTTATATACAAATGGCTATTTGTATTGTGTCATCTTCCTTTTCAATTGCATTACTTCTGTGTGACAAACCCAGAATAAAGGACCACTGTTGAATGGAGCCTATGCACTAGACCTGCACTGCTCTACATCAAAGCTAACTGGTCAATTAATAAGAAGTAAAACTCTAAACGTGCAAACTTCGCCCCTTATAGTCTAAGTTAAGTAAACTGCCATCTTTAACAAAAACAGAGCAAATAAGGCAAAAAGAAAATAGCTAGCCCAAGGTTCCAATCTAACTATATACTTTAGCTGAGCAGAAGGCTAGAAATGGTCACAGGAGGACATTTCAAGTCTCCAGGGCTGACACATCATGAGAACGGACACCCATGAGCAACTTATCTCTCTGGGGCCGCAAAGGGAGAACTAGGGTAATGAGGTGATCATAGGCCACCGTGCAGAAACCAATAAAACAGGAACGACTCGGCTGGTAATGAGAGTCCCCAGTTGGTGTAAATTAAGTGTGCTAAATAAGAACTTTTAACACAAAACTTGAGTGAAACTGTGAATTAGCCTAGGAGAGATGGCACTGACAGTTTTTCTTATTTGCACTTCAAAGGCACGTTCTAATAAGTTCTTCACATAACTGAATGATAAGAAAATGATATACTTTCACAGGAAATAAGAATTAATTCTCCTACACATTTAATTCTCATACACATTCTATATGTAATGACCAGTAAAGATAGTTATGATCACTAAGGGTTCATGTTTTAGAAATTATTATTAGTCCTTATTAGTGGATTAAGGGAAAGTCTTCATTTTGCAAATAAGAAACTGAACACCCCACTCCTTCCTTTCAGGGGACCTGACTAAGGGACTTCACATGGAAGACAAGTAAGTGCTCTATCACTGAGCACCTCCTTAGCCCCAAGGCATGAGCTGTAAGGGAGGTCATGTACATGGTATCTGCCCATGGTGGCCCAAAGAGCCACTAGACATGGGTGGGAGGGGCCTCTTAGCAGCTGTGTCCACTGACAACCAATTCCTTAAGCCAGGAGCAGAGTAGCTGTGGACTGTCACCCTTACTTTCTTTACAAAAACTGGCTTGGGTCAGGTGTGGTGGCATAGGCCTGTAATCCCAGCACTAGGGGAGGCAGAAGCAGGTGGCTCTCTGTTAGTTCAAGGTCAGCCTGGTCTACAAGGCGAGTCCAGGACAAGCAAGGATTCACAGAGAAACCCTGTTTTGAAAAACCAAAACCAAAACCAAAAAAAAAAAGAAAAAGAAAAAAGCTGCTGTGAACCTACCAGGATGAGCAGCTACTGTTCTCTGCAGGGAGGGGTACAGCTTCCCCAAGGCCAGGTAGTCTTACTGTCTCCCCAGAGCTCCCTCACACACAGGCTGCACTCCTCGGAATCATATATCCATGCCCTTTTGTTTGTCCATTCTTGTGACAATATTGCCCTTAAAACTAGCACTAAGGAGCCCAGTCCATGCCAATACCATCCTAGCAGCTTGTCTGTCACCCAGGCCCTAGAGCCCTCCTGTGAGGGCAGTCACTACCACTGGACTTCCCTCTTGAACCTCAATGAGGCTTGAACAAAGGTCTTAGTCAGAGAAGGATGGAAGTCAGGGAACCTATTGGACAGGAGCTGACACCAGGCTGCCCTAAAACATACATGTGGTGGATATGCAGTGCCAGGAAAGAGCTGCTGAGAGAGCTGGAGAGGTTGCTGCTTCCAATCACTAGGAAATGAAGAGATGGCTCAGGAGGTATGGTGCTTTCGCCACAAGCATGAGGGTGAGGCCCTGAGTTTGGATCCCCAGCATTTGCATAATGTGTGGCCTCATGCCAAAGTCTAGGGTGCACCAGGAAGTTCTCAATGATATACGTTCACAGGGAATAAGGATTAATTCTCCTTACTTCAAGTACGACCACATTTAAAACAAGGAAAACAAGAAGCAGCCCAGTGTGTGTGTGTGTGTGTGTGTGTGTGTGTGTGTGTGTGTGTGTGTGTATTTATGTTCCTCCCTAATGACATGGTACATTAGCAGTCATCTCACAGGTAAAAGGGAGGAGGCAGAGTTTCTCAAACACACCACCAACTGTAAGACATGCTTGAACTTTACACATCTGCGCAGTCTAGCAAGGGGCTGACAAATTGACTGCTGTCCCAATTGTCCCTTTGCTCAAGCCACAGTTCTTATAAACAGGGACTTTGACTCTAGAGAACTGCAAAGGCTCTGCTATGATGGGGACTTTCCAAAAGTGTGACCTCACAAATTGAAGAGGATACCAAGTTCTCTGACTGTTTTTGTTTCTGGGGACACCCACTATGGTATCTGTCTCCATCTTCACCTCTTCGGGGATCTGACTTTGCTATGGACTGTGGAAGCAGGAGTGTCTGCCTGCCCTCTGCGCAGTCCCTGGGTCACCTGACTTGCTGTTGGGCCATCCTTTGCCAGCCTCACAGCATCCTCACTCGAGCAATACAGAGGCAACACCCTGCACTGCTGATTGCAAGGAAAACATCGGAAGCAGCTGTACCTTGCAGTGACTCGAGTGCTGCCGTGGCTCACACTCTGCTTCTTGAAACTGAGCCGTACTCTCCTGTACTTCTCATCCAGGAGGATCAGGAAAGGTACCTGGCCCATCCCAATAACTTGGCAAAAGAAGAAACTGAGGCACACAGGCTACCAATGAGGCAGCCAACAAAGGGTTGTGACCCAGGCTTTCTTTGACACCTACAAAGTCAACCTTGTTGGCTGCACTGCAGGTGTGGTCTATGGGAATGTAGGTAGGCTGGGGGCGGGGACTACAAAAATGAAGAGTCACGAAGGTCTCGGGGAGCAGAGGTGATGTGGAAAAGAGAAGGTGAATGTTTTCTTTCATATGCTTTGTACTCTCCAAAAACAGGAACACAATAGTAACTTTATATTCTACCCTGCAGATATGTCATTATATTTTACATATATATGAATTTTATATACATAAAAATGATAAAACACATCTGACTTTCATAAACGTGGTCCATTCCAGATTTCAGTTCTTGATGGGATGTTGCCTAGATAGTCTAGTTAACTTCTTTGGGGCATCTGGGTACATTGTGTCTTATATTCACACTCTAAGAATTAGTACAAGAGAGACAACCAGAGCTGAACACTCACAGGGTTTTGGATCTGGTTGGACTGTGCTCTCTGAAGGCCACGTGCAGAAGCTTGTGCTTACTGAGCTGAAGCTAAGGTGGAGGAACCTTTCAGAGTTGATGCCTAGTAGAGGAGACTGGTCACTGGGCACATACCCTCATATGGAATCAGTGCTCTCACAGAGCCCCGTCAGTTCCTGGAGAGCAAGTTCGTATAAATAGGGGTCCTGACCCCTACCTTGCTCTCGTGTGTGTGTGTGTGTGTGTGTGTGTGTGTGTGTGTGTGTGTGTGTGTGTGCGCGCGCGCGCGCAGGCGGGAAGATGCACCCTGGTTGTGTGTGTGCCTGTGGAAGCCAGAAGAGGCAACAGATTGCGTGGAGCTGGAGTTGGAGGAGGTTATGAGCCACTGTGTGGGTGCTAGGGCTGAACTTGAGTGCTCCTGACTGCTGAGCCATCTCTCCAGCCCCACCATGGGCTCTGCACGCGTTCTTCTCTCTATTGTGATGCCTTCCTATCCATCCCACATGAGCTAGATGCTGAACGGATGAGGCCCCTATCTTGCACTTTCAGGCTCAAAAACTGTGAGTTAAACAAGCATCTCTTTATAAAGCATGTGCTCTCAAATACCTTGTTACAGCAACAGCTAATAAAGTTCAACTTAACCATAAGGCCTTATGATTAAAAAAAAAAAGGACTAAATCAGGAGCTGCAATATTTGACCCTAGATAACCTTCATCTATGTCCTTCCCGGCTGACTTCATATGCTCTGACAGACATGCTGTCAAACAAAAGTCCACACTGCTTTCTTGCAGTTAACGACATGCTAGCAGCCAAGCACTGAGGCAGAGTATACATGCACCCCCCCCAAAAAGCGTTTTTTTAGTTTAGGATATGGTTTTAGTTTTGAGCTTACAGAAGTAAGTAAAATGTTATTTTTTGAAAGAGTAAAAATACCTTAACTGTGTCCTTTTAAATAAGGGTGGGCTTAGAAGTTAGGACCCTTGAATTCAAAAGCTCCTGTTCACATTACTGTTAGCCACTGACACTCTAAAAAAGAAAAGAAACCAGTAATAAAGGTGTCAAAGGCAGGAGAAGGCACCAGTGAAGGAGAGGCAGGTGTGGTCAGCACAGCTGCCACACTCCACGGTTCAGAGGGAGCTGGGTAGGCAGACACCAGCAGCACGGGATAGCATCTGAGTGAGGGTGGATGGCTGCCAAGCCCCAGCCTGGCTGGTCTGGGGAAGAACGCCTAAGCCTTTGTCACTGAGGCAGGAGTGAACACAAAGTACACAAGAAAACACAGAGGTGTTGGGCTCCTGCAACCTCTCTAGCGACTAGCACGGCTCACAAGTGTGGAAAGGCATTTGTCTTGTAGGACTGCCTTAAACAGCCCTGGAGACCAGGCCAAGAGGCTCAGGGACGAGGTTTTGCTCCCCTTTTAATGGCTTTGCTGCCTGCTTGGCAGCCATACATTGGCTCCAGGTTGGGTGATGTGTAGGACCCAGACACTTTGAGCTAGGGGCACTGAGGTAGGATGGTGACACGAGGGTACTTGCCGCTGAGCAGGGGCTTGTTGAGGGTGTAGAGTGGTGGCAGGTCTTCTATGTTGGAGATCCGCTGGTACATGGCCCTGGAGAGGTGGTCCCCATGGTACAGGCTGCCCAAGATGATGCTGGAGAAGTAGATGGGCTCTACGAAAATGCTGAGCAGGGACCCCTGGATGCCCACCACGTTCCAGCTGCAGGGAGAAGAAGCAGCAGATCTCAGTAGACACAGGTAAGGCATCACACACAGACACAGCAGAGACCCACGCTAATGCTGGAGGGACTATAAAAGGTGAAGACCATGGCAGTGAAAATTGGTGATTTAATGTCTCAGGTTTTTTTTTTTTAAATATTTTATTTAATTTTAATTTATGTGCATTGGTGTTAGGATGTCAGATCTTAGAGTTACAGACAGTTGTGAGCTGCCATGTGGGTACTGGGAGTTGAACCCGGGTCCTTTGGAAGAGCAGACAGTGCTCTTAACCACTGAGCCATTGCTCCAGCCCAATGTCTCAGGTTTTAAACAAAGTTTTATTTAAAAATTATCTTATACCATGAAATAACTCTGTGTCATAGTTTTAGGGTCTCTAAAACTGTGACAAAAAAGTCATGACTAAAGGCAACTTGGAGGAGGAAAGAGTTTATTTCATCTGATAATTCTCAGAGCAGTCACTCTCCATCACTGAGGCAAGTCAGAGCAGGAAGTCAAGGCAGGAACCTGGAAGCAGGAAGTGAAGCATTAGACATGGAGAAAGCGCTTACTGGCCTGTTTCGCATAGCTTTCCCAAGCTCAGCCTGCTTTCTTACACCATCTGAGACCATCTGACCAGTAGTGGAAATGCCCCCTTTAGGCTGGGCACTCCCACATCAATCATTAAAAAAAATCCCTATGGCTTGCCTACATGTCAGTCTTATGGTAACAATTTCTCAGTTAAGATCCCCCCTTTCCAACTATGTCTAGGTTTGTGCCAAGTTGTCAAAAAACTAGCTAGCACGTTTTTCCATGACAACGCATTTTCTGGAGGCTATTTCTTGAAAGGTATCAAGAAGCCACATGTTTCTTGTGGAAAACTTGAAGGAAATTTCACAAGGGCAAATGTGTGTGTATATCCATATATATATATGTATATATGTATGTATATATATGTGTGTATATATATGTATATATGTATGTATATGTACACACACACACACACACACACACACACACACACACACACACGTACGTTTTCTTTGCTTCTAATTAAATGGCTGCTCAGTCAGGGAACAAGTGGCCTGATCCAGGGCTGCAGTCTCAGGTGGAGCTCCTCAGAGGATGGTGCCGGCGATGGGGCACTGGGAGGTATATGTGGGGTGATAACAACTGTGCTGCACACACTGGAGACAGAGAGTGGCAACGCGCTGGCACTTATCGAACTACTGGTTGACACCTGCAGTGGCAACACTCTGACATACCACTGGCCTACTATGTGCTTGATCTCTTCACCCCACAGACAAGAAAAGCCGAGCAAGGTGGAAACTACTGCCTACTAAGCAATTTTGTATGTCATATGTGATGGGAGAGGATGGAAGGCACAGCCCAGATGCTGAACAATAAAGCAGCAAACAGGCAAATCGATGAAGAACCAGCAACGGAGGTACAGGCAGTTCTGTGAGAAAAGGAATGAGAGACTACCTGCATAAGAGGAGGTATCAACTTTAGAGAAGGCTCCTTGAGCTGTCCCTGAGGCTGATCTCCAAAGAGAGAGGGGATGCAGGAGGACAGGTGGGGGTAACCATGGAGAGGCAGGGCAGGCCAGAGGGCGGGGTTGATCTGGGTGGCCAGGAGCCAGTAAGGGGAAGGGTGAGATCCTAAGTGGGTTCTGGAGGACTCGTCCCATTTGACACGGGTGTCAATGGAGAGAGCTGACTGGCCCTGCATTTTAGAAAGTGATGTCATCAGCACAGGGGAAGGGATTTAGGGAGAGAGGGCCCCTGAGGTACATGTGTCTGAAGCAAGAGTCCAGGTAAGTGGCCGTGATGCTACAAACATCAGATGTGGGAAGAAGAGAACTCCTGCCTGGAAGAGCACTAAGACCCAACCTCGAACTTACCCTGGATCTACTGTCACTGGATGTGCACTGTATACCCAGGTGACCCTCAGATGAACTTCAGCCTCTGACCTTCGAGGGAACAGAAGGCAGATGGGTACTTAATGGGTCACAGCCAGTGAACAACAGGGAGGGCTCCACATAAGCAATTGCTGAGCCTTACTCAATTGCTGAGCCTTAATTGCTCACTCAAATACTCAGGTAACGCTGCACCCAGTCAAGCTTTAGCCTCCTGCCGCCAGCTGCTCAGGCCTCTTAGGTACCTATTAACTGCCAGGTTCTCTCAGTGTCCAGAGTCCCTGCTTGTTACAGAGTGTGCCTGGCTGGGCTGCCCTTCCCCAGCTACTCTCCCCTATGTAACCCAGCCATTTCGGCTGTGTGGTCCTTTTTTGGCCTCTTGCCCTCTTGACTGCTGATCCTGGTTTCCCTCTCCTCCCTTTTCTCTTCCTTCTTCTCACACAGCTCTGTTCAGTTGGCTGGTTGGTCATGTTCTGTCTAGGTCCCTCTAGATGCCTCTGGCTAAGCTCTCCCTCCTATCTACAACAATCCTTCTCCTCCACCATGGCCTCCTTTTGTTTCTTTTTGTCGTTATGGCTACACCTAGCATTTCCTTTATCTCTCCCTTCCAGTCACAGCAAATCTTATGAACTTGCTTTAAAAATAGATCTAGGGGGTCTGGAGAGATAGCTCAGAGGTTAAGAGCTCTGGTTGTTCTTCCAAAGGCCCTGAGTTCAATTCCCAGCAACCACATGGTGACTATAACCATCTACAATGAGATCTGGTGCCCCTTCTGGCAGGCAAGCACACTGTATACATAATAAATAAACAAATCTTAAAAAAAATTTAGATCTAGGGTCTGACCTCTGGTTAACACCATAGCTAGACCAGGGTCAAATGATGCCATTCTTGTCCTTGCCATTGAGCCCCTCCTGAAGGAAGTCTGGCCTTCAGTCTCTCCCTGTAGCAGCCCTGGGAAGACACTGACTGGTCTAGTGCACACCCTTGCAGGAACCCCCCAACAGGTTCCCCAGAAAACAGCTGCCCAACAGGCCAGCTCTCTCTTACCAGCCCCCACCCCTCAGGCCTGGGCTCCAGGTTGCATAGTCTCCCAGCTTCAGCCTAGAGGACTGGGCACACAGGAACCACCCACTGAGCTCCCTCATCCACCTTTCACGCACTTTATACTTCTGTCTCTGTGACCTCCCTCAGCCCCCACAAAGGAGGTCAACATGCTGAATGGACAATCTGTAACTCCTAGGATGTACTCTTTCTACCCTCGAAAAAGGAAATTAAACCAGTCTTCTCCATCCAAAGAGAACATCTGAAATGATTCAGCTCTGGAGGCCCAAGGGCTCCCTTCTGATGCAGATGAGAAGCCTGCTGATTTAGTCGGTTTTAGCAGAACTCAGTCCCCTGGGCAGTAATGCAGAGTCTTGCAGAAACCAGCATCTGTCAGGAGTCATTAATTCTGAACACACACTTCCTAGGAGATCCCAGGAGCTTCTAGAGCTCTGAGGCACTGGGCAGAGAACAGAGCTCCTCAGCCAGCTCTGCTGCAGACAAGCTCATGTCAATCAGCCTTACAGAGAACAGTCACGCCTACTTTCCCAGACCACTGACCACTGGGCAAGGATATCACAGATATAGCCAGATTCCAGATGGTAACACATTCACCAAGTAACACATACATGCACGCATGCACCCCTAGAGATGCCTGCCCAGGTTCTATGCCCACCTGAGCCAGGGCACTAGATGAGGAGCCTCCCTGCTCAGGCCCCAGGAAGGGGACTCATTTGTCACCAGAAGACAATAGATACTCCCGCCTCCTGGTCTTAGGCCTGTCATGCTGGGTTCAGGACTGGTCTAGGGCCTTTTTTGTTTTCCTTAGGTTATTGTCTGAGGATGAGTTACACAGTGCTGTCACCTGATCTGTCTCCCCTGAATCTATTGCAGAGTCTGACCTGGCCCTGAGCACCCAAGGACACTGACCAGAAAACATACAACAAGAGCACCACACTGACCCAAGCATGACCTCTTTCCACAGCCCTCGCTCAGACAGGCAGCCGTTTTAGGGCAGGAGTTTGCTCAGTGGGTCTCCTTCCTCTCTGCTTCCATGTGACAACTTTCAGAGAAACCACCTGTACCTGCATGCAGGGTGGCTCTTCCAGGGGCTTCCTGTGCCTCTGTAGAAGAGCCCTTCCCTGTCCATGAAGCAGCCTTTGCCTACCTACCACCTGTCCTGCATCCTGGGGCAGCAGAGGCCACAGACTTAGCAGTCCCAGGAAGATTCTCTGGCCTCTTGACAGGGCCTCTCATTGTCCTAAGCTAAGGGTAACCCTTCTAGGGCTGCCCCCACTGGCAGGCTAGCTGGATGCTATGGTACCCTCCAGTGCCTCCCTCCCCACTCTCAGCCTAGGCCAGCCCTCAGCTCTCCATCTATTTTGGAACACTGTAGGGCTCTCCTACAAGAGGAACAAGTGGCCTGTTTGGAGGCCCTGCATCTAACTGGCATCTTTCTGGCCACTGTGTTATTTTTGGACCATGGTTTTTCTGAGTAAGCATTTCCTGGCTTTGTTGTCTTTTCTGAAAATGTATGTCATTCCTATTTCTATCAATTGGTCTTTGCGTTTCCTCAAAGAATTGCTCTTAAATATGACATAAAAGACAAGAGTTTTGAGACTTCTGACTTTGGCATCTGTTTGTGTGACACCCCCCTCCCCAGTCAAAAGCAGATTCCCTTCACTCAGCACACCCTGTAAACTGGTGCCTCTATCTGCAAAGTCAAGGTTGCTCCAAATCTACACTCTAACTTGATGCTGATTGAGGGTTCTTACTACATGCGTGGCTCTCATTTTTACTGGTGTGGAACTTTGGCAAATATTAATAACTTAGGAATTGTGTTTAGCTGAGAATCTGCAGGATCCGGACCACTGTAAAACTGAGCTGACACAGCAGTGAAGGGACAGGAAAGGCAGTGGTGTCTGGCATACAAGGGAGGTGTAGAGTGCTGAGAAAACCTTTATGCTGTGGGATAAAACAGGGTAGGTCATAAACCAGCATCTTGCCTATCTGAAGTCTGTCCAGAGGACTAGCGTCCAACTTGGCTGATTAGGCAGTAATGGGGTGGGACTAGAGTTTAGAAGCTATTGAAGACAGGCAAGCACCAGATTAGGACCCCGTTTTGCTGCCAGGCTCCAGGACACCAAGGAACTCAGAAAAACCAGAACTTCTTAGGAAGGACTTCCTGGCACAAAGTCAATAAACAGCAGCCAGGGCTGATTCTTTTTCTGAGTGCTCAATCCCAGCTAGGTAAATAAATAAAAGGTACCAAAGATGAGAACAAAAACATGGACCTAAGAAGTAGTAAGAAAATTCTAGAACCCAACCTTAAAGAAATGCAGACCTATGAGCAGCCTGGCAAATACTTTAAAGTAACTGACATAAAGACGCCTAATGAGCTAAAAGAGAACACAGGCACTGAGCACCGCGGAGAGAGTGCACAAACAGATGAGGCTACCAACACAGAGGCGACTGCATCACTACACGAGAGATTATGAAGATGAAGAGAACAAATGAACTGAAAAACTGGCCTGTGGGAATCAACGGGGAGAAAGCCAGTGATCTTCAAGACTGGCCACCAAAATCATCAGGAGAGAAGACTAGAAGATGCAAAGAATATAAATAAAGATAGGCCATGGGGCTTATGGACAGCAGTGTGCAGAACATGCAAGTCCTGGGAATTCCAAGAGAGAAAGAGAAAAGGAACCTAATTTTATTTGAAGAAATGCCAGAAACCCCAACGGAAGAAAGAGAACACATAGATTCAAGGGCAACAAACTGAAATGAGCATAAATATAAGGAAAATGACAGTGAGTACATTTCAATCAAACTGAGTCAAGACAAAAACAATCTTGGGAAGCATCAGTGAAAAGTCAGTGCTCATAGAAAGAGAGTTTATCAGTTTCTCAGTAAAAACTATGAACCAGGAAGGAGTGGGAAAATGTACTCAGTTCCCTCCATAAGACAGCACCAGAATGCTATGTAAGAACACGAGGCTCTCCTGCAAAGGAAAACATACGAACAAACACAGTAACTTCAGGGGCTGGAGAGACAGCTAAGCTGTTTAGAGCACTTGCTTAGAAAACTGGAGTTCAGCCGGGTGTGGTGGCAAATGCCTTTAATAACAGCACTTGGGAGGCAGCAGCAGGTGGATCGCTGTGAGTTCGAGGCCAGCCTAGTCTACAAAGTGAGTCCAGGACAGCCAAGGCTACAGAGAAACCCTATCTTGAAAAAACAAAAACAAAAACAAAAAGCAAAAACAACCCCACAACTGGAGTTCAGTTCCCAGCACTCATGTAGGTGGCTCGCAACCTCCTGTAACTCCAGCTCCAAGGGACCCAACCCCCTTTTCTGGCCTCCAACCCACCCTTACATTTATGTCATTCACTCATACAGACATACACATACTCGTGAGTAAAAAGAAATCTTAAAAAATTAACTATTATATAATAAATATTTATGCGTTATTATATTTATAATAAATAATATTATATAGAAAACAGTTTACTTATTTATTTATTTTTAGGTAGGGACTATCTATGCAGTTCAGCTTTGAACACAGGATTCTCATGCTTCGGCCTTCCGTGTTGTGGGACTGGGTATACATCACCATACCTGGCTTGTAATTTTTATTAACTTCGATTTAAATAAATTTGTCTATAGATTTATGTAAGTGGGTATAAAACACGCAAAGACAGAATCTGTGCTTTTGACAGAGTATGAGGGAGTGGAGCTATAAAGGAAGGGTTCTTCTATGTCTTTGAAGTTACATCATTACCACTTTAAAATAGAATGCTATAGTTTAAGACGTTTTATGTAGCTATGGGGCGTTGTAGAGGAGGTACTGCTCTTCTAGAGAGCCTAAGTATGGCTCCCAGCATCCACATCAGGGGCTTACAGCTGCCTGTAACTCCAGCTCAACGCTATTCAACACTTCTGGCCTCACATAACACCTGCATGGATCCCTGCCACACACATGTACATACGTTTTAAAAATCTTAAAAAAAAAAAAAGAATCATAGCAACAAAAGAATTTCTGTAGGCAACACAAAAAGAAATGAGCCTCCTATGAGGCAGTCAGTAAGAGAATAAATCAGTGAATCAATAAAGGGAGAGGTAAAACTACATGCCACACCGAAATAACAAGCTAAGCCCCGCTACCAGAATACTTTAAATGTTAACAGACTAAACTTCCCTGCCAAAGGACCAGACTGACAAACAGATTAAACACAGCAGCGTGAATTACATACTAAGATGTCTACTTCAGATCTAAGGACACGGGCATGCTGCCAGTAACAGGACGAAAAGAGGCATTTCCTAAAAAATGTAACCAAATGAGCAGGAATAATTAGATAGCATAGGTTTTTAAATTTAAAAAATCCAGAAGAGTCAAAAGATAGTATCTGATGATACAGCAGCCAGCTCGCTGGCAAGAAAACATAGCATATCGATGGGGCCAGCAGAGTGGCTCATGGGTAAGGGCACTAACAACCTGAGTTACATCCCTTGGACTCACATAGTGGAAGGAGAGAGCCAATTTCTGCAAGTAGTCTCCTAACTTCCACACCACCACCTGCCAATTGACACACCAATGTGTAAAACAACAACAACAACAACCACCACAGTAACAACAAACCAATGAATATCAGACAGCAAGCCACAGAACTTCTGAATACACGAAGCAAACCATGGCAGGTCTTAAGGAGGAAGCAGACATCATGATGTCAGGGGATGCCAACACCGCACTCTGCTGTGCACACCTCAGAGGGAGGAGCAAAGCGGAGGCAACAGACGTAGAACACGGCAGACATCTGGATCTAACACAGACAGAACACTCCACCGTAAGAACAGCGGACCACACATGCTCCTCAAGTGCATCTAGAGCATTCTCCAGGGCGGACCACACACCAGCCTCAAAAATTTTACAAAATTCAAGAAAAATTAAATCATACAAATATATTTCCATTCACAATAGAGTAAAACTATACATCAAAATAAAATGCAAAAGGAAAAATTAAGGATACGGAAATAAAATGTTATGCTCTGAAGGCATCAACAAACCAAAGTTGTGAGGGAATTTACATGCATGAGAATAAAAACAAAACATACAAAAGCAATGGAATGCAGCAAATTCCTCTAGGAAGCCAAAACAACTTAGAAAAAAAAAAGAGAATATAATTGAAGAGTCCTATTTGCTGATTTCAAAATGGTATAAAGTAATAGTACTCCAAACACTGTGATCCTGACACTACACAGTGCAGCAGAACAGAAGGGAGAGGCTACAGACAAGCCCTCACATATTTGGTTGCCATCTCCAGCAGGTGACAAGGCCACTGAATGGCAAGGGTCTGGAGAAGGCACTGAATCGCCTCAAAGGTTTAAGGATGACAATAATGTCAACCATAAAAGGATCTCTCCAAATCAAGAAGAAAAGGGCATGACTGGAGAGATGGCTCAGCAGTGGACCTAGGCCCAGGCCCCAGCACTCACATGAGGGCTCACAACCACTGTGGTGACTCTAATGCCTTCTGTTGGCCTCTGCAGACCACAACAGGCACACAGAGAAACATGCAGGCACTCACGCAAACAAAGCATGTGGTACATGTAGGCACTCACACATACAAATAAAATAAGTAAATATTAAAACAGGAATAAGATAAGGGCTTCAAATGAAAGCAACCTAAAGACAAATGGGTAAAGGATATAAATATACAATTTAAAGATAGTAAAAAAGAACAATTAGTGTTTTACATCTACTGAAGAAATGCCCCATGGCCCCAGTAACAAGAGGAAAGAATGCAAACTAAATGCCAAGATGCCTGTTTACAAAATGTGGTGGAAGCAAATATATGTATGCATGGGGTGGGTTGACGCGACAGCAACTTGATATCCTCTGTGAAGTTAGTTATGAGACTCCTAAAGCCCCAGAGGCTCTAGCACAGGTTTTGCCACAAGCTTCCTGAAGTCAGGAGTGCAGGGAGAAGGCAGCTAAAGTGAATCCCAGGGCCCATCATGACGGCAGTAGCCCATGACTAAGTCAGAATACTTGCAAAACTCAGAAATAATGACTTACATAAAGAAAAAGGTCAAACAGCTGAATGAAAAGGAGAAACAAAATGGGACTTAGAGTGTAACAGCATCTCTGTAATTAGCAACACACACACTTAAACGCTGACATGCACAGCACTAGTGGGCCTCACAGCACACGTACACACATACAAACACAGAAAAGCATATGGACAGTGAGCTGGAAAGACACATGAAGAGCAAACACGCTACTGCAGGTCGGGTAGCACACTACTAAGGCCCTGCGGGGTTCGGAGCGTGTAGGTTTTGAGTTTTCGGTGAGACATGCTCCATCAGTAGTAGAGCCTCCAAAATATTTGAAAACTCAAGAGCCTCCAAAATCAAGAACACTTCTGTCCTCTGGATTTTTTCTTTCTTTTCTTTTCTTTAGCTAAGAGTTACCTTCACAGTGTTTGAGAAGAATGGTCCAAGGCATATGTGTGATTAATCCAGCTTTGAGTCTTGGGGCTCCCCCATGAAACCCATCTTAGAGAAAAATCAAAGCAAAGAGCTCACAGCAGTTGAAAAGATGAGTGGTTCATGAGTGATGACTAGGTTTTATGCCAGGTGCACTGTGAGACGTGTCTCCCTAAGCTTTGTGAGGACACATCAGGCATATGACCCGTCTGATGCGAAGGGGGAAAGATACACACGCACTATGTCTATGCCAGTTCCAAAGCTCCTGGGTAGCCAGCCCAGAACTGCTCACCCTGGGGCCACAGGGGTGTGCATGCTCTGTAGAGAGATTTGATTTTTTTATATGCATTTGCACTTTTGAATATTTTCCATCACTGGCTGAAATACATTAGCTGAAACATAAAAACAGAGGAGCCACTGGAAACTCGTGCTGGCATCTGAAGAAACAGATTTCTAAAATCTGACCTGGATCTAAGCTCCCAAGAGAAGCTGCTTCCCAGGCATGTGGTAACTAGAGCAGAGTGTTCATGGAGCGCCAGCCTTGGCATGGGATGGCTCACATTGTTCTAGTTGGTAAAGATCAGTTATCAAAGTGTTAACTGATGGGCACAGCAGCCATGGACACTGCACTCCCTGATGACAAGGAAGTGCTTGCATGTGTTCCTCAGAGAGCAAATTGTGTAAAATATAATCTGTAGAATGCCCAACATAATCAGCATAGCCCTGATACCCATGTTGAGAAAGACATAATAAAAGGCAAAATGAATGTTCTGAGGCAAGTGGCATGGGAAAACCGGAGTGCCCTGTGCCACAGTCTCCCTTGTCGTTCCAGGTTACCCTGGGGCACCTGTGTGGAACCTTAGTCCTTAGAGAACTCTTGGAGCACAATTCTGAAGGTGGGGAGTTAGGAAAGGGCTTGTAAGAACCACGCATGCACAGAGAGGGGCCCTAGTGGCCTTACCGTGCTATCTTGTCACTGCAGGACATGGTGAGCAGCCGTTCCCCCTGCAGCACGCCATCCCAGGTCTGGATGCTAGCGTTTGAGCGCACGGGGATTGTCCCCTCACCAGACTCTATTTTCGTCCGTAGCTGTCCCCTTGCTTTGCGATTTGGATGTCTATCTGCTGGTTCTAAAAGAAAGAAGGGGTTCAAAACACACAGGTAATAAAACAGCTATCTTACTGAAAAGCACCTCTAACATACTAAAATTTAATGTATAACTTATGGATATTTATGTGAACATTTATTTGAGCCATACAAACTATACATTCCAGTAAATATGTAAAATTAAACTGAAAAGACATAATACAGACCACGTTTATGAACATGGAAAAAGGTGGTTTACACTTTAGCTGAGATAATTTCCATCGTTAATGAGTGGAAACAAATGGAGAAAATGGCTAAGCTTTGCTAATTCTGAGTGACAGATACTTGAGTGCTTATTATATATTAACTTTTATATTTTTATCATCTCAAAAATAAAGCAAATAGAAGTCAACCCATTGGGAGTATGTGAAGACACTGATTAGCAGGGAGGTATAGGAATATGGGTGACTTTAATTTTTTTGTTTGTTCATTTTTTGTTTTTTCTAGACAGGGCTTTTCTGCATCATGGCTTTCCTGAACTCACTTTGTAGGCCAGGCTGGCCTTGAACTCACAAAGATCCATCTGCCTCTACCTCCCCAAGTGCTGGTGACTTTAATTTTTTATTATTATTTTAAAATAGCAATTATTTACAGTGAGTATTACTGTTTTTACAACCAAGGAAAATCCATTTGGAATGCATGGTCCTTAGGCATGAGAGTAGGGAGGTACACACAAAGTGTCACAAAGCCACAGTGCCTGGCTGGCCTCAACTGCCTGTGCCCGCCTGCTTCTGTGGAGTGCTGCAGGCTTCGCCACACACTCACCAGCCAGCACTCACTGTGAATACAGGCATCACTTAGCACCTTCCTCTTAGAATTAGCATTTTTCATTCATTAAAAATTTCAAACTGAATGCTTAGCTGGGAAGAAAGAACATGCACTTTCACAGGGACTCTTATCAAATCCATACCTAAGGCTGAATTTTTAAAAAACAAAACAAAAGGGAAAAAAGAACATTGATGTGGATGTGTTCTAACACTACATTATATTATGTTCTCTTAAAAACCTGTCAGCTGGTGAGATTCTGGCGTCATACCCTCTAGCACTGGCTCGTGGGGAGAGAATATCCGGGCGTCTCCGCAGGGCGAGGTGCTGATGTACAGGTGGAACTGCACGGCGTCCTTCAGCCGGAACCCGCCCCGTTCCGACCGCTGAAATATGGACTTTTTCTGGTCTTCTTTGTTACTGCATGGGAAGAGTTACGAGAGACAACTGAAGGTGGGCGCCATTAGCGCAGGGGTCTACTGTGGCTCAGAACAACGCAGAGGCCAGGACTTTCAGAGGGGGAGAGGTGAGTTTTCTGGAAGCAGGATCTTGCTATGTACACCAGGTTGGCCTAGAACCTGGGGTTCTGCTGCCTCAGCTCCCCTACTGCTGGGAATTACAGTTGTGCACCACTACATCTGGCTTGAAGTGGAATCATTGTTACTCCTGCTTATAGTGATCCACAGTTCAGGTCCATTCAGTGTTGTCAACTGTGAGTGACCACTCCTTCTCAGGTACAGCTCAAGGGAGAAAGACAACATGGAAGAAATGGCATTGTCAAGAAAAGCAGTCAGATGCAAGATCAGTTCTGCCCATGCATGCTGACTGAAATGAAAAGGACTGTGCTTAGGAAAGCATGGTTTTTGTTTGTTTTGTTTTGTTACTTTTTTTTTTTTTTTTTTTTTAAGCTTTTCAAGACAGAGTTTCCCTTTGTAGCTCTGGCTGTCCTGGAAATAGCTCTGTACACCCAGGCTGGCCTTGAACTCACAGAGATCCACCTGCCTCTGTCTTCCGTGTACTGGGATTAAAGGCATGCGCCACCACCTCTCAGGTAGGAAGGCATGTTTATATTCAGTGTGTGAGACAAAAACCACCATCTTAAGTTAAGGACTTGAAATGTGTAATTCTGTTATGTTTCTGTGTATCTGTCTTATGTAAGTGTATGCGTGTGTGCGTGTGTGCGTGCATGCGTGCATGCATGTGTGTGTGTGTGTGTGTGTGTGTGTGTGTGTGTGCGTTTAGAGTTAGTCCACTCTAGTTCATATCTGAGCATCATGGGAGAGTGGGACCTGCTCAGACAGCATCACAGGAGAGCAAGGCTCGGCCTTAGTATTCCTCACACAGTTACACTCCTGAGCACTCAGTGCTTACAGAAACAAGTAAAGGCTATGCAATGCTTTCTGATCAAAAGTATTTTTAAAATAGCTTCCTTCACTTGTTCACTCCTAAACTTACTTTAAATAAAGGTCAAGCTGTGCATAAAGAAACCTGAGCAGGGACCTTCGGGAGATTATCTCTGCATGGCAGTCATTTAGTGCGAGGCCACGGTCACTCATGTATTCACCGTTGATACATTTCGTCCCTGTTGAAACACTTATCACCTTGGCATCTTTGACGTCTGTACCTGAAAGACAGGAGAGTGACTGGCAACTAATGATTCTGCCCTGTTTGACATGTGCTCTCGGCAACTGGGCCATTCAGGGTCAGTTGAACACCTGAGCCGTTTTTCGCATGTCTTTGCGTCTCCTGATTCCTACCTGAGAAACTTGAACCTAACAGCCTCTCGCTGAGACTCTGTTATGTGCCACTTCCAGGATGCCACCTTCCCCACCCTGGAGTCTACACCCTAAACCCCATGTGGTCATTTCTACTGGCATGCACAGGTGTTTGAACAATCACACAAACACCAACTGGCCTGGAATCTGTTCATCTCTAAAGTAAAATATTAAGGAGGTTAGGAGGAACGACCTACAGGCTCAAGAACACCAAAAAGAAAATGGAATCAGCTTTCACGGGTTTCACTAGCAACTTTTCACACTTACCTACACCAAGAATGAAACCATACACAATGTGACCTTCCAGAGAGAACATCATGATTAAATCCTGCAGAGCAGATCATTGACCCAGACATGCTACAAAGACCTAAATATGGGAGGGAATGTGTCCCAGTGGTAGAAATAGGTAGAGCCTAGCATGTGTGAGGCCCTGGGATACATCCCTAGTATGACAAGAACAAACGAACAAGAAATCCAACAGCATCAACAAAGCAATCCTGAGTATGGCTTTAGAGCAGACTCACAATGACTGAAATAGAAGCGTGTTCCGTGCTGTGACGGTTAGTGTTCACTGTCAACTTGACACTCTCTGGGCATATCTCTAAGGGGTTATCTTATACCAGGTTGGCCTTTGCGCATACCTATGAGAGATTTTCTTGATTAGACTAATTGAAATGGGAAGACACACCCACTGTGGGTAGCACCATCCCCTGAGCTGGGGAATGCTCCTGACTGCATGAAAGGGAGGAGAGGGAAGTGAACAAAACACTCATCTTCTCCATGTCTTGACTGCAGATGCAGTGTGGTCAGGTGCCTCAAGCTTCTGCCAAGTGACTTCCCCACCATGCCGGACTTCTCCAACTATGAGTTGAAATACTGCACCTAAGCTGCTTTTTATCAGGGCATCTGCTCATGGCAACAGGAAAAGGCACGAAGACACAGACTGTGTGGGAGGCACTGGGCCAGGGGAGTTAGCGATTCCTTCTCACCGCTTGTCCTCATGGTGCCCTTCTAAGGAGCTTTTGTTTACATTTTGAAGAAAAGAACCACAGGTCACAGGATTAATAGCCTGTCCTGAGGCCACTCAACCGCTGAGAGCGTGGAACCTGTGTACCTAGCTCCCTTTCACTGGCTTTACATATACATTTTGGCTACAAGCTAACTGTCAGAAAAAACATACAAAAGTCCTTGAGGTGACTGGCATTGTTAGTCTTTTCTGTTTTCCGTAAAGGAATTCCTGAGAGAAAAATTTAAAGGGGGAATGTTTTATTTTGACTCACAATTCAAGGTTTTAGTCCACAATGGCAAAATGGAACAGAACAGCTTAACTCCTGGTGGCTAGAAGCAGAAAGAACATCTGCACTCATGGGCCTTCCCCTCTTTCCTTTTCTGCTCCACCTGGGCCTCTTCCTCTAGGACAGTAGCATCCACACTGAGCCTTAGTCCCCTCTCCACCTACCCCCTCTGGACAAGCCCTCACCAACATACCTAGTCACTTCTCAAATCACACTGACAATCAAGATTAGCCATCCTAAGTCCACCCCTTGTCAACTTGGCAGCCAAACACACCTTAAAACATCAGCTCATTCTTGGCTTCCAAGAGAATATTAATGAAAAATGCATTTACTTTACTTCTTCTAAGAGTATCCTAATCTTGACAGTCCCAACACTGTTCAATCCAGAGTGTACCGAGACTCAAGGCAGGATCTTAGCTGTGAGCCCCTGTGACAATTAAAGCACATTTTACACATTCCCAACACAGGATAAACTTCTCATTCCAAATGGGAAAGACAGGGGCAATAGGCAATGCAGATGAGCTCTTTGCCACAATGTAATGCAAACTTCCAGCACATTCTGGGTTCCCATCCGGAACCTTAGCTCTGTCCACATTCTTAGTTGTCCGGGTCCTCCAAGCCCCTCAGCATCACCCATTAAGCTGAGCTTACTCATTCTAGGCCCACAACTCCAAACTTTTCTAAAATTCCTCCCACAAGCCACTTCCAAAAGCCTTTTCTGAACCACAGTCTGTCAGTCACAGCAACAATCCCACTTGGTATCACAGATGGCACCAAATTTCTGTCATACTTGTCACTGGTGTGACAAATTCATGAGAAAACTAAAAGGAGAGTTTTTTGTTTTTTTTACTTAGGCTGGGTTTCTGCAGTTGCAGTCCAGTGTGTGTGTGTGTGTGTGTGTGTGTGTGTGTGTGTGTGTGTGTGTGTGTGTGTGAGAGAGAGAGAGAGAGAGAGAGAGAGAGAGAGAGAGAGAGAGAGAGAGAGAGAGAGAACGCGCGCGCGCAGGTCATATATGGCAGTGACCAGGAAAGGGATTTGTTTATGAATATGAGTGTGGGCGGGGTGTGAGGGAAAGTGAAGGGAGAGGAAGAGAGACTGCAAGAAAGGCAGAGAACGAGAATGACTATGCTTAGATTAATGGGCTTCCCCATGCCCATTTTTAAACTCTTTCTGAACCTCCCGACCCATATGGGAGGCTGCCAGACACACAGGCAGGTCTTCCACCCTTGTTACTCTCTGGAAACACCCTCATAGGTACACCTCTGCAGTGTGCTTTACAAACTTCCCAGATTTTCTGATTTCACAAGTGTTTCCCCAGCTCTCCAGAGAAATCACTCTGATGTGGCAGCACTGACACTGATAAAGTAGAAAAGGTCTACGTTCAACAGAAGACAGAAACAGCAGCAGACTGCTTCCAGAGCACATCTGGTCAATAATGACGTCATGTGGTAAAAGACCATGCTCTCTCAAAGGAAAGACAGGTTAAAAAGCTGACCGTCTTGGGGGCCTAAAGAGATGGCCCAGCAGTTAAGAGCACAGGTTTAGTTCTCAGTACCCACATGGCAACTATCTGTAACTCCAGTTCTAAGGGAACACTGATATCTTCTTCTGGGCTCTGAGGACACTGTATGATTGTAGTACACGTACATACAAATAGGCAACACACACAGATACACACTTTTAAAAAAGTTGAACATTTTGGAGGAAAAGAGCTATGTGTGTGTGTGTGTGTGTGTGTGTGTGTGTGTGTGGGTTTTTTTTGGGGGGGGCAGTTTGCTGGGGATTGACCTCACAAATCTTGACTGTTAAACATGTGTTCTGCCCACTAAGCTATGTTCTCAGTCTTGAGGAGGGAAAAAAGGCTTCTGAGGACAATCCCTATACATGTATATGGCAGGTGCATAAAGACAGAGCGAATAAAAAGCAATTTTCTGCTGGTGTCACAAGGCTGTGGATATTTATGGCTGAACAGAATGCTAGATGCTTACCTGTGGTCATCACTACTCCAGAAAGCACTTTTCTTCGTGCATGAGGGGAGGAAAAGTTGTCTGTCAGGTCACTGAACTTACCCAGGACCAGGCGTGAGACAGCATCTGCCAAAACCTGGGTGAAGAGCAGAGACCAAGTTTAGTGCCGGGAGTCAGGGGAGGTGGGGGTGGCACCTGTGGTGGAACCAAGTGGGGGGAGGTGGGGGTGGGTACCTGTGGTGGAACCAGTATCTCTCAGTGTCAACACATGCTCTCTAATACAAAGACTCTTACAGTCTCACTTTTACTCTAGAAAACCCACACAGCCACACCTAGCGTTTGTGTGTGTGTGTGTGTGTGTCTGTGTGTACGCGAGTGCATGTATGTATGTGTGCCCATGCACATATTCATGCATAGGGGAGCAAGGAGAAAAGTCATCAGTAGTTTTATCTAGCCATGGACCCTGCGTGCCTGGCAACATGGTCACACTATGCAACTGCATCATGACTGTTATGGGGTAACCAAGCACTTTACAATTGAATTGCAGGCCCATTCTACAGAAGGAAATTAAAGCCTGGCATTGTAAGCCTGGTCCAAAGCCCAATGCTAGGAAGCTTAAGCCATAGAGAGGGAGCCACTATTGACGCTTTGCTAAACAGACATGCTGGCAAACCTCTGCAGGTATTTATGCTTATCCCTAAAGACTAGCGCTGCCCCTTGTCTAAGAGAAGCACATCTTTTTGTAGCTTGCATCACTGACTGTAAAGACTGAGAACAGGTAAAAGTGATGGGCATGAGCAACTGTTGACTGCTCTGCCCTGAACAGAACATCCATAACAATCCCGGCAAGACTAGAAGAGGGATAGAAGACATGGAGATGGAGGATGTACAGATGGGCTGAGAAACACGGTCTTCTAGACATGACACGGCTGCGGCATCCATTACCTTGTCTTAGGAAGAGGATCAGTGGTTACCTACACAAGCCTTGGACAAACGTATTAGTTTCTTTTCTTGTTGCTATGATAAAATCCCCTAGCAAATGCAGGCTTACAGGCTACAGTCCATCAATGCGGGGAAGTCAGAGCAGCAGGGGCTTGAGGGAGTTGCTCACTTTATATCCACAGTCAAGAGCAGAGAGCAAAGAATTAATGCATGTACTCTAGTGCTCAGTTTGTTTTTTCTGTTTGTTTGTGTTTTTTAAAATTATTTATTTATTTGGTTTTTCGAGACAGGGTTTTCTCTGTATAGCCTTGGCTGTCCTAGACTTGCTTTATAGACCAGGCTAGCCTCGAAATCACAGCCATCTGCCTGCCTCTGCCTCCTGAGTGCTGGGATTAAAGGCCTGCGCCATGTTTTTCTGTTCTTCTTCTTTTTTTTTTTTTTTTTTTTTTTTTTTTTTTTTTTTTAATATATAAATGCAGGTTTATTGGAAGTGGCCCAGGAGGGGGAAGGGGAGGAGGAGCGTGCACTGGGGGGTGGGGTGTGAAGGTAAGAAGAGAGGGTAGGGAGGTGGGGAGAAAAGGGGGACCTGGAACCAAAATGTCTGGTTTATATAGTGAATCTCTGGGAGAGGGGAAGCCCCGCCCCTGTCCAGTCCATAATTGGGGAACAGTTTTTATATACCTTTAACACCCTTTAAACCCCTTCTCACCCTCAAACACTTCTTAGATCCTCAAACCTTACAAAAACTTTACACTGTCCTGAAAAGGCAACTGAAGACTTGGTCTTTGTTGCTAAACTTATCTTCAAACCCACTAGAGACCTGAAAAAGAAAGAAGACCACAGGGAGCATGAGCCAACCAGCCTAAGTATTAATTAATATGACAGAGGCTTACCCCTTATCCAGGCGGCTTTTTCTGTTCTTAAACAAACTAGGGCTCCCTGCTGGGAGAAGGGTGCTACCCATGTCAGGTGGGTCTTCTCTCCTCATTAATTAGCATAATTAAGATACTCCCCACCCCCAGACAAGCCCCAGGCCAACCTAACACAGACCATCATTCATTAAGACTGCCTTCCCAAACTGGGCAGCATAGGGTGTGCACCCCCACCCCCTTTGATCCCAGCACTTGGGAAGGCAGAGGCAGAGGCAGGCAGATCTCTGTGAGTTCATGGCCAGCCTGTTCTACAAAGTCCAGAACAGCCAATGCTATATGTGGAAACCCAGTCTAGGGGGTGGGGAAACAAAACAAAACAAAACAAAACAAAAACTGCCTACCCAGAGATTCTAGATTGTAACCATAGTATTGAGGAAGGGAGTGGCCTTGAGGCTCCAGCCCTCCCTAAAGAACTGTAGGAAGTTAATGGTTGCTGGAGAGAGGGAGTCATTTTCCTGAGTGCTGTATCTACTGGTAAATTGCCCTTGCTCAAGTAAATAACCTCTCACTTATGCTCATGCAAGCAACCCTAATTAAACACAGTGGGTCACACACAGAAAGAAAAAGACATGAAGGCAGGAGGCGGCTTGTTGGGAAGGATTTCCGTGGGAATGGGACGGGGTAAGAGAGGATACTGGGAGGGAGGAAATTATTAAAGAAACTATATGAAATTGTGAAAGGATGAATTTTAAAATATAAATTTTAAGAGTTGTTATTTCACGTAAGGGTAGGTACAGCTCCAAGTGATTTTCAGAGCCCTGAACCCAGGAAACCTGAGCCAGGTACCTATGGGATGTATACTGTGAGACACAGGCAACTGAAGAACCCAAGTAGCTCTGACTCTCCAAAAGGCCTTAAGGATCTTACCCTGTGTGGCTGGGGCAGTATACAGCAAAAGTATAAAGATCCTAAATGTAGGTCAGCATAGTGGCCTGTGGCTTTAATCTCCCAGCACCTGGGAGGCAGAGGCAGGCTTATCTCTGGGAGTTCACATCTAGCCTGGTCTATATAGTGAGTTTCAGGGCAGCCAGAGCTATGCAGGGAGACATTGTCTCTATTAAATAAAATAATAAAATAAAAGAGCCCTATATCCCAACCACTTACCTTCAATGACATGAACAAGTATGAGGACCTGCTTTACAGTTGATGCTTGCTTACTCTACAGTGGCAAGCCTGCTACAGCAGAGTGCCGCAGCTATGGTATGGCCAACACTATCTGTCTTTACAGCCCCACCTCACACTTGACTATCAGAAGGCACATAGTTCTCAGGCTAGCGATGCTTAGCCTAAGCCCTTTAAGAGATATTTTAGAGAAAAGGCAAAAATGTGCATTCTTCCTGGAATGCAGGTCATATTCCTCCCCACCCTGAGCCCTGCCACTGGAAGTCCACTCTGAGAAGACCATATTGGCTTCACAAATTTCTGAGCTACCCTGAGGCTTTAAAGGGGGCAGTGCTGATTGTGCCACTGGGAAGAGGTGTGAGGACACTGTTCCCAGACTCAAGTGGCTCCAAATTAGAGGTCCAGAAATTGATGTTTGACATCTCAGGATCCAGAGGAAAACAGAATCAAGAGGCAGAGAGACACCCAGCCTACCTCACCATGACTAGATCCTGACAAATGCCACTTGCCTCCCCAGGTGAGCAGTTCAGTCCTTTCCATACAAAGACACTGAGGCAGTCACTCAAAAAGGCAGGGCTAGCCTTAAATAGCAGCACTTCTAGAGGCAGGCAGGTTCCTGTAAGTTTGAGGCCAGCCTGCTCTACATAGAGAGTTCCAGGACCATCCAGGCTCCATAGACTACCCTGTCTCAGAACAAACACACAAACAAACAAACAAAACAACACAACAACAACAAAGAAAGCAGAGCTGAGGCCACCTGCCCTCAGATCCTCTAGCTGCTATCTCTCTATGGGATCTGCAGCATCTGGTAGCAGTTGTCTGGCTACCACCATCAATATTATGGGAAGACAAATCACATCAGATGGTGTGTTGAATTCAGGCCAAAAGATCTTAGTAAATCTAAGCCTGGAAATAAAAGTCACTTGGGATCCAGTTTCATTGATTTGCAAAATAACCAATGGACTAGTTGGTTATTCTTGGAGGAATGTTAACAAGGGACTAATTGGAAAACAGGTACTTGCTTGTCACAGAAAGTCAGTAAAACACCAAGTCCATTCCTGTAGACCGAGCTGTACTTGATTACTTTAGGCAAAGCAGAACAAGGCTTTTAAAACCAAGATTTGAGTTTAATCCTGGCACTCGGGAGGCAGAGGCAGATAGATCTCTCTGAGCTCAAGGCCAGACTGGTCTATAGAGCAAGTTCCAAGCCAGGCAGAGCTTTTAAGACATTGCCTTAAAAACAAACAAACAAACAAAAAACAAAATAGTAAATTAAAACCAAGAACTGTGGTCACCGCAACTCTAGCTGTATCACAGGCCAAAGAGAAAGGGCCACACCTGAGTCCCAGGAGAACGCAAGCCTTCCTATCCACCACATTTTCTAACTTGTTAATTCATTAACTCTGGTCAATTGCTTCCACACTAAAGAACATTTTGACAAAAAGAAATTAAGATAGAAGATTGAAAAACAGATCAGTGAATCTGGGGACTCCAACAACCAAGACCAAGCCAATGATCTGGGACTTGGTGAAGACTGAAGGTCCCTTTTTGTTCTTCCTCTTCCTGAGATCTGTCCTGAGCTACCCTAAATTTTCCTTTCTTTAATGTGAGTTTTCTGTAAGGGTCACAAACCAGATGGAACAGGGAGAAGCCCACACAGATGTCACATAGGAAATTTGGCATACAGAGACTCCTAGCAACCAGCAGATTCTCGAGTGTTTATGAAAGGGTTCTTCCTTGCCACACCTACTGACCTGCCAGCATGCTCCCTACCGCTCTGGGGGTGGGGGTAGTGCCCCATCGCACTGACCTCAACAGGGGCCTTCAGCTGCAGACTGAACAGCAGCCCTTATTCTGGGCATGATCTCTCTGTGAATGACTCAAGGGATGCCCCACTAAAAGAGGACAAAATTCCAGCATTTGGACTCTCTGCCTCGTTCCCACTGAAGACTTGCTCTGGGGTGAGAGTCCCTTTAGGGGCATCATTAAATAAAAAGGCAATTGTAGCTGTCCCAGTGAGGGCTCTGAGGTACCCCTTGCTCTGCACTGTCATCACCCTAACGAACATCAGCAGACTGAATCAGTGACCAAGTGACCATGGAAACTGACGTAAAGTGATTCCATAGTCAGACTTACCAGCAACTGCTCCTGCTGGGGGCTTAGTAACATAGGAGTCGAAAGCAACAGTAAAGACTGAAGGTTGCTGAAAACGTCATGAAGGGCGATGCCCACTTATTTGCAAGCACACATTTTCCTCACCTGTGGCAAATGCAACTGAAGACCCTCACTGAGAACAGGCTGGCGAGATGGTGTTTGGTCCAAGTGCAAATTGAAGACAGTAGCCAAGGCAGACTGTGCAGCCCGGGCCTTGGCAAGCTTCTTGTTTCTCCCTGAGCCCTCAAAAAACTGGCCATCTACCACCACGGACATGACAAAGCTCTTGGCATGGCTCTCCCCGCTCTCAGAGAGGAAGTCATACTTCAGCCCCGGGCGCAGCTCATTCAAGATCATCACAGGGTTCTTCCCACTTGGGGGAGGGAATGGTGGTGGGATGGGCAGAGGAGGCTGAGTGAGGCTGGCAGGCACTGGGGAGGCCGATAGGCTAACATCTCCACTTGAGCTGAAGGAGTCATCCCCATTGGAGCCTACGTAGAAGGGTGGCTCGGACTTGTCTGGAGTCTCGAAGCCATTGAAGAGTGTGTCAGGGAAGTCGGCCTGGTCAGACGTGAAGTCTGTGTTCACAGAGAGGGTCCTTCCCATGGCCAGGTGGGCCTCGGAGGCATTGGGGAACTGGACAAACGACCTCAGGGCCTTCTCAGCAGCATGGAGTTTTGCCTTTTTCTTTGTAGGGCCAGAGCCCTCAAAGACCTGCCCATTCACCTCCACAGACATGACAAACAGAGGCGCATGCACGGGTCCTGTCTGGGACAGCAGCATGTACTGTAAGCCAGGCTTGATTTCGTTCAGCTGCATCAGGGCGTTCTTGGGCAGAACAGGCCCCGGTGTTTTCCTTCGCTTCTTCAGGCGGTACTTGGAGTGGCCATTGCTACCCTCCTCCAGGGGCCGCTTCCGGCTGGTGCTACCACCACCCCCGTTGGAGAGTGGAATGCCCTCGTCAGGCCCGGGCGTGCTGCTGTCCTTGGGGGGCATGTTGTCCAGATTGCGGTTTTCCTTAACATCGGCGCTGCTGGAACCTGTGGTGCCCAGAAAGAGTAACTTACAACGCCTTCGTTGCAGGATCTTGTAAATGCAAAATTTATAGATTCCTTTATCTCTTTGTAGCTGGGTAAGTGATGTGTGTGTGTGTATTATTTCTTTCCTTAATGCAAATGTGAGGAGCTACACACTGACCAAAGATGTAACTGTGCGGGGCTGGAATGTACTTTGAGATTTTTTTTCTTTTTAACTAACACCTATTGCCTTTTCTAGTTAGTTTACCAACTTCCTCTGCATTAAAAGATAATTTTTAAATTACTTTTTATGCTAAAGGCATCCTAAATCTTCCTAGCTTATCGAGATGGTAAATGTTAAGTTAATCCCCCATAAGACTCACACCAAGTCTGATGAAGTGGCCTCTGGATCTTCCAGCACATAGGCACTTACTTATCTCAGCACGTCTTCCTGTGCAAGGTCACTGACCTTAGCTGACACACATTTTAAACTGCAGCACTTCTCAGGAGAGGAGGTGCCATCTAGAAACATGTTTTTACAGCTCACTCGACTCTTTGAAGTTCCAAACATCTAATCAACATGTGATTACTAGCTTTAGCTTACAAATTGAGCATAGAAACTGCTTATGTACTAAGGTAAAGTCTTATGATGTTATAGAATTTATTTTTGAAGAATGATGTATCCAGTGAAGATTTTTCATTACATTTAAGCCTATTTGCTTCAGAATCTTTATCTTATGCTAGAAAAAAAATATAAGAACAAGACACAGAAGTGGAGCAGCGGAAAGCTTTGCTCCCTAACTTCTTCGTAGCGTGCCGGCAAACCTGCCTTTCTAAAAACAGCTGGGAAGTTTCCAGAATAACGTGTTGACCAAATCTTTTAAATGTACTGTGCACGGCAAAATAAAAGATAATTTTGACCTTTCAATGGGAAATAAATGTCAGGCCTAGTGTGTGTATCTGTTGTTCTACCACTCAGAGGGGGGTTGAGAGTTAGAGGACAAACCAGGCTACACACAGCCATGACCATGTTTCAACCTCCCACCAAGCAAAAAGACTATTCTTTCAAAGTGGAGCATGTTCGATCCTCCCTAGTTTACTAAGCTTTCTTTAAAAAAAAAAAAATCTTCTTTATCATTCAGTTTTGCAGCCTTGTGCACTGGGCCTGTGCACTGTTTACTTAGATCTCCAACCACTAGCTCCTAAAATCCATATTAAATTTTAATTGATGTAAGTATTCCTAAACATGGTGGCTCTGGGGGACTATTTCTACTATGCAACACACCAACAGATTTTCTTTATGTCTAAGAAACTGAAAATGTTCCTCAGTGAGCCCGTGGGCAGGGTTAGTGTGCTGGACATCTTGGTCTTTGCTGCCAGTCTCTGGAGTTAAGGATCACTGATGCCAGGGCCATCATTACTCAGCTGAGACAGCAAAGACTACCAAGATAAACTCAGTCCACAGAAAATCTCATGTGTGAGGTGGGGGAGGGGGTCTCTCAACAGACACGCCTCTTCCCAGAACTCTCCTGACACACACACCACTTCTCCCAGCTGACAAAGCTAACGGAATGGGCACTAAATTTTCATTTATAACATCCTCCAGCAAAAGACCGGTAGGTTACTCCTTTCGGTACTCAGGGAACAAAGGATGAAAAGGCAGAGCAGAGACGGGTAGAGAGGTTAATAAAGGGGAGAACATCGCAGACTACATTCTGCTCACAGTTCAAGTTCTCAGTAAACAGACTCGTCAGCATAGAAATGCACATCGCCAACAAGGCACTCCGACACACATTTAGCCAAACATTAGTGATGCCCAACAGCAAGGTTATGAGAGAAATATACCTTCTGTGAAAGCTGAAGTCGTTCTCAACTCTTACTTCAGAAGCAGAGGCACCAATCACATATTATAAAAAGAAAATGCTTTTGAGCAAACAAAAACAAAATATTCCAATTAGAGACAGAGTCCACTCTCTGCTGCAGCAGACAGTCTCTCTGTATACCACACTGCTGCATTTAGAATGTGAAGTGAAGCCAGGCATGGTGGCGCACACCTTTAATCCCAACACCCGGGAGGCAGAGCCAGGTAGATTGTTGTGAGCTTGAGGCCAGCCTGGTCTACAAAGCAGGGGGCGGGGGGAGAGTCCCAGGACAGCCAAGGCTAACACAGAGAGACCCTGTCTCAAACAAAACAAAACAAAATAAAACAAATCAAAAAAAGAATGTGAAGTGAATCACGGTAGAATGTTAACTGCTTTCAAAACAAGAGAGACATGCCTGACATTTCAAAATGCACTGGACCCAAAAGTTTGTTTTTACAGGAATATTATTTGGGAGGACCTTTCCTTAGTTAAATTACCCAAGGTTCAATGGTTATGGCTACAGCTGGAGACACAACCCACTGTCCCCAGCCAACATGTAGTTCTGGGGACACTGTCACACATTCCCCAGGGGTGTTACCGGGATGGCATAGCCCTGGCAATACTGTCTGAAATGCAGAGTTTAAAACTTGGCAAAGCTGAGAGTGGTCCTGCCAGCAAAACTCAACAGCTTAAAACATCTCAAGAGCAGAACTGAGGAGATGCAACCAGCGAGCTGTCAGCAGTGCCCACATCAGCAGAGGCAAAAGCGTGCCAGCTACTTACTCAAAATGGCACTGGGCAGCTGCCTCGTGCCAGCCAGTGGTCATTCTTAGGGTAGAGGATGTCTGCTGCATAGCCCACCCCGGAACCAGTACAGTGGCAGGGTAGGCACAGACTCACCCCACACAGTGCTGTTAGGCTCTGGGTGTCCAAGTATTGCAGAGGGACAGGCTCTGCCACTGGGCTGAGTCCCAGAGAGCGTGCTGAGCCTGGTTCCCACCGCCATACCACCCCCGGGAAAATGCCGTTCTGCTGTGCAGCTGCACGTGCTTCCTTCAGACAGGCAGAGCACCTTAGCTGGGAAAGCAGTGCCTGCCTTCTTCCAGGCACCTTCCCACTTAGACCTGCTCCTCTCTGGGACTGAGGGTGGGCAGAAGTGAACGGTGACTCACAGAGAACAACGCCAAGGGGGGAAACGTCACTGTGCCCGAGGCCCCACACCTGCAGCCCCGTGGAAGACAGTGTGGCGAGCAAAAAGAGCCCCAGTGAGGATTTGGTTCACACTAGCACCAGTCGAGTTCCAGTCTTCAGGGACTACGATCATGCGGATTCCCTTCCCTCCCGTGCAGGAGCAGCGACTCTGTCTGAAGGGAGCTTTATGAACTGCTATCCCAGAGACCAGGTATCCGAGTCAATCAAAAAGGTTTTCTTGAGTTTATACTGGTGAAAGTTCAGAGCTTTATTATAAGAACCACAGCTTCACAGGAAGCCGCACAGCATTATGAGACAGGCACCTACAGGCATATTTCTGGAATAAATAGGATGGTCCCAAGAGGATAATGAGGAATGAAAAGCCTAGGTAGCTGGCTGTAAGGAAAATGCCCACAGTAAATATTGATGCCCATTATTTAAGACTCACCACTGCCAGCAGCTCACATCTTAGAGAACATCAAACAGCTCTTATTAATCAAATTTACAAAAACATTAAAATTTTAATTGGACATGAAGTAGTTGGCACTATGTGATAGGCCTAGATCTTACTCATATTCTCTTCATCTTCTATATCCATGGTAAAATGCTTTTGAGGGCTTCTTGACTGGCGGAGACCACTTTTGTCTGAAAGACAGCAAGAAACAGTATTTAGTGTGTGATCCTAGCAAAACGAGGCGTGGCGCTTTGTGTGCGGCCACCACATCACTGCAATTAAAAAAACAAACAAGAACCGTAAGAAGTCTGTTATTTGCGAAGGGATATCCTCAGTCTCTTTCATCTCCTCCCAGCATGCTCTGGGACTTCTGGGACCCCAAAGGACCCCTGATGTAGCTGGCTTATGTGGAGGGGCACTGGAAGTAAGAAAGGGGTCACCACAAAGCAGGCCTACAGCAGGGTCTGGGAACCTCGTGCTCATCTACACCAGGAAGTAAAGGACCACTAAGGGCTCTGGACCAGGGACAAGGTGGTAATTCTACCCCATAAGGGCCTGTTGTCAACAGCCATGTCACAGCCGATCAGAGAACCCAGCAGGGGTTCTCTCACAGACCTATGAACATGACAAAGTGACATCTCATAACGAGACCCCCAAGCATTTCACCCACACGTCTATGCATCCCACAGCATGTCACAGGAGAGCAAAACATGGGTAGTGTGTTACGTGTAACACGATTCAATCTGACATAATTCCTTCGGCACACACAGCTACCATTTCGTTGGTCAGAGAAACTAAGAAAATGCCTAAAGACAATTTTCAGCTGCCCAATTACTCACTAATAAACTTGAAGTTTTCATCTTCCCAAATATTTCTGATAAACTGCAATTAGGAGAAGAATATTTGCAAATTTTGAAACCAATATTGCATCATAGACAAAACTGGTTTCATCAATATGAATAAAGCAAATTCCTTGTTTTTAGGAAAATGGTGATTGAATATGCTAGGAAGTGCTTACATCTCATGAAGCACTTGCATAAAATAAACACAGACTTCATGACAATCACTTGCTAGAAATCTCGCTCTTGCTTTCCCTGGTAAATGCAGTGTTAAACATGGATAGAGTTTCTGCACAGAATCCTTTACTCTAGGGGCTGGAGAGATGGCTCTGTGCTTACAAGCACTAGCTGATCCTCAGAGGACCCAGGTTTGATTGCTGTCACCCACATGGAGGCTCAAACCTGTCTGTACCTTGTAGGCTTTGAACTCTTTCAAACCTACTTTATTTGGAGTTCTTTAATGCTTATTGCTCTCTTTCAACCCACCTACCCCAGATAGGGGAGTAAAGAGGTTAATGGGAACAGGAGATCAAAACAAAAACATGTTCACATCCACCACAGTAACTCCCGGCCCAGGGGATATGATGCTGTCTGTGGCCTCCATGGGCACTACATGTACATGGTAAACACATACATACATACATACTGGAAAAACACCCTCACGTATAAAATTAAAAAGTAAATCTTAAAAAAGAAAGCTTTCCAGGGAGCTATAAAGGCACTATCACTTTTTATTAGGACATACTTTCAGAGTATCTATGACGTTGAAAGCAGAGCTGGGCACCATAAGAACCTACAATGAACCAGACAGATTTTGCAGCTGAGCAGTCCAAACGCCAGTACTATCCAGACATCTGGCTATAGTAAGGAACATTTGCTAACAGTTATGGGTGTAGAAACAGGAGCTAACTGTTAGAGGTACATACTGAATGAAGTATGTATAGATGACATCATGATATCTGGGGCTTATGTCAAAACAGTTCTGTGTGGGTTGGAAAGAAGCAGAGAGACTGCAGTCCTGGGCTGATGACTTTTGCAGGGACAGAGCACGAGGGTCTACTGCAATGGTGCATATTTTACATGACTCTACATTGTATGACTTGGTATTCTCACTATAGTAAGGGGTGTGTGTGTGTGTGTGTGTGTGTGTGTGTGTGTGTGTGTGTGTGTGTGTATGTGTGTGTGTGTGTGTGTGTGTGTGTGTGTAGGTCAAAGGGTAACTTTACAGAGATGGTTCTCTCCTTCCATCTTTATGTGGATTCCAGAAATGCACCGAGGTCATCGGGCTTGTGTGGCAAGCACCTTTACCTACTGAGCCATCTCCGCAGCCCAAGACACCATGGAAAGTTTTAGGAGAAAGTGGGGATTTGGTGACATATCAAGTGTGAGAGGACTGTAGGGGGCAAGCACACTTAGAAAGCTCAGGAAACAGGGATACAGCTGTTCATTCAGACAAGTTTGGCCGGAAGTTGGACCATTAATACTGCAAAGACAGAAAATAAGTGGACGTAGTGGAACAGGACAGGGAACAGACTCCTCTGAGAAACCCAGACTGCATGGTAAAAGAGAAACATCACAGGAAGCTCTTGTTTGCTCAAAGGACGTTTATAGCAGGCAGAGGGCACAGAGGCTTCTTTCTGCAATGATTGGTGGTTACAGCAGAGATCTGTGACTGCTGCAAGTAGCAAGAGTAAATAACTGCTGACTGCTTAGTCATGGATGGAACATCTACACCACCCCAACACACACACACACACACACACACACACACACACACACACACACACGCTCACACACACACACACAAGCTCACACACACACGCTCACACACACACACACGCTCACACACACACACACACAAGGCTCAGGGAAGAAGAGCTGGAGTCAGGCAGGGAATTGAGCCAGGAAGCCAGGAAAGCTGGCTTCCAGGCACTCTTCAACTCACAGCAGCTGTGATTATATGCACAAACAGGACCTATGAACGACCTGTCACAACATGAGGAGGGAATCACGGGGGTCTCCCCCTTCACTAAGGATTTATAGGCAATTAGCAGAGGTGGCGGAGGGAAGTGTTTTCTTCAGTGGTATAGCCACTGGTAAGGAATTCGTGTTCCTGTGAACAATCCTAACAGAACTCTTTGGGTTACTTATAACCAGAAGAGTAGTAGAGGCAGGGCTAGTTGGGAAGAGAATGGACATCGGTGGGAATGGGTAGGGACAGAAAGGATAATACGACTAGAATATGACCAAAATGCAGTGTGTAAAAGATGGAGAAAATATATACTTTACCTTTCCTTCCTGTTTGGTGATGTACAGCTGAGGGCCCAGATTTCAGAATAAAAGAAGTAAGACAACCAGATTAGGAGGACATGCTGTGCCCTAGAAACCAAGGTGGTACCCAGAAACCCATTAACCTAAGAGGAAAAACTTGGAAACTGACAGAACTGAAGGACACAGATCAAAACAAAACAAACAAAACCAATCAACCAACCAAGAAAACAAATCCGGACAAAGGCATCTCTGGTGAGAGGGAAAACTCTCAAACAGCACTGTCTACTCCAGCAAAGCCCACAAAAGAGCCCAGCCTGACCTCATCTACAATGGGCTCTTAAGAGGATCCTAGAGTCCCAGGCAGGGGTGGAATGAGACAAGCCCAAGAGGGGAGTCACAGGGCTCCCTCCTGCCAGGCTAAGACAACTCTGTTACCCACCTGGAAGCAATAAATACCCTTAGAAAGGGCAGCAAGAGGCCTTCTGGGCTGGCTAGTTTTGTGGCACCTTGATACAGGCCAGAGGCATCACAGAGAATGAGCCCTTAATTGAGAGAATGCCTCCATCCTATAAGAAAGCAGGCTGAATATAACAATAGGCCACAGGGAACAAGTGAGTAAGCAGCATGCCTCCTCGGCCTCCAGGTCGCTGCCCTGTTTGAGCTCCTGCCCTCGTTGCTTTTGATGATGAACTGTTATATGGAACTGTGAGTGAACTAAATCTTTTCCTCCCTAAGTTGCTTTTGGTCATGGTGTTTTATCACAGCAATAGTAAGCCTAACTAAGATACCTTCTTAGGTGGGAAACAGCAGTGAGGCCCAGAGGGGTCCTGGCTTTGTCCCCCACTTGTAATAAGGCACTGTTCCCCTTTTCTTATATCGTGCGTAAGAGCCAGCTCAGGCACAACTGGGCAAGACCTTGAGTCTCATGACACCACACAAGCAGGTTCCAATAAAAAAAACAAAACAAAACATCTACCACCCAGAGAATCAGGAGAATTCCAACAGTGAGGACAAGACAGTCCACAGGGATGACAGGCATTAGAGGGGCCAGGAAATGAAATTAACACAGACTTCACCCCTCGGGAAAGGGGAGAAGAGGACAGCAATCTCAGCCCCCTGGGGAGAGGCACGGCCAGACAGCTAGGGAAGAGTCAGCAAGGGACAGACAGCAGAGCACAGGACAGAGCGCAGCTAGAACAGACCCTCACAGGCTAGCTAGCCTTAAGTATGGGCGACAGTACCAGAGTGGACAGTGAAAGGAAGACAGCCTTCCACGCAAAGGGGAGGAGGAGAGGTGGAGGTGAAACACAGAACCTTGGGTACAGCCCCACACTGCACCCAAAGCACAGAACCGTGAAACCTGTGGGAAAACTTTGAGAGAAATTGCTTGGGATCCAGGGCCAGGCAGAATTGTCAGAGCCAACAGTGCACGTGCAAGTCAGGAAAGGGGAAGTTGATAAACTGGACTTTTAGAAATAACCCTGCTCTTACAGGCCCTGCTTAGAAAGCACACATTAGGAGAAACCAACTGAAAACCACATAGCCTGTAAGGAGGGCAGATGCAGGTGAATGGTAAAACAGACATCCATAAGAGAATGAGCATAAGTAAAAACAGAAACCATTTGTCACAAAAGATACGTAGGTGGGAATCAAGCACACACTTTACACCATGCCTGCCCATGAGGAAAACACAGCTTAAGAGAACAAGGCTCTGCTGAGCAATGAAGAGAACAAGTCAAGCAAACACCTCAACCCAGGTGCTGAGGGGGCTAGACAAACTACACGTGTGCTGCCGGCGGCTTGTAAAAGGCATGAGATGGGAAGGACTATAAAGGAAGCAGGAGCACACTGACTAAACACGAAGCTGCCACACGACTCAGCAATTGTACCTGAGAGAAACAAAAGCCTTCAACCTCATAAGCACCGGCCGATTCTCATGCTGCATGGGCATCTACGTCATCCCAGAGAGAGGTTTGGTTCGGAGATGGCAGAAGGCACTCACTGGTCTAACTACACTCTTTATGTAACCAGGCAACAGTTGGTGTGGGTGGGAGCTGGCTTGACTCAGGTGTCTTCTGCAGTGATGAACCCTGAGGCACAGGATCACCTGGCTTGCAGTCAGCCTTATGTCCCACTCTCTCTGAAATTCTGTAAAGGACATGGAAAATGTCTCACAGTTGAAAATAACTGTGCTATGCCTGGTGGTGGTTGGGGGAACAAGAGCTAGAAATCCCTGCAGAGCAGAAGCCAGCACCTACAAATGCCAACCCTTGCACCAAAGGTTATAAAACAAAGCAGAGTGAGGCACCAAGTGCTTTACGGCAGTTCACGTGGCTGTTTCTTACGGCCTGAAAAAAGGTCTTATGGCTTGAACTATGAACAAGAATGAAAGCCCCATCAAAAAATCCCAAAGGGAGAAAATTCCAGGAATGGGCTTTATTGGATAGCAACATTCAAAATAATTGCCTCATTTTTCAAGATGCCTCCAAGGGCAGGAGGAGGTAAGCCAACGCTGGGGCCAGCAAGTGCCAAGACCTTTTGACTCAGCTTCAGAAGAGCAGAGCCCTGTGTTTAACTCACTAATGGGGCCCCAGCTACTATTCTGACAGCTTCTTTAGCAGCACTAGTCAAGGTGATTCTAATGGTGGGGGGGGGGGGGGGGGGAGGCTTAGAATAACCCGCAGCTCTGAACGGCCACAGTAACCTATGGGGACCATTCCTGGCTGGACTCAAGGGCCCCTACACCTGAAGGGCCTTGGCTCACAGGAATCAATGCCCAGGAAGCAAAGAACAGCCCAGCATTAAATCAGAACACATTCAGAGACCATGTTTGGCAAGGACGGTGCTTTACCCAGAGATACCTAAATGAGCTTTCCCATGACTCATGGGCCACCATCTGCACTTACCACTTACCAAACAAAACTGTAACTAAATTGGCAATATTTTATTTTTAAACTAGATGGAGGTCAATAAGTTTTGTTATGTATATATATATAGTTTTTATATATACACACTTATAGATCCTTATGTTGCAAAACAAAAGCACAAAAACCTATATTAACATCCCTTCTAACTTCTGAGCAGGCCTCACACCCCTCCCCCCATCCCCCACCCCCCAGCCCCCCAGCCCCCAGCCCCCATGGTGGTGAGGCTGCAGGCCGTCCTGCTCCTCTCCCTTTAACAAATGAGAGATATTCTGGGATAGAAGAGGGGGAAAAGACTACATGACTTGCTTATATCAAAGATGCACCAGAACCAGAATCTTTTTCCTGAGCTAGTGAAAATGTTACCTCTAAGTATATGAAAGCAATTACAGGTAAAGATAACTGACAAACATGAGGGCTAGGGAACACTTCTCTTGGTAAAGAACACACTTTGCTATGCAAGCACAAGGCTACAAGTTTGGATCCCTAGCACTCACATAAAAAGCTGAGCATAGCAGACAGTGTCCTAACTCCAGTGCTGGCAAGATCCTGGAGCTCACTGGCCAGGTAGCCTAGGCAAACTGATGAGTTCCAAGTTCAGTGAGTGAGACCATGGACACAAACACAGTAAGTGGCAAACATAAAGAAACTCACTAATAATTATGGATTTAATCAATTTCCATTTTTCTTCAAGAAAATTCATGTGTGTGTGTGTGTGTGTGTGTGTGTGTGTGTTTTGAGAGTGTTTCTTGGTGTAACAGGTCTGTCTGTCCTGGAACTCACTCTTTAGACCAGGCTGGCCTCAAACTCACAAAGATCCACCTGGCTCTGCTTCCCAAAAGCTAGAATTAAAGGCATGTGCCACCACTGCCCAGCCAAAAATATAGATTCCCCCCTATCTCTGAGTGTCTGTCCTGGACTCACTTTGTAGACCAGGCTGGCCTCCAACTCTCAGCAATCACCTGCCTCTGCCTTCCGAGTGTTGGGATTAAAGGTATATACTACTACACCTGGCCCTTTACATACTCTTTATGACTATTGTTGGTTTTATTTTAAATGGTTATGAACCAAAAATTTTAAACCAGAGTTTTGAAATATTATTTGTGTTGGGTCTTTACATAGGTGAGCTCAACTCTAAGATAATTTTATAGCCACTTCAACAAAACAAAATGTGAATTGATTATTTAAAATGGTTCCCAAAAATCAGGGCATGGTGGTGCATGCCTTTAATCCCAGCTCCTGGAAGGCACAGGCAGGCAGATTTATGTGAAATTGAGGCCAGCCTGGTCTATGAAGCGAATCTAGGACAGCCAAGGCTAAACAAACAGACAAAACCTGTCTTGGGGGGTAGGCGGGGGGGGGGGAAGGTGAACATTCCTAAAATAAAAATGTCTCACACCACCTAAAGGAAACAAACTGAAATTCAACAAGTTAACCAAGTGTCAGAAAAAGCAAAGCACTTCATGACAGGTCTTTTGCTTTTTACATCACCTAGCAAAATAACACCACTAAGGTTTCCAAAAATATTCAACTGATAATATTTTCAAGTACTTTTCTTTCTAGAAAACCACCCACGTATCCTGATTTTCGTTTAACTCCTGCAGAGTCTGTATTACTGAGGAGGAGGCAGTAGGTTATGTCAGCAAATAAGAATTGGACATAGCATTTAAACTAATAGTTTTAACAGCACAATGCAAATGGGGAAATTACAGTTAGGACAGCCAGGCACAGCATTCATCATGCCAAGTGGAATGTCAACAGGGTAATTGTCAGAGCAGGAAACAAAGAGCCAAGGGCAGCAGCAGAGAGCACCACCAGAGGCATCCGCTAAGGAAGACCTGTGCTGGTTACTGACACCCGCTAGGTATAGAGACACACAATAAAAGTGGTGGAAACACAGGGAGGGGATGGGGTCTAGTTCCCTCCACGTCATTAAAAACGAAGTATCATGCAAAACTCACACACAGGCAGCAGGTGAGTCATTGGTGGGTCAGTCACATACCAATTACATTTACAGTGCTCAGCGACTAGTGGGCAAAGCCTGCAGGGGAGGGCGCTGAGAAAGGAGGGACCCTGTCAAGGGCTGAGTGCTCCAAGGGACCTTGAGTAAAGTGCTCTGTTAGGTAGAAATTGTACCAACACAAATGTATATGCACTGGTGTCATCTTGAGGTCCCTCCTCTTACATGTAGCAAATGCTTAAGGCAGAAGAACATCTACAGCTCACCCAGGTTTTTCCCTTCTTACGCCACATCTCACACAGCCAGTTCTCTCAAAGTTGAGCTCAGAGGTGTAAGCCATCAGCCTCTGCCCTCACAGTAACCAGGGCGGTCTCTCTGTAAACCAGAAATACCCTGAGGCACAAGCCCCCAGGCTCACACACATCCCTTCGTACCCTACCACACCTCTCCTCATGGGCTTGTTAGCTGTGTTCTTGTCCCAGGCTGGAGGCACTCAGCCTGACTTAATGCATTCATCTTGAGTCACAATGGCCATGAAGCCTCCAAACAACCCTGACCTATTTTCCTGTATCACTTCTTACAGTCAGTTATCAGGAATGTGCTGGCACCTTTTAATTCAGCTGGATACAAACCAGGTTCATTCCAGCAAGGACAAAAGCCATTTTTGATGAGTATTCAATAAGCACCCTCCTTCTGTCCCAAGAAGTGGGAACACGCCATTCTTCTAGCTGCCCTGACCATGCTTGCATCTGCCAGTCAGTCTCTGATAAACTCTACCACCTGACATCCTGGAGCTACCTTCCTTGGCCTCTGAGTACCTCCCACCAATGGCTTCTGGTTCTTTTACACTGTTCCCCCTGTCTCTGAAATATCAGGTATCCTTAGGAGCCTAGATGTGACTTCTCCAAGTCAGAGATCTGCAGTGCTCTCCCCCCAGATTACTGCAGGGCTCTGCCTCCTCTCAGAACAAGCCCAGGTCAGAGACTTCCATTAGCATCCCATCGAGGTGCTGCTCCCATCCCAGGCACAGTGGGTCTACAGCTGCAGACTGTCTGTAGCCCTCTTTCCATGGTTGAAGCCCACATGAGTGAAGCAGGCTTAGTCTCCTTAACTCTCTTCCAGCACCCACCCATGCCTGTCAAGCCCTAAGTCGGACAGCCTGATGAAGATGGGCTGAGTGAGGGCTGAGCTCTACGCTTCACAGCTCTGTCCACCTCCTTGCAATGTGTGTGCCAGATACAGAGGTGCATTTCTAACCTGCATGGCCACAGTCATGGTCCCCAACTCTTCCATTGTCGTGTGACTGCTATAGTTGTTTCCTCAAAGTAACCTACTGAGTGCCAGAAGGGCCAAGGAACTCCTGGGATGCTTAGCTGCATTTTGGGTGGTGCTTGCTATTTCTACATTGGCTAGCCATTAAAACAGCCACACACCATTCTTTACCAAAAGAGAAAACATGGCTTTTGTCAATTATTTCTATTTTCATATTTTTACTGAAACATGCCAACATGGACTAGCCACAGTGATTAAGTGAACACACTTTGGTGCCTGGACGCACACAGCCTGGGCTGTGTGGCTGAGCATCACCTGAATTTACCAAGAATGTAACCACGGTGAGGACGAGAGTGTCCCACCAGCTCTTCTTTATTCAGCACGCCATCTATACACATGACTTCCCTCCCCAGGAAGTGCCACACAGGCTTATCGTCACGGTGGAACTGTAGATACTGATGGCCTCAAAAGCCCAGAGCCAGCATCTCCTCTGGGTGTCCCAGATCCACACACAGCTGCCCTCTCATCCGAAGCACCTGCTTTGCCAGCAGACGATAAAGCCCATGAAGAGCTCATTGGTCTTTGTGTCTGTGGCACACCGCAGGGTACTTCCCAGGGTGCAGAAAGGTGGCATCTAATCAGGGTGCCCCTGTTCCTGATCACATTTGTGCTCACTGGACCGAGGTACCTTGGGGGACCACACCAGCTACGTCTGCTTCCTTTACACTGAGTCTATAATTGACAGTGTATGGCTGCAAACTGAGGCCCTTGATCTGGAATGGGAAAGGCAGTTGCTTAACACAATCAAGATTAAGCATGTTCCAGTTCTTTTACTCTCCTTTGCTGCTCAGGTCCCCATCTACCAGATACCAAGGACAGCCTGAGGCACAGAGGGTAGTAGTTGGTGGCGGTGCTGGGGAACAGTTGGACTGAGTCTTGCTGAGGCCTGCAGGCCCTCTGACCTGGCTTGAGCAGTGTCATACCTTACTCATGGGGGAGGGAGTCGCAGGCCACATTGAGTGGGCCCTTGTGATTTAGAGTCCGAACGGCCTGCGTACAGTGAGTGTTCCTGTCAACGTAAACATATTCCAGCAAGAAGCCAGGCCAACACAGAGCCTTCGGCCATGCTTCCTCTTCATGTCCTTGTACTGTGACTATTCTTGGTGAGTCAGGAAATTGATGATGACAGAATCCTGGGCAGAGCTGACCATAGTCAGCAGACACAGGCTGGCTATGCCTGTCACATGACCTGAAGATCCCTAGAGTCTGATCGTCTATCTCAGGAAAATTGAAATAATCCCTAAACAAATATATTCAAGTAACAGCTCAACTTGTAGCTTCTATTTAAGAAAATAATGGCCCCAAATGGGATAATAAACCAAAGTCCCACCTATAAATTAAATGGAAAAACCAAATACATACCATTCTCTCTAGAAAGAACATTTACCATAACAAAGTGATAAACAGAATATAAAATACTTAGTATGTAGTTAAAAACCTCACAATAAGTTAAAGCTATACCCATATTCAGCTTTTAGCAAGTATGAATATTGGATCTATAAAATCTAGGATATTCTGCTTATATTTAATTAGCTCTCCTCCCTATTGGGACAACTAAACAGAACAAAGCCACCGGAAATGTTTCTAAAACTGCATTTCCAATATTAGCACTGGGAATTGGCATTACTGAGATTTACTCTGGTTCCCATTTCTATAACATTGCAAGTGTGGCTTCACATATATGATTCAGTATTTCAGCTGCTAGGCTGCAATGTGTTGCTGCCATAAAGTACACCCTTTCTGAAAGGAGCCATTGCCCTGTCATCAAGGTCTGCATTGGTGCCATGAAGCCATCAGCACAAATGCAATGAGACATATGCCATATCCAGCACAGCTCACTATAGAGAATCTGAGCTGCTGCTGTTCAGTGGGGTGGGGTGCTGGGGGAGTCGGTGGCAACTTTCTATACTTGCGCCCCTCTCATAGCTGACATTGCAGATTATCTTCCACTCTCCCAGAACCTAGGGAATGTCCTACCTGCACAAATAGCAGAGCAGCCACAATTTACTGAAGTCACCTCCCTACTCACACAACAAGATTCCAGGGCTGACAGTCAGCAGCACTCTCACTACTGAAATCCCGTGCCTACATCTGTGCTGTGAACGGCCAACTCTCTGAAGCCAGTATGCAGAAGTTCCCTATGGGCGTCGTTAGATGGGTGGGTAGATGTACGGAAGGGTTGGGCCACTCCATCCCACGTTCCAACCCTTGCCTTGTGCTTCCTCTCTGAAAGAGATCCTCACTGCACAGACTAGAGCTGAGACTAAGGGAGATGTCATGACAGCATCCTGGGATCACTCATGACCAGCTGTCTTCTTCACAACGGGCAGGGACGCCTGCCCTAAGTCTCAGGATTATTTTCCAGCATGCCCAGAGAGTGTGTGCCTCTGCAGAACTACAGCCTCATTTCCACAGTGCGCCAACTCCATTCATTTCTCCATCCTGGAAATAAGCAAAGGAGGTGAGCCTCAGATCAAAGTACCTGACAACAGTCTTCACATATGTGCAGAAGGCCTGGGAACAGGCTAAAGATGTTCTCACATGTGGGACAAACAAAAGACTAAATGAGGAAGCAGAAGGACAAGACAGAGATATGGGACCTCACTCATACAATGTGGTGGTGATGGTGGGGATTAGAACACAGGAGCACCTCTGCATTTCGGCTCACCCCACCAGTCACCTACATGGTGGCTGGGGACTGACCTCTGACTAGGCTCTAATGTGCCTCACAGTCCAACCATGCCAAATTCTCCCCTCAGGCCTTGACCAGCAGCATTTGCCTGGTCAGCACCAGGACTAAACAGCTTTCCTTCCCACAGGACTTTTTGCTGTGTTGGTGGCTCCTCCTGAGCTGCACACAAGCTAACTGATGTTTGTCCTGTCAGGGGCTCAGCAGCCACACGGGAAATGCAAGAGGGAGGGGAAAATCACTGAAACTGTATTGTTGTCACAGTTAAACAAGCAGCTTGTCACTACAGTTTCACCACAGAACTAAATTGTAGAACACAAGCATTATCCCAGCCTTGGAAAAAAAACACAATTGATTACACATGATCTGTAACCCCCTAAAGTATTTCAAAAGCTCACACTTCCAATCTTAAATAACCTTGGTGTACCTAGATGTCCAGTCCTAACAGCCTCCACGGTTTTAAAGATGTTTCCATTTGTTTCAAAGACATATTATAAGCCACCAAGAGCAAGTGCCACCACACAGTCAGGCTGCTCGGTAACTGAAAATGAGCTAAGAAGCATGGCCTAGCTGCTGCTGTGTGACACTCTGCTCTTTAAGATGGTAGCCTGAAGGAGACAGCCGTGCAGCAGAGCTTTTCCTGCAGCTGACACAGCTCCAGAGTACTTGAGGAGGACGCCTTGAGCTGGGCCTGCAGTAAGTTCAAAGAATGAGGTCAGAATTAGGCTTGGGCATCCCAACAGTTTCCCAGCTAGGTGGCTTGTGCTGAGGGTCTGAGAAACAAGTGGCATTTCTAAACTGCGCTATGGGATTAGCACCTCCTATAGTTTGCTTTTGTGTTCCTGACTGGCATCATGACTACCTACCTTTTAAAACTTAACGGAAGACACAAAGGCCAGCAGGACTGGACTAAGATGAGTGTGAGTGGGTAATAAATTGGATTTTTTTTAGCCTATCTTTGTTCTATACATATATTAGGAAAAACAGCACATTTGCTTTGCCCACAAGGATATAGGGACCGTGATGTCTTCCTACCCCCAACATTCTATTAAGTATGCCAGTTTTCACTACACTGCACAAACTACAAAGACTGCTAGCTCTAAAATTAATGTCTTCTTCATCCTTTAAAAACTATAGTTCATTTTATTTCCTGAAGAATTATCATTGTTGGCTACAGAGCTTGTCATGGTGACAGGTCATATCCTAATCCTGTGGGGTGGCAGCCCTGAGGCAATGCCTAGGGAAAGAAGAGGCAGGGGCAGTGAGCCACACAACATAGCCAGCTGTTCCCAGCTAGGAGCAGTTTTTCACTGGGACATTTTCTAATACTTGCAATTATAGGAAGACAGCAACTGTTAATGGCTTATATGGAATATTTTCCCTCCACAAGCCAATGGTTAGCAATTTTTATAGTAGTGGACACTGTTCCTGTGCCCTTGAGGGCACATGATGTTTTTACTACTATAAAAACTTTTCAATATTGTTCTTAAAAAAACAAAAACTATGGACTTTAGTGTCTTAAAACACTGAGTGGAACTAAGTACTGAAATAAGCCGGGTGCTGACTGTGAAGGATTTATCCCTGCTTCTGCAAAAGGGAAATATTTCCACAGTGACAGCCTCGGTCTTACCCTCCCAGAATAATATGCAAATTTAGAGCAAAAGGGCACTAATAAAGAGTGGCAGTGAAAGGCAGTTGCTATGAATCATCTCTCTAGAGAAAAGCCTTGCAATGCTAACACTTCAAACTTCCACAGCCTCGCAAACATCCTTCCAAAAACACCCCGTAGACCGAAGCTAAAAGGACCTCTGCTCACACTTACAAACACGTTTTCAAAGCTTCCTTTGTCAGCATGCCCTATCAAATCCCATAAAGTATTAGCCAAAGAGAGGCATTAAAATCAACAGTGAAGCAACCGACACCAGCAAGGTTGAGCCACAGGCAGCCCACCCCAGAAGACACTACTGTGTGACATGAAAACTCCACCTACGTGTCCAAGTAATTACCTTTCCTCTCAGAGCGCTTCTTGCGCCTCCTTTTAAACCGACGCCCCACGATGCCGAAGAAGGCGCCTGAGGTCAAAGTCCCCAAGCCCAGCGATGCCATATGGACCGAGGAGTGGCTGCTAGTGCCTGCTAGTCCCAAGCTCATTCTGCGTCCCTTGGTCGCTCAGCAATAACACGGAGGATCATTTCAGTGTGCAAAGCTGAGGCTGAGGCGACAGCCACCCCTGCCGGCAGGATGCGAGTGACTGACTGCTCCTCTGTCTCAGGCTCATTCATCAAGCCTGAGAGTTAGGCAGGATTGGGTTGAATGGGACCCAAAGACACAATGGTTTCCTCACACACCACCCAGAAAGTAACATGTGACAGTTAACCCTCCAATTCCAGCACTAAGCACTGGGTAGAAGGAGGAAAGTGCAGTGCCTGCAAACCTTTCTGGGAAAACAGTCTCTTACAACAAACGTCAAAGTCCTGTCTCAACAAAAACTCCTAAATTATGAATAAGAGCACCAATAGAAGAGTAGTTTGTACAATAAAAGAGCAGGAGGAAAAAAAAAAAACCCAAAAGCAAAAACAGGCTTCTGCAAGGCACAATGCAGACAGGGTGGACAAGGGAGAAGAGAGAAGTCATGAACATGCCAGTGACCAGTGAGGCTGGCCCAGTACTGTCCCCAGGACATGGCCACTTTCAAACAGTCTCTCTGGTGCCTCCTCCTTTCTTCGTTCATGTGTTTGGGACCAGTGATAACCTGGTTCCTTCAAGAGTGTAGATCATGGTCACTGATGATGGGAGCGCAAGGATTGGGAAAGATACTAGCTCCTTTGTATTTTCCATCATGCCTAGGGGACTAACATACAGAGCCAGCCTAGTCTAGTACTCCAATCAGCAGAGACCAATACTCTGCAAACATGCATACACAAATAACATACACGTAAGTATATATATATATATATACATACATAAGTCACACACCATAACTTACATGTTTAAGCTACACATAAAAGATGTACAGGAAAACATGTACACAAATATATATGCACTGTACACAGCACAGAGTACCTCTGTCACTCAGGTTACAAAATTAATCCTGGCACAGAACAATTCCAACAGCCCTAAAACTGCTCCAGACAGACAGACATATGCTGTCAGACTGCAGGGAGACTTATCATTACATCTCAAGCCTAGGTCCCTGAACAAAGAACTGCGTGAAATGCTTCGCAGAAGAACTGTCAGGAGAATTAACAACATGGAAGAGGGGAGTAGAGAGAACACATGTGTCAGTTCTCATGTGTTATACCATGCATGGCATAACAGAAACCTTCAGCAGCGGTGCTCAGCACCATTCACAACTGGTCACTCTCAAGCTGCATGAGTTGGTGTAATACTGACAGCTGCACTCAAATGTGCATGACATGCTCCATGCAAGCCACACCTTCCACTCCATACTGGCCACTACATGAACACTGGCTTACAGAATTACCCATAGCTTTATATTTATGCAATACTATTAGTTTGGCCTAACAAATTTGATTTAAATAATTTTGACACATTAAGTTATTTTATAAGCATTACCATATGAAATATTTTTTAAATATAAAAATTTGTTTTACTTAAACACACAATACTCTGAAGAAATATGCATAAATTTTGCATATTTTCAATTATGCATTTTACTTTTTAATCCTGTACATCAAGACCCTACATACTTTTTCTATAGGGGCCAGACAGTAAGACAGTAAAGCTATATGTCTCTGCGGCACTTGTTTTGTTTTCATCTTTAAAAACTCTCAAAATGGGGCTGGAGAGATGGTTCAGTGGTTAAGAGCACTGGCTGCTCTTCCAAAGGTCCTGAGTTCAATTCTCAGCAACTGCATTGTGGCTCACAACCATCTATAATGAGATCTGATGCCCTCTTCTGTCAGAACACTGTATACATAATAAATAAATAAATCTTTAAGAAAAAAAAAAACCCTCTCAAAATGTATAAAATCAGGCTATGGCTGCCAGCACTCCTTTAGATAATGCTATCAGCAAAAATCATCATGTCTTGATCCGCTATTCATTCCAACATGAGTAAGCTTTGCACAGAATGCCCAGATACATGTGCTTGCAACTCAGTCAGTCATAAAAAACTCATCTTTCCTCGTGTTCTTTCCATTTTGAGGGCATATTTGTCAGAGAACAGAACCACTGTGTCGGTAGTACATTGACTCAAGTACTTTAAAAATCTAAGCAGGTTATGTTGTCCTCACTGTACTCTTATTTCAAGCCTCCAACCTGCTACAGCAGGTCCATGCCAGGGATGGGTGCTGCAGACAACAGGCCCAGGGAAGAAGCAGCTGTCCCGAAGATGCCCCTGCTGCTGGCAGATGACAATGGCTCACGTACATCACGAAGTCTTAGCTTCTATATGATCTATGCTCTTAACACAGCAGGAAGAAATGCTTCTGGAGACATTTCCAAGATGGGGCAGTGGTGGAGGGTGAAGTATCTGCTAAGAAACCCAAGAACCAAGAGCCCTTCAGAAAGGTGAGGCTGAGGCTGTGATGGCACAAGTGAATTAGTGGGGTGGGTGGCAAGCAGGGCCTGATTTGAAAGGGCTCTTCCAGCTGAAGCAATGCTTTAGACCTCATCCTGAGAGTCATGCACAATCCCCATTTGTACCCTATAGTGGAACGGCAGGAGGGTGGGATGTGAAGAGACAAGGCTGGTGCAGCCCTAGCTGTAAAGCAGGGTAAAGGAATGATAGAAGAGTGGCAGAGAAGAACAGATTCAAGCTCTTAAGCCATGCCTGAGGTGGCCAGCAGGAATGAGAAGCATGCTTCCCAGGGGAAGACCGAACCAGAGGATGCACAGCTCAGCTCCTCAGAGGGAGCTGCAGTAATTAGCTGGTGCAGGCAGAAGCCAGCACTGTTCCTACTCCCTGGACTCCTAGGGACCAGAGCAACAGAGGTTACCACACAGCTGATACTCCTGAGCCCAGGCAGGAAGGCAGTGCCTACCTTGTCATACTTCCATCACTTTATTAGGTCCTGCACAAACCACCTTAGCACGTGTTTCGGTGTCACTAACAGGAGAACCCAGCCTGGAACCCATTCACCTGGCCTCCACCCACCCATGAAGCTCCCGTCACTCAGGACTCTTACCCATCATTCTAGGGCTGCTGTATCTCTGTCTTCTGGGGATTGAGCGAGGATGCCAGGCCCCATACCAGAATCTGTAGATGCTCAGATCCCCGACATAAGTGACACAGTATCTGCATGACCTGAGTGCACATCTTCAGGCAGACTTTAAATCACTTCACAAGTACCTTTAATACCCAGCACAACACAGCTGTCGTATGAATAGTGGCCACACTATACTGTTTAGAAACGGCAAGGGAAGTCTGTACATGCTCAGCCCAGATGCAATTTTTCCCAAACGTTTTCAACCCATAACTGGAGGTAGCCACTCCACAGATATGAAGAGGGGTTTTTAGTAGGCAGGAGCAGTCAGTGCCAAGCCCAATCCTACGAGCAATTATTTAGCCTTAATGCCTTTTATACTGTTTGTGCTCCCTGAGTCTGTCACAGCCTTGGGCACTTGGGAATGGAGGATAGTCCCTGGGGTGCAAATAATACATCTAAGGAGAGACAGGGTATGGGGGAAACATCTTTAAGGTTGTTCCATGTCCAGGAAGCCAAGGAACCCTTTCACAGAGATAGTTTTGGTAGCAACACTGCCATGTCTCCAGTGTTAGTCCACGAGGGTTGTCTGTCAGGCCTGCCACTTCACTAGGCCTCATGCCAGGCAGTCAGCATGGGTAGGAGGGGCTGCTGAAGAAAAAGTTAGCAGGGCCACCTAGAGGCACCATGGAGAGGTCAGGTGGTCTCACAGGCCTGGACACCAGAACCAGGGTGAGATAGCTCTATCCTACAGCTCTAAGGTACCTAAGCTGTTGCTGTGGCTGTGTTTTTACTGTGCCCACAGGATGCCTGGCCTTGGAAGCAGATGGACTTGTTTTGAAGAACATCTGGTCACATCTCCAACCTAGATGACAGGTTTTATAGTTTCTTTTCACAAGTCACTGAGGACAAAAATCATGGCTGTGGTCACCTGTCTGTGCTTGGTTATCCACTGGACATCCAAACTCACAGTGAAGATCAGGTGTACAAGATGCAGCTCCCACCATGGCGTCCAAAGCAACTACAGGAATGAGCACCAAACCACAGTGAAGGAAAGTGAGTGGCCCCAGTTACTGTAATAAGGACCTGGGAAGGCTCTTTGGCTCCACTCAGTTATATGGAGTCACACACTATCTTTAGGTGACAGTGAGTAAAATGGTGTGGTGTGTGCAGTTGTCTGCTCAAAGCAGACATTTTATCTCATGTGATAGTACAAACCAGTGCACGGCCCATCACCCTCGGGTCCATGACTGCTGTATCTTTGGCCTTCTTGACAGTCAGTGTGATTTTTGATTCTAGCGCTTTAATAAGGCTTGTGGCATGAGAGCTATGGGAAACTGAGGGATATGGCCAGGAAGAGCTCTGGTGGCACCGGTGTGGTTAGTGCGTACTGATTTATCTTAAGTCATCCTACAGTCTCCTGAGCAGAATATACATCCCAGCTTTTGTGTATACCATTTCTTCTTTTCTTGCCTTCCAATTTCTTCTATCTTTAGAATTAGTTAAGAGAAACATAAAAACAGTAGTCTGATTCATGAAAAAATAAAAACTGCTGCAGAATGCCGTAATTTAGTGAGCCAGTGTGTGTGTCTCTGACAATTTCTGGGTATAATTTTAAAAAATACTTCAAGCTAGGCATGCTGGCACACACCTTTAATCCCAGCACTTTGGAGGCAGAGGCAGGCAGATCTCTGAGTTTGAGGCTAGCCTACAGAGAGAGTTCCAGGACAGCCAGGACTACAGAGAGGCCCTGGTTTGAAAGGCAAACAAACACAAATAAATAACTAAAATAAAATAATCTAAATGTTAAAAAAAAATAAATAAAGCTCAAAGCTTTTTCCAACTATAAAAGTGATTCTGTCTTCCTCTTCAGTTGCGTGTCTTCACAAGTCACTATTTAACTTTAGGGGAATGTCGTCAGAAATAGGCATGTACCATTTGGTATTTGACATTCCTAGAAACTAATTAATTTTATTTTTAACTATGTCTTCATAGTAAAGACTAAAACTTAATATTCCTAGACTATTCACTTAGGATAAAACTCTTTAAAGTATTTCTCACAAAATCTGAAGAGTGACATAACCAGTTGACATGCCAACATGGATGGGGGAAATCTCACTAGGCCCCACCCCCAGATGAAGAACTATGCATAATTAATGACTGCCAAGAAAGGGAGGAGCAAACTCCCCCAGGGATGAGCCCCACAATCAGTTATTCAATCTCAAGTGGTCAGCTCTAAAATCATATATGTACAGCAATACTACATGGACTCAATAGGTTGTATTTATATGTGTGTGTGTATGTGTAAAACAATAACAGTTAAAGAAAAAGGCTGTGAATTTGAAATAGCAGGGGTAGAGGGTACATGGAAAGAGATGGAGGGAGGGGGAATGATGTAAATACAGTATTCACATATGACATTCTCAAAAAAGTAATTAATTAGTAGCATTTGTTCATTTGCTTTGGAGTCTTATTATGTAGCCCTGGCTGTCCCAAAACTTGCTATGTAGATCAGGCTGGCCTCAACTCACAGAGACTACCTGCCTATGTCTCCCAAGTGATAGCACTAATGGTTTGTGCCACCACAGCCAGAAGTTAATATTAATTATTATTATTTTTTTTAAAAGATTTATTTATTGATTTATTTATTGATTGATTGATTTATTGTATATGAGTGCTTTATCTGCAGAAGACGGTATCAGATCACGTTATAGATGGTTGTGAGCCACCATGTGGTTGCTGGGAATTGAACTCAGGATGTCTGGAAGAGCAGGCGGCGCTCTTAACCTCTGAGCCATCTCTCCAGTTCCATATTAATTATTTTTTTAAAGAATTTTCTGTGGTAGGAGAGGTGGCTCAGTGGTTAAGAGCACTGGCTGTTCTTCTTAGACTCAGGTTTAATTCACAGCACTCACATGGTGGTTCACAGATATCTGTAACTCCAGCTCTAGAAGACCTAACACCTTCTGTCCTCCGCTGGCACCAGGCAAGCATGTAGTGCACATGCAGGCAAAAAGTCCATACACATAAAATAATTCAAAACATTTTGACCTTAATGTCTAGGGCCAGTGAGTATGTGTTGTTGTTTGTTTGTTTACAAAGAGGTGGATTAGGACTGTTCTTTTTCAAAACTATAAGGTGTGGCCTTCTTTACTTGGGATCACTTAAGAGGTACTTTGCCCAGGGTTGTAGAGAGCAAGTCTCATCTACCCAACATACACATTAACTGGCTCCTAATAATCCAGGCTGATAAAACCCACTACTGTCAGGCCCCATACTTTCCAGCTCTAAGGCCTGCCATAGAAACTCCAAAATTTGCCATTGTCCCTGGAAAACAAGTGGCGGTTTCTGGCTATGAAGACTGTGTACTTTGGAACTGGATTTGCTGCTCCTGTCTTTATAGTAAGGCACCAGCTACTTAAAAAAAATAAAAAATAAAAATAAAAAACGAGGTATTTAATCCAATCCTTTATCAGGATGAAGAATGTTTAAGAGATGTGATCTGAAAACTGGGTTAAACCCTTGAACTCTTTTTTTTTTTTCCCCCCTCTGTGTAGCCTTGACTGTCCTGGAATCACTTTGTAGACCAGGCTGGCCTCGAACTCACAGTGACCTACCTGCCTCTGCCTCCCAAGGGCTGGGATTAAAGGTGTGTGCCACCACCACCTGGCAACTCTTGAACTCTTAAACTAGACACAATTGTAAATAAACTAATGAAGTAAATATTTAATGCTCCTTCTCTGAAAAAAAGAAAGGAAGAAATTCCAAAATTTGGATTTTCTCCCCTTACCTACAGTAGTAGAAGGCAGTTGAGCTTCCACTATTATACTATGGCTTCTTGAGCCTGGCTGGCCTGAAACTTGGCCTCAGACTTGGTATATAGCCAAAGCAGGCAGTAAATTCCTGATCCTTCTGCCTTTACCTCCCAAGTGCAGGGATTACAGGCAGGTGCCAACACACATATTCTCTTTGTGGTGTTTGTTTGTTTTTTATTGCTTCTGCCACAATTGCTAACCCTCCAGCCTCTTTTATGGGGTTATAGTTATTTTTATTATCAGACTAATATGGCATAATCTTATCCTATTTAACTCGGTACACATTTTCACAAGTTGTGCCAGCTAGTTTTATGTCAACTTGACATAGGCCATAGTCATCTGAGAGGAGACATTTCTCAACTGAGAAAATGTCACCAGAAAATGTAAGCAGGCAAACCTGAAGGACATTTTCTCAATTAGTAATCGAGGCTTAGCCCATTATGGATGGTGTCAAAGCATGGATGATGTTCTCAAATTCTGTAAGAAAGCAGGCTGAGCAAGGCAGGGAGAACAGGGCAATGAGCAGCACCCCTCATGGCTGCTGCATCAACTCCTGCCTCCAGGTTCCTGCAGTTTGAGGTCCTGCCCTGACTGCCTTTGATAATGAACTATGATATGGAAATTTAAGTGAACCCCTAAACATGCACACACACATCACACACACACACACACACACATACACACACACACACACACACACACACTCAGTATTCTCCTACTCTTTAAGAGTTTGAGTTATAAACTCTGAATCAGTTATTCGTTGGCTATTTATATAAAGTCAACATGTGAGAAAATGTAACATTCTTCAATATAATATTTGGAAAAATGTTTAGATTTGTTTATGTATCTATGTGTGTGCCTGATGTCCTTGGCGGGCGAAGGGAGATATTAAATACCCTGTATATGTATGACTGTGAGTCACCCAATGGATGCTGGGAACAAAACTGGGTCCTCTGCAACCACCAAGCCATCTCCCTGGCCTCTCTTCAATATAGTATTAAAATATGTCAGAAGTACTTGATAATAAGAAAGCCAGAAATATAACCCCTTATCTAACTCCTATTTACTAAGCTCAGGATGTTCTCAGTGCTCGAGAGACATCAGGAGACAAAAATGCATGGCTGCTTTCATGAGACCTACATTCAAACAAGGACAAGAAGGATGCACAGGGAACGCCAGACGACTAAATGACACAGCATGCCTTGTGGATGGTAGAAAGATGTCTGGGATGGTCAGCATGGGATAAAGTTTCTCCAGTCTGATAAGACATTAAGGAAGTAGCCCCCAGGCTGGTGAGGGAGCTGGCTATGAGCATCAAGCATGCAATCTGCAAGCAGTGCCCAGGGGCAGGCTAGGCACTGGCCCAACCACTAAGCAGCTAACCAGAGATGAAAGAAAGGATCCATGGACTCAGCATGTGGGACTTCCTAGGGAAAGTGGCAACCACTCAACAGAGGGGACTGTAGAGGGACTGTTACCAAGAGTTTTCATCTGGTTCTGACCTAGTTTTAAGGATGCTGGAGGCTAGCAGGGAGCAGTCGGGGGTAAGGCTTAACACAGGAACACAAAGGCAGGATGTGGGGACCGCAGTTCAAGAAGCAGGAAGTAAGCATCCCATGGTGCTCAGAAGTATGGCCATGGGTTTCCTGGGTAGGAGCGTGGAATCCAAAATAAGTATAAAGGAGAACAGAGAGAGAGGCCACAGGGCAAAGGATCAGGAACTGGGTGTCTGTAGATCCACAGGAGGACCCAGTGAGGCAGGTCTAAGTCTGGAATCAAGACGAAAGCCTATACTGGAGATGTGACTGGAACTCAGCTGTAGAGGTACAGACTGGCCTACATAAACGGGCTAGGCAGAGCAAGAAGAAACACTGCAGGAGGCTGGATTGGGGTGGGAGGGTGAGGCGAGGTAGGGATAGAGCAGGGAATTCCCCAGGGCAGTGGTCCTCACCCACACTACCAGTCCCTTCATGGACCAGCTCAATTAAACCTCCCCAACTCAATAAGGAGGCATTGGGACGCTTGTGTGAGGGGACCAAGAGACCCACCAATTAATTGTTTTACAGACATTCATGCTATGTTTGTTTAAAATGGAATTGTGCAGTCCACAATGTACATAGGTGCATGAATCACTATGGTATTGTACTCTAGTCAAAGGCTCCTCCACCTCCAATGCGCCAGGCTTGTGTAAAAGCACTCACTTTCTTACTTCCTCGAGACTTCACCTGTCAATCAAAGAAGGCAGTTCTGGGACAAATCCTGGTTTACCTGGGAGAGCACACCTGCTCAGCACTGGCAGGCATGCCTCAGCTTCAGAGGCTCTCAAGCTGTCAGGGTTAATGCTGCACTAAAAGTCCTGGCTGATGCAGGCCCAGCAGCTGCTGAGGCCCTGCAGTGGCTGAGGTGCAGAGTCACCCCAGCATGCCAACCTTGAGACTCAGGTTCTGTATGCAACAACACTGTCCAACTATAGCAAAAGTACACTAGCTCTGAGGTTACTCCTTAAAACACCACAATGTCTATAAAAATAAGTGGCAACAACACATGCACCCTTCATTGGGAGTAGCAAGTCCATGCTTTCCATGTTAAAAAGGAGGGAGTATAACTCAGTGTACTTGCTATGTTCCTGGATTGACTCAACTTCGTGTTGCTCTCTCTGCAGCGATCCTACAGCACCACCTGCTGTCCAAAAGAGGGCACTTAGGAGAGCTGCTCTGGGGTTGGGGCAGATGGTACCCAGTGGGTGCCGATTGAAGCTTGGTACCTGGACTGGGAGCTACACATGTAGAATATTATGAATATTTCCTGAAGCCAGGATGTGCTGAGGCCAGGATGAACCAGGATACCTATTGGGACATGGATGGTGACTGCAGAGGGCAAGAGAAAGGTGTCTCTCCCTTGGTGGCAGTGTGTACATTTTTGGAATACGTTTAAAAAAAAAAGTCTTTCTAAATCTCTCCATAAACTTGTGCCCCACCCTAGGCACTTGCATAGGCGCTCCCATCCCCACTCTCTAGGTTGCTGGTGCTTCTAGGCTTCTAGGTTGCTGGTGCCAAGAACCACCTGAGAAGGCGGGGCAGCAGTTTCCACTGGGCCATCCATGATGGCCCACAGAGCTCTTAGCACTCCCTGGGGCCATGCTACACCTGCCACTGGCTTCCATCACACTAGCACACCTATTACATTTTTCAACTTGGCTAGGAAAGTCTGAGCTGTGCCAAGCAATTCCTTAGCTCCAGAGGCCTGTCTGGTCCCCTGCCTTCCTCTTCTGGAGCCTCCCACTGTCTGGTGGCTGCAGTGAGCCCGCCTCTTTCCAGTCTTTCTCATTAACAATTACCTGTGCCAGGTGAGTAAGTTTGATCTTTCCTCTGATGCCCTGGGTTCCCAAGATGACTTGCTCTTTTCTCTGCCTATGGTGGCTGTTGTTTTTATTCAGTTATGGAGTCTTGTGAGATGACCTGCTCTTGTCGCTGCCTGTGATGGGTTGTGTCCTCAGGGTACTCATAGTCCCACAGTGGGTCCCAGGAGCAACAGGCACAGGTCAAGGTTTTTGCTTAGGTGGCTGATTGGCACAGAAAGCCTAAGGAGATAGTATGGTTGCATCACGGGAAGTGTGGTAAGGATATATTTCTTGGGTTTAGCTTCTAGTTACAGATAGAATGGCAAATAAGTGACTCTAAAACTCTGGGATGCTAGAAACTGCTGGGAAGGCAATCTCAGCTCCCTGTAAAGCAGTACAGACAGCAATGAATTCTCTGTCCTTTGCAGCAATTCCAATCCACTCTGGTGCATGAAGGCCTCCTATAAACAAGGGCAAATTAATAAGACTTGAAGAAGATGCACTGTTGTCTTGTGCAACTCTCACAGCAGTTTGTTTCTGTGCCCCCAAATGATGGTTTCTTTCCACTAGTAAGCAAGTAACCAGCTCCTGAACTGCCAGTGTCTCTGATCCAGTGCGGTCCTGAAACTGTCTACACAAAGTGTGTCAGTTCCAATGGCTATGGGTTGTGTCCCCAGGAGAGGCAGGCTTTCAAGCTCAGGCCTTTGGAACTTCTATCTGGATAGTTCCAAGTCAGAGTTCTCTCAACTCCCACCTCAAAGAGGCTCCCAGAACTCAGAGAAATACTTTATTCACAGTTATTGTATTTTCTATTTTTATTTTATATGTATAGGTGTTTTTCCTACGTGTAGGTGTATACGTCACGTGTGAGCCTGGTGCCTACTGAGGCCAGAAGAAGATACTGGATGCTCTAGAACTGGAGTTATAGAATTATAAGCCACCATGTGGGTGCTGGGAATTGAACTCAGGCCCTCTGGGTAATCAGCCTATGCTATTTACCACCGAGCATGCATACACCCTCACACACATCAAAGGAATGGGGTTAGTTAGATAACTTATACTGTGTATATCCCAGTGATAAAACTTGAGTTTTCAGGCTTGGTAGCAAGCACTTTTACCTACTGAGCTACCTTATCAGCCTTCCAATTCCTTATAAAGAGTATTTGGAAGGAAATAATAAAGCAGCCTGTGAAGAGGTTCCTGGGGTAAGATCTGGAAGTATCTTATGCATAGGAGCTTTGTTCCTTGATGAGCTTTCATTCACCTTCCTGACTACTGCCCTGGCAGTTCCTGTATTAGTCCCTGGAGTTCTCTGGAGCACCAGTCCCTGGAGATGTTCCTTGTCTTGACACAGGCTAGGTTCTCGTGCGGACCTCTGTGGACTAGTCACCACTCAGGCAGACAGGTGGACTGTGAGAAGCAGCCAGTAAGAGTGGAGCCCAGCAGTGGCAGCAGACGGAGGTACACGAGTTTGGTCATCAGTGATTCAGGTTTTTGGACTTCAGAAAATGAGCAAGACCTTCTCATAACAGAACTGTGTGTTGTACTGTGATGGCCAATCTTGGTTGTCAACTTGACCATGTCTAGAATCAACCAAAAACCAAGCAGCTGACCATGCCTGTGAGGGATTCTCTTGAGTGGATCAACTGAGGTGGGAAGGCCCACTCGAAGTCTGGGCCATCCATCCTGGTGACAGAATACATAAAAGGACCTGGAAGGAAGACATTTCTGCTTTTTGCCTGCCTGCCCTCACCCTCACTGTCATCTCTCCTGTTGCTGAGGCATTCCTTTGCAGGTGTGAGAACCCACTTCCTCAGGACTCCAACGCAGGCTGAAGAGCGGCAGCTCTCTAGGAATCCTCTGGGACTCCAGCCTCCCTTTCCTCTGGGAGACAGCCATGGTTGGATGAGCAGGACCACAGCCTGTAAACCACTCTAAGAAATGCCTGTTAATATACAGATGTTTATTCTATTGGTTCCGTTCCTCTAGAGAACCGTGACTAACACATGCACCAAAAGCTGTCCACAGTGAGCTACACCAAGACCTATTTGTGTGTTTTTATACAAGCACAGTGATGCTTACATATCTTTACCATGTGCTTCAGCAGTGCACACAAGACCTGTCACCATGTCAGGCAGAGTACTGGACACCTCCACCAAAAGTATCCCTGAGCTACACAGCACTTCTTCAGGACCAGGCCGAGGTAGTGCAGCCATGCTGCCAGCACTAGATGCAGAGCTCCCAGTGCCATGCCTGTCTGAGGAGGGCACCTGCTAGGAAGTAGATGTGGTGAAAAAAAGAAGGACTGTTTTAGCCCAACGCTTACATATTTATTTTCTTACTTCAAACCAGACTGAATAAAATATCAAAACACCAAACTGTTGACAAAATTAGCTCACATCATCTGAAATAAAAGTGACACACAATTTCTATACTGCTGCTAGCATTTATTCACAAAGAGCCAGTAGGAGGAGACATGCTCCCCACTGCTGATGGTTTATCATTCTCGCCCCTAGCTTTGCTTTCTCAGCAATGCTTCACCTAGCTCCTTGTGGCCTGACTTTCTTGTATTTTTTTAAAGAACAATTTACTTGTGCAAAGGATATAAATAACCCATCTTGCTGTTGCACATACATAACAGGATCGATGTAGTGCCTTACTTCTGTGGCATTTTAAAGTCGATGGTCATTAGCTGAGCTCATAGTGGCAGCATGAGGCCTGAATCCCTTCAGACTCATTGCAGCTCTGGGATGATCAGGGTCCCGCAGAAACTGTTGGTTATAGAGAAACTCACCTCACAATCTAATGGAGCTGAAAGACAGGCTCTCAGGGAAGAGGAAACTCTACCTCCTACTGATGCATCAGTTCTGAAGGTGACTGTGGTTCTGTCCTCCCCACCTCCTGCCTGCCTACCTATGCGCCACAAAAGGCAACGATCAACATCAGTGCAAATCACACAGATGCGGTTTTAAAGCCCCAAGTTCCTTTCTGGACATTTGTGGGCACAGAAATAACCGGTGGAGCCTTTCTTGGCACAAACTCAAAACCCAGTGGTCAGAAGCGACCCCACTGCTGTTCCCCAATATGGTGATCTCCGGAGAGAGGAGAGAGAGGGAGAGAGAGGGGGGGGGGGGTTCTGCTTTGCCCACATGTACATCCTTAGCTACTCCCTCAACCTTAACTGCTACCCAAGGCCCTCCAGTTGGCAGTGCATGCCAGCTCTTGATGTTCAGTGGAGGGCTGCGCTGGAGCTGCCACATGGGTGCAGCAGAGTCCCAGGGTGCCCCTTGACATCAGCCTGTAAGTGAGGAAGCAGTGAAGCCAGGAACATGCTAGGACCACATGCACAGAGCACCCTCCGACAGCCATAGTCCTCCCATCTTTCCTTCCATCAACACTAAGAAGAAACTTTTAACCTTCATGTTCTAGAATGCAGCCATAACCGAGTTAGCCTTCATAGCAGCGTTTTGGGAGCTTCAGCACCCCAACAGGAAGGAGCAGATGCCAACTTAACTGACAGTCATAAAAACTAAACACCAGGGGGCTGCAGAGATGGCTCAGAGGTTAAGAGCACAGGCTGCTCTTCCAGGGGTCCTGAGTTCAATTCCCAGCAACCACATGGTGGGTCGCAACCAACTATAATGAGATGTGGCACCCTCTTCTGGTGTGTGGGTATACATGCAGACACAATATTGTATGCATAACAAATAAATCTTAAAACAACAACAACAACAAAAACCTAAACACCAAAGAAGTTCAAGGAAAAAAGGTGATAAATGGTAAAAGGCTCTCATGAGATATTGTTTAGTGCCAGGTGCAAGGCACAGACTTTATCAACAGTGAGGAAGTCAGAGTCAGCCCCAAAGACAGCTCAAGGGATAAAGAAGATCTGTGGCCACGGAAAGATTAAACTCAGAGTAACAATCTGTGCTGAGAATATTCAGGGAAATGCATTTCAAAAGTAAGCCAAAGGACTTAATTAAACTTTGCTATGTATCCCAGGCTGACCTTGAACTTTTAATCTTCCTGTCTCAGCCTCCTGAGGGCTTGGAATTCGGGCCTCAGCCACCACACCTGGCACAAAAGCCATCTTTGGTAAGATTTTCTGAGATTTTAAAAATGGTTTCACTTACCTTGAAATTTATTTAGTTTTTATTTTGGCTCAAATCCTGAGGTAAAACTTCAGGGCAAGCAAAGTGAGAGCATAGCTCAGCAGTGCTAACATAGCCATGAGAGGCACCGGGCTGACGTGTTTCCTTCAGCCACACCTTGAGTTCTCCATGTCAGGCTTGACACACGTCACTCTGTAATAAAAGAGTCAATCACTAGGCACTTACTTAGCTCAGTGTTAAAGGCTTTCCACCCAGCACTTTAGGAATGAACTCTAACAACGTTCTTGTTGGTAGGCTGGCCTTGACCTTGAGATCCTCCTGCATCCACCTCCCCAGAGCTGAGATTACAGGCATGTGCTCAGTACTCTGAATTTTAAAAGTCTTCTTTCTATATATAAGGTTATACTGCTTTAAGTACGTTCTTGTACATTTTTAAAGGCGATGCACAGAAACCAGCCAGGCCTTGGTTCACTTGCCCACCACCGGTCAGTGAACATGTTACCGTAACAGAACGCCAGGGCTAGAAAGGAAGGAGGCCTCAAGTAAAATTGCTCTCTTTAAAATAAAATGTGCTTATCCATTATGCATGCAAATACATGTGTGTGAGTACAGACACAGAACACACGTGCCCAGCCCTCACTCTGGTGACCGCCTTGCTTCTGGAGGTTGAGAACTGTGAATTAGTACCTGCATCCCATGTCTCCTCAGTGTGTTTTCAGCTGGTAAACTGTTAAGGGCACTTCTTCAGCACACAACAGAGCTCCTATGAGATGTCTGGGGAGCTATGCTCAGAGGTGACTAGGCTTCTGAGTAGATCCTTGCTAGGAGTGAAAATGAAGTGCATGTTGTGCAGCTCCATTCCTAAGTCTCACAAGAGTTCCCTGGCATCAGGGCACTGCTGTAGGTCGCCCGAGGGGCAGGATGAGGAAAAGCCTGCCTGTAAGTCTCCCCATTGTGCCTCCTGCAGCCCTACACCAAAGTCAGCAGCTTCCTCATAGATGCCTTATGGACCCAGGACTATGAGTCGCAGAGTCAGGCCAGCACAAAGGCATCTAGGCCAAGTGCCCAGAACTGTTCCTTCATCACCTCACCAGGCCTGGGAGAAGGGCATACAAAGATCCTGGCATGGGCCTCTGTTTCCCAGAGCTGCCTCACTTTGTCACAACCCATCTCCACCAAGTTCCAGAAATCAATGGGAGAGGAGACCATGAGGGTAAGCCTTGGCATGCTTCCCCAGTGACACCCGGACACAGCACAGAGCCACAGGAAATAAAATACCACTTTCTGAGGGAAGAGACCTTTGCCCCACTGTAAGTCCCATAGGCCAAGTGACCACTCTGTTTATCAAACTCAGTGAGCATGGTACTGCCTAGCACCAAGCCAGTGCCTGAAAGAGGTAGCAGGTTCCCACTTCCCATTTCTCCTGGATTGTCTCTACGGGTGTCAGTTAGTGTGAAGAGGTCTAAGCATGCCATGTGCTGAGATCATGCGGAAAGATGGCCAGCCACATCAATACAGAAGTCTTCTAGGTCAGCACACTGAACTATGGAACCAGGTACCCTGGGCACAAGATCCCAGTCATGAGGATATAAACAGTGCTGTTTTATGTGCCATAAGTTTTAATATACACTCACTGCCAGGCATCAAGTGCCAGACAACATAAAACCACCGCTTCAAATTATAGCAACACCAAACATATGACATGAATTTTACCTCCAAAACTTTTTAAAGTTAAGTATAACTAACACATGCCAAGAAAAATTACAGACTTATAAAGACTTCAGAAGAAACAGACTATCTGACTAAACTACATGTGTGAAAGCATCAGAACACAGAATTTGCCCTACCACAAACTCTCCTCTTACCTAGATGGCTGCTCCAAAATGTCGAATGTATCTGTCAAGATAATGAAAAAGTAGAGGACCAGTCCAAGCACCAAATAACATGTGAGCAAACTCAACCCAACAAGGTGGGTTAAGCTGTGGGTACACAGGTGTGTAAGAGTCAGATCTACCAAGTTAACCACATAGGAGAAACGGAAGAGATGTGTGATAACGCCATTGCCTAAAGTCTACTTCCAGCAAGTCAAACCACAGGCACGTGGATAGATGCTTACATGGAAGTGAGGATAAAGACAAGACAGAATTTCACAGTAGAGGTGAGAAGGCATCTTATCTGCCAGTGTATGAGGAGAGTGCTATCAAAGAGCAACATTGACTGCCAATGCCCATCTAGTTTAAGCTGGTGATGGGCACATAATTATGCAGTTAAAACCATTATACTAGTTTCCTTCTGTACAGAAAACATATAATAAATATGTATTAGAAAAAAACCAGCACTGGAACTTTGGAACATGCCTCAAACGACAACTGGTTTACAGAGCATTATCTGCAGCTTCTACAGGGCTAGCTAACGGCTACTTGTTGAACGCTGCCAGCAGATGACCACCTGTAGCACCAAACAGAATGGAGGAAATCACATGCAGGCCAGGGATGAAGGATATGACAAGGCATGAAGGCACCTGGAGACTCTATGTTCCTCAGAGAGGAGAAAGGACACTGAGGAGGGAGGCAGGAACTAACCATGGAGAGGTGGGGGTGGGGCCAGCAGACATGCACACACTAGGCGGAGTTGTGCCTCTCGTGCCTAGGCAGGTACATGCGTGACTGGGAGAACAGGAAGACTGCAGTGTAGAGGAAGAGACCACTGCACTGACTGACACCCCCAGGAGCTGGTACCCTCTCCACCTCTGGGGCTCCTCTTGGTGACTGTTCCGAGTCTTAGAATCCCCCTTCTAGAGCGTCTCTAAGCTTGCCCCGCTGGGAGGAAACAACAACAGCGCACACACTGACGCCAGGGAAGGCTGATACCAACAACAGTACAGTACAAATTATATTAGCATGAATTTATCACTCACTCTAGCACTTGATAGATTTGCTGTGCCAGTAATAACCACATCGATTAAATGAAACAATTACATTTCCTCTTAAAGTGATATTTGTCATTATAATTTAATCAGACTATGGAAGTAAGGACTTTGCCAAACACTAAATACTCTCATTTTCTACCTTGCAAAGCCATGAAACCAACACCATTACCCGAGCGTGGGGTTAAACAGTAAGCTCACTGGGAGAGCCACTGTGTTTCCAGACAGTTGCCTTTCCAGGACTATATAGACCTAACAAGCGCTGTCAAAATGATTATTTAACAAATGGCCAAACAACACGTGGCTTGAATCTAAGTTTTATAGCCTGAGAAGTCCTAGGTGAGAGACAGTTTCTTAGCCAAAGAACAGGGACCCAAAGACAAACAAATGCATTTCACAAGCGCTGCTCCCTGCTGCTGCCCATGGGGCTCAGCTCCCACAGAGCAGTGGCCACTATGGACATATGGTGGGTTGGAGAGGCGACACTAGGAGGCAAGCAGCCTTCTCGACAGAGCTAGGCCTGGAACTACACTTAACATGAAAAGCGCCATGGCAGAGGGCACTTGGACCTTTTCTGCCTTTGTTTTGGCTGTTGTTGTCATGGACTTGCTTGCAATATATTTAATGATGATCGAAGTTTTCCACACCCTCTCTACAAAAGTTTGAGGAGAAAGAGCAGGAAGAAGGACAGGATGAAGACACGAGGAGAAGACTGGGAAACGCCAGGAGGAACGAGCTAGACCTAGGGGATATGAGTAAAAAGCAAGCATAATGTGGGGAGTCTGAAGGGGAGGAGACTATACTACCTTGGAGGGTTAGGATAGAGTCATTACTGAATAGCATTGTGCATTAGGCTGATTAAATGGATCCTAGTCTCTCTGTGTGGTTATTTGGGTATATAACTGGTTAGAGAGTAGCTGTTGATTTATACTAAAATTATAAATCAATATTAAATGTTACTAATCATTTCAACAGAGCTCAGCTGATAAACAACAAAGATAAAACCACCAGGGCTTTGAAGGACACCAGGACCGAGAAGCAACCTCCCTACCAACCGAGAACAGCCTCATGTGGAATGCTAGCGTAGTTCTGAGAACGGGCAGCCATCAGAGGAGGACTGAAGGTCCACAGGCCCAGAGAAGAGAGAATGTCACCCAGGGAGACAGAGAAAGGACACAGAGATGCTAGCTCAGCTGAGACAGAGACCTGGAACTGTCTGAGAAAGGGTAGGTATAGGAAAGAGATGATTCCCAGCCCAGGCAGCAACAAGAACTGTGCCTGAAGGGTGTGGGGTAGAAGCTGAGCACTAGCTGGCAGCAGGAGACTCTGTCAGAGGACTCAGTGACCAGCATCCAGCAGAAAAGGGGGTCTAAAGCTGCCAACCATTCCTGGAACTGTGGTTCTAAAACCAAGCTGGTTTTCAATAAGTGATATAAGAAAATCAAAAGGAAAGAGAAGTTTTGGAATCTTTATGGATTGTTCTAAAGTAGGAGGCCAGTGAGCTACCATCCATGGCCACTCTCACCTCGCAAGGACAGCACCTCCAGGCCTTACAGTTACAGCCCAGGACAAAGACACTGCTAGGTCATACACAACACCACGTGGTAAAACTTAAACATGACAGTCCTTTATGGAGGGACACAAGCAGCTGAGTTCATATTCCATGGAAGGATTGCTTTACGACTATGCTAAACACATTTTGTGTTCTTAGTAAGTAATGACCCATTTTCCTTATAATAACATCCTAAAAACGGAGTATGGAAAATAAGGGCTCACAGCATATATAAAAATCTCTACCTGCACAAGCCTCCTGGGAGATTCAAGGGGACCACATGTCCCACAAAGCTTGGCTTCCTGGCAGAGAGAAGCAAGGGTGAGCAAAGGCTGGGGCAGATCTGGAATCACCATCTTCCCTGCAGTGGGTCTCAGGATCTCAACAGTGATAATAGTGTTCACTTTAAAATATGTGCAGGGTTTTTGTTCTGTCAATTCTGTTTCTACAAAAAATTTTCAAACATTTCCCCCCCTCTGGAGACAGAATCTTATACACCTCACACTGCCCTCAAACTCAGTACACAGGCACAAATGACCTCACACTTCTGATCCTTTTGCCTCCAGATTCTACCAGTGGAGCTGCATCTCTAGTCCTTTGTTTTTATTGAACCACAGGCCCAGTCCTCATCTTGTATTTTTAAGTGAGTTAGTGAACATTTTTGGAAATATTTTTATGACCTGAGAGAAAATACTATTTCAAACTTTCACCAGTCTAAAGATCCATGTGAAATTAAAGCCTATTGCAAACACTGGAAGGACTCCTTAAGCAAATGGGGTCCCCCATCTGACTGTTTTATGATCAATTTGAGAAGCATCTAATGATCCAAATACTATGAACAAGCTCTGTATTTCCAGAACTAGAGCCAGGGGAAAGGCAGATGTGAAAGAGCAGCTATACAGAGAAACACAGAGACAGAGGCCAAAAAACAAGGAGCAAGCCAGCGAGCTGGCGAAATAGAGAGCTAGCGTGGGTGCTGGCCTCACGCTGAGGAACAGAGTGGAGGTGGCGTGTGAGAGAGATGTTGGCTGGCACCCTTCTCTTCAGGTCCGCCCTCTTGGGAGAACTGTCCACCCCTGGGCCAGATATACTCAAGCACACTCAAAAGGCGTAGGGGCTCAGGCTCCAAGAGGAGGGCCTAATCGTACTGGGTGGCCCTTGAGGATTTTCTACATAATTAATGAAGGTCTACTAGGGCTGAGATTTTTTTTTTTTCTATCAATAAAAAGGCCATATCTTCACTATGGCTTTTTTTTAGGGAATTTTTTTTAATGACTTGACTGTGAAGGTACTTTCACCCCATTATAGCTGACAAACCAGTGAAGGCAAGAGGACCCTGTAAGGGATGAATTCAGAGTGGGGCACATGCAGACAAAGAGACTCCTGGGGCACCAACAATACCTCACACTCCCTCATGATGCAGTGCTCAGTCAAATGAACTTTTCTTGTTAGCATAAGTGACTCCAGATCCCTGATGACATGCTGCTGCTGGTAGGGCTGCTGCTACATGTGTCTGTGAGGGTATTCACAGAGATGTTGGCATTTGGACCTCTGTAGACCATCCTCTATGTGCTGGGCATCACCTGACTCACTGAGGGTCTAGGCAGAACAAAAACAGAAGCTAGAGGAATCTGTCTCCCTGCCTGGTTGCCCTGGGACATTCCCTCTGGGGTTCACTCTCTTGAATGGCACAGGAGGATGAAGAGATACAGTTTTAGCAGAATTAAAACAGAAGCAAAGACTGGCTCTACTTCCCCAGACAACATTGACTGGCACCCCAGCAGACACAGCTTTGTTGAATGGTCCTGTCAACTCACTCTTTCCCCAAGAAAACTTAGAGTGGATTGTTTAAGAGAATAAACAAGGTCCAGTGAGATGACAGACCTGAGTGTGATCCCCCAAATCCACATAAAGGTAGATGAATAAAACAGACTCTAAAGAACTGTCTTCTGCCCTCCACATGCATGCCACAGCGCACGCGTGCGCGCGCGCACACACACACACACACACACACACACACACTTCCCATCATACACACAATCATGATGGTGCTGGTGATGATCATATGGTGACTAAGAACTTCTATGAAGAAACTCAACAGACATACAAAAGATAGTGAAAAAGAAGAATTAAGCAAATCTATGGAGTTTTCTATGACAAAAAGAAAAAAATATATAAGACACACTCTAAGTCAAGTAGAGCAGAAGAAAGGTGGTCAGAAATCTGACTGGGGACTTCCCAGCCTTAGGAAGGTGTGCACCAAAACAAGCAAATAAATTTAAGGTCCAAAAGATGAATTAATCTCCGAACTTAAGGACTATAATAAAAACAGCCTCTACCTTGAGCTACACATAACCACCTCCACACACCCACCACCCTCACCTCCACACACCCACCACCCTCACCTCCACACACCCACCAACCTCACCTCCACACACCCACCATCCTCACCTCCACACACCCACCAACCTCACCTCCGCGCACACCCACCACCCTCACCTCCGCACACCCACCACCCTCACCTCCACACACCCACCAACCTCACCTCTGCACACCCACCAACCTCACCTCCGTACACCCACCACCCTCACCTCCGCACTCTCACCAACCTCACCTCCACACACCCACCACACTCACCTCCGCACACCCACCACCCTCACCTCCACACCCACCAACCTCACCTCCGCACACCCACCAACCTCACCTCCGCACACCCACCAACCTCACCTCCACACACCCACCAACCTCACCTCTGCACTCCCACCACCCTCACCTCCACACACCCACCAACCTCACCTCTGCACACCCACCAACCTCACCTCCACACACCCACCAACTTCACCTCTGCACTCCCACCACCCTCACCTCCACACACCCACCACCCTCACCTCCGCACACCCACCAACCTCACCTCCGCACACCCACCAACCTCACCTCCGCACACCCACCAACCTCACCTCCGCACACCCACCACCCTCACCTCCGCACACCCACCAACCTCACCTCCGCACACCCACCCACCCCTCACCTCCGCACACCACCAACCTCACCTCCGCACACCCCACAACCTCACCTCCGCACACCCACCAACCTCACCTCTGCACTCCCACCACCCTCACCTCCGCACACCCACCAACCTCACCTCCGCACACCCACCAACCTCACCTCCGCACACCCACCAACCTCACCTCCGCACACCCACCAACCTCACCTCCGCACACCCACCACCCTCACCTCCACACACCCACCAACCTCACCTCCACACACCCACCAACCTCACCTCCGCACACCCACCAACCTCACCTCCGCACACCCACCAACCTCACCTCTGCACACCCACCACCCTCACCTCCACACACCCACCACCCTCACCTCCGCACACCCCACCAACCTCACCGCCGCACACCCACCAACCTCACCTCCGCACACCCACCACCCTCACCTCCGCACCACCCACCACCCTCACCTCCGCACACCCACCAACCTCACCTCCGCACACCCACCAACCTTACCTCCGCACACCCACCAACCTCACCTCCGCACACCCACCACCCTCACCTCCGCACACCCACCAACCTCACCTCCACACACCCACCAACCTCACCTCTGCACTCCCACCAACCTCACCTCCGCACTCCCACCACCCTCACCTCCGCACACCCACCAACCTCACCTCCGCACACCCACCAACCTCACCTCCGCACACCCACCAACCTCACCTCCGCACACCCACCAACCCTCACCTCCGCACACCCACCACCCTCACCTCCACACACCCACCAACCTCACCTCCGCACACCCACCAACCTCACCTCCGCACACCCACCAACCTCACCTCCGCACACCCACCAACCTCACCTCTGCACTCCCACCACCCTCACCTCCGCACACCCACCACCCTCACCTCCGCACACCCACCAACCTCACCGCCGCACACCCACCAACCTCACCTCCGCACACCCACCACCCTCACCTCCGCACACCCACCACCCTCACCTCCGCACACCCACCAACCTCACCTCCGCACTCCCACCAACCTTACCTCCGCACACCCACCAACCTCACCTCCACACACCCACCATCCTCACCTCCGCACACCCACCAACCTCACCTCCGCACTCCCACCAACCTTACCTCCGCACACCCACCAACCTCACCTCCACACACCCACCAACCTCACCTCCGCACTCCCACCAACCTCACCTCATGTCTGCACACCAGCTTCACCTCCGCATGGCCACCAACTTTACTCCATACACTCACAACTTCATCTCCATGGTTCCTCACCAACTTCACCTCTGCACACAACCTCAACTCTCCTCCACCCCGCAACCACAAGTTCACTCCCACGAACTGCAACTTCCTATGTACTCACAACCTGACCTCCAAATACCAATTTCTCTAACAAGATTCATGCCTAGCAATCAATTCTTTTTATTAAAAATCCTAAGAATGTGATGTTTATATAAGTAATGCTATACTTCTGAAGCATTTGGTAAGTTAATATAACAAATATCATTTTACATGTGCAACTATATCTGATAGCTAAACATGGAGGTCAGCTGCCTACTCAGAAGAGCCAGATCTGCATGCTGCTCCTCCAAGACACATTACATCATAGTCTTTAACCATAGATCAGCCCGGGCAAAGAGTGGCAGAGAAAAGCTCATAGAAAGAGGCATGGTGAGGACTTTGCTTCCATGAGACCAAGCTCCCCAACTAATCCAGGAGGTGGAGAGGAAATGGATCAAAGCTGGAAGTAGCCCACTATAGAGGCCAAGCCCCAAAGACCCCTTGATTTCCTTCTCTATAAAACACAGTAACAGCAGCACCCCTTCAGGGCAGCTCTGAGGGAATGTGCTCTTGTGAAGAACACCCTGTGGTATGGAAGGACTAACGAGCTACTGCAGCTGTGTCTACCCTACACCACCTGTCAAAACCTGCCTGAGTGAGCACACCAGAGACAGAGGTCAGGTCCAGGGACAATGTAAGCCAAGCTGGGTCCTTCAGCAAACATCCTTGATGAAAACAAAGCAGGTGTTTTTAGAATACAAAATCACTACAACCCTACAGATCACAGGCCATAGACCATGTGACTGGGTACCCAAGAAGCATTCCGCTGTACCTGCAGTGTCAAACTTCAAGGGCACACTGACATTTTGTCATAAGCAAAAGCATGTCCTCTCTGGGAAAACTCATCATCACCTGAAGCCACCGAGATCTACACAAGACACTGTTAATGGAGAACAAACATATTGTACTAGGAAAGCAAGGTATGAGAAAGAAGAGCACCAACAAGACAGCCAAGGAACAGAGAGGCAGCACTGACATAAAGAAACAGCTCATAGAAACAGGAGAAGATAGGGAAGCAGAGTGGCCAACTGGACTTGAAAAACTTGACTAGTTAGGGGGAGGAAACAACCTTCTAGAAATAAAAAGTACAATTACTATAACTAAAACCTCGATGGATATGCTTTAACAGCATATCAGACCTAAAGAAAAAAAAAAAGATAAACAGAGGAAGAATGGGAGGTCTGATCTAGAATGCAGTGTAGAAGTATACAGGAAACACAAGACATAGGGGCCTTAGGGCTAACAGAATGTCTACTGTCTCAGGGAGCTTTCTGTTACTATACCGAGGCTCCGCTTTGGAGGCTCTAGTTTTCCTGACTGAGTGGCCTGAAGCAACAGGATACCTGGTTGAGACAGTGAGCATATCACCTCAGAGTACATGGCCGTGCAAAACCACTCACCACACAACAAGGATGCTGAAAGGCCAGTGAAAGAATGTGTGTTCCACCATCCCCTTCCCAGTGAACTGAAGACATGGCTATATGGCCCTATATCCTAAAGGCTCTACCACCTTCCAGTAACACTTTCCCTGAGGAGCAAAACTCCAGCACAAAATCCCTCTCTGGGGGATGGGGGGGCACTCTAACACACAAATAACTACAAACCTGGACCAACAACAGAGAAATGAGATAAAGCAACAAAGGAACATGGCGGGGGGGGGAGGAGTACAAGGTTCTAAATATGTGTAGCCAACACAATCTTTTCACAATGAGGACAAATAAAGGTACTTCAGACAAACTGCTTCTGGGACAATTTGCTACCACAGAAAATCTTAGAAGAGACATTTCAGAAAGAACGTGGTTCTAGAAAGAGTATTTACTACAGAAAACTGAAAAAGAAAGAAGACATGTGTGGAGACACCAACAAATGTTAAAAAAAAAAAATTAAAAAGTCTTACATAAGCCCTTCCAGGAAGTAAGAGGGACCACGTCCCAGTCCTTATGAGGCCAGTGTAACCCAGCTCCAGAGACCACAAATCAGTAGCCAATGTGTCTTATGAACATAAACACAAGAGTCACCAGAAAGTTTAAATCCAGCAATACGTAAAATACAGAACATCACAGCAAGCTGGAGGCATGCCCACCAGGAACACACAGTTGGCTTTAATATTCAGAAATAAATTAAGGAAGTGTATTAGTGCTACATTTCTATTCAAGTATTCTTCAGGAGAGTCCTTAAAAATTCAAATTGGTGTTAACACAACTTTCATACAATCAATCTGGAAAGTTTCAAACAAAAGATAAAGAGAGAGAAGGAAGGAAGGCGAAAAGCACAGAACAGTAATAACCAAGCTGGTATAAGGAAGGCAATGCTTTTGTTAATAATAAAAACAAAGGTTAAGTTTACACAAGTCTCCCCAGATCGCTCCCCTGGGGACAGCGAAGTTAAGGCACAGCAGAGCCCCTGGGAACATTACCTGACTTAGAGCTGAGAGGAGGCAGGAGCTGGACATCTGACTTTGGTTCTGGGGAGACACCAGGGCTGCTGTGTTATTTTATTATAGTAAGAATAGGTATTCTTTTCTTTTCTTTTCTTTATTTTTTTTTTTTTTTTTTTTTTTTTGAGACAGGATCTCTCTGTGTAGCCTTGGCTGTCCTGGACTCACTTTGTAGACTAGGCTGGCCTGGAACTCACAGCGATCCACCTGCCTCTGCCTCCCGAGTGCTGAGATTTAAAAGAACAGATATTCCTGATTAAAAAGAAGTTCACCAGTGAGCTTGTGGAAATGAAAACAAGTCACAAAGTGCACCGTGTGCCCAGGTGTGCTTACCTAGTAAAAATGAACTTGGCTTAACAGGTAGGAACCCAGTTCAGTGACAAAGCACTTCCTAGCATTCACACAGCCCTGAGTATCATCTCCAGTCCATACGGGGGAAAAAAAAGAAAATGGAACTCGAGAGTTCCATACCACCAAAGGTCATGACCTGCACTATAGTACAGTCCAAAGGGAGCCCAAGTACATCGACTATAACCCAAACACAGACTTCCTATGGTACAAGCAATGAAACTTAATAGCCTCTCTCTTAACACAACTAAAGTTAGTTAAGGGTAACTTATGAAGTGACTTTACACAAGTCTACTTCATTAAGAAGCACAGCTCTTGTGTAAGGCTGTGAGCTCATGCAAAGAATGTCTACTTATGAAGGGCAGGTCTAATTTATCTCAGACATCTACTACTGTACCTAGCTTTTATAATCATGAGTTTGCTTTTGTAGACTCATTTCCACGTTAGGTTTGCACAAGTTGCTTTACAGTGCTTCTGAACCATAACTCTCAAGTTCTCCATCGAGAAGACTTCCATTTTTTCCCTATAAAACAGATGTTTATAATTTCCCCAATTTGCTAAGGTTGTGACATGTTGTCTGCTGGGAATTGTGCTGACCGAGATAACAAGGAACTCTATTTTGTGACTATTGAGACAAGCATGACAAAACCATCCAGCCGCTTTCCAGTCTGTGGAGTGCACTTACACAGTGGAAAATGATGCGTAAAAAGGCACACGTGTCTTACATATAAGCTGGTGGTAAGTTCTCTGGAACTGGTTTCATCTAGTTTCTTCCCAATCCCTCAACGACATGGAGCTGTTTCCACTGGAGAGCAAGATCAACCCCTGTGGAAGGGGCTGAGGTCCAGAGCTGTGCGTTCCCCAGGAGTGATTGATCGAAAAGGCTTTTCAGTCAAGTGGTGATGAGGTTTCCATTTCCTACCCATTCAGTCCACCTGCCGGTCACAATGTCAGAAAGGGTTCTTTATGGTATTAAGTGAACCACAGGAGGACTGACAATGACAAAGGAATCTCAGTGACAGATAAGAACACTTGCCAGAGTATTGAGAGCACAAGCAGATAGGTGGCCTGACAGGGAAAACTGCAGAGTGAGACCTTGAGGGAAAGGGGTCTTTGCAAGCAATCAGCGGTGAGGTGGTGCTTCCATGTCTGCGCAAAACCTAAAAATTAGAGAGTCGGAGGATTCTCAAAGCAGATCTAAATCTAACCATTGATACCAGAGTCTAAAAAAGAAGTCAGTTAGGTGATGGGGGTGAGAAGAAATCACAATGTCAGTGTGCAAGGATGGGAAGAAATTCCCCTGCAAAAGAACAGCCTGGTATTCAACTTCTCATCTGCAAATCAGATGTTGGAAATAACAGAGTGCACTCTAAGTTCAGAGGGAAAGTGATACAAACCCTGAATCCCAGACCCAGTCAGAGGATCAATCAACTGTTAGAACACAGTAATTACATGTTTGAACACTGCGTAAGGACTCAGAAAGCTTGTCAGTTGTGATCCCACAAAGCAGCTGATTAAGAAGGGGCTCCATCAAAACAAAAAATAGAAGGCAAGAAACAGACATCGTAAGATAGAGAAGCCATGGCAACGGAAGCTGCCAAGGCAGCATGGAAACCTACAAGATAGAGTTTCCATGTGAACCTTCTTTGATTGGCAAGGGTTTCATGCTTCAGAATCACATTTCACTCTATTTGGGTCTACGGCAAAATACATTTACGTTACAATAATGCTGTAAATGTTGCTTCTCTTTCAGTAAAAAAATTAGATTGAAAAATATGTGGAAGAAGCACAGAGTCTAAATATAGATGAGGAACAGATGACAAGTGTTTCAGACTATAGCTCATAACAATAGAGAACTAGGAGACTGACAACTGCCACGGGATCCAAACACAGAAATACCAACCACAGTGAACATGGGCAGAACTTGAAAGAGAAAAAACACAAGCCACACTGTGTACCACTCTCACTGACCTGGACCTCACTGACCAGGCAGGCTGGCCAGAGAGCCCCAGGGTAGTATCTGCCTGTATCTGCATCACGCTGACTTTTTAAAATGTGGTTTGGGGGGTAGGGGATCAAACCTTCTTTAGTTAAAAACGTTTTAGGTTTATTTATTTTATGAGTGTTTTTCCTACATGTACGTATGTGCATGATGTGCATGCCTGGTATATCTGCAGAGGTCAGAAGAAAGTGTCCGATCCCTTGGAACTACAGTTACAGACAGTTTGTAAGCTGCCATGTGGGTGCTGGGAAAATAACCCAGGTCCTCTGCAAAAACAAATAATCTAAACCATTCTCTCCAACCCCGTCAAATCTTCTTAAACTTATTGTATAACTATTTGGCACCAGATGCTGATGTGTAGCTATTCCTCAGGATCAACACATTCTTTCCTGGAAGGAACAGAGGTTTGGGAGGTTCATGAAACTCCTAAGAAAGACTCTCATGTCCCTCTCTAGAGTTATATGAATTAATTTCTTGCTTGTGTGGAGCAGACTCCAGTGGTGTGGTTGCCTGGGAACCCCAGTGGGGCACCTTGCATGAGTCATCACACACACTGGGTAGGCTTTTTGGTGATGCTGCTGTTCCAGCCATGCATGTTGCTATAAGCAACCCCAATAAGCTAACTGACACCAAGTGGGGCTTGACTTATTTGGGGTGAACAAAAACAGACTCTCCCAAAAAAGTCACACAACAAATGTGTTCTTTACCACTTGCTGTTATTGCTTTGGGTTTTTAAATCATTAGAGACTTCCCGATAGAGAAGACTTGTTAAATAGCTTAGTGTATAAACCGAGGACAGGACCACTGCAAGGTGTTGGCAAGTGAAAGGTTTTTATAAACATGAGGGAGAGAACATCTAGAAACATCTGGAAGAATCTGGAGCAGAAAGAGAATGTAGTAGACTGAACACAGCCAGCAGCAGTGGGTGTGGGAGGAAGACAAAGAGAGAAGAGGGGAAAAAGAGAGAGCACAGCTGAAATAGCAGGGTTATAAGGACAATGAGAAGCTGAGAGGAGGGAAACCTACGGGCTTCAAAAGTTTACAGCAAGGGAGGAGGTGAGAAGAGCTAGCTGCCTATGATACTGAAGGAGCCTAGGGTCCAGCATTTGTCCCTTCTGCCAGTGATAGACGAACTGGCTCCTTTATTAGAGGGAAAGGGGTACCAGAATTTGGGGGAGTGGAGTTTCCTTTGGACCTGACACTTTGAACAGAATGATGTGCCCTTATCCCTAAAGGATGGAAGATATTGCGGGCAATGAATGGTTGGGTGTTGTCATCATGGTGCAAATTCTGCACCCACCTAAGTCTAGATGGCACAGCCCCACTGTGCATTGAGGCTGCATGGTGTGTGTGTGTGGCAGTAGCTCCTGAGAGCTGTGATGAATAAAATGAGATGCCACAAGCACAAGAGGAAATGATGTAATTTCCACATTACTACAACTACCACACAACCAGGTGGTAGGAAATTTTCAGCTCTTGTATAATCTTAGGTTCTGCCATCATACATATATATAGTTAGCCACTGACCAAGTGGTTAAGCATGACTACATTTGAAATCAGAACTTTCAAGAAGGGATTTTCCACTGTCGAAGACAAGAGTAAAATGTAACAGTTCTGTGAAGAATGGGGAACATTCTACAGAACATAGCACGTGTAAAGAGCAAATGGGTGTGATGGGGAAAATATCTTAAAAGAAACTCAGAAATGCAGGACGGTTTCCCAAAAACAAACAAACAAACAAAACAAAAAAATCCCAGTAGTGGAGGCAAAGGGAGACACTCTGGGACACAGCTACTCTGAGCACAGGTTGCAGGCCCTTCCCAGGCTGGCCAGACAGAGATCAAAGGTCTGGGGCAAGGCCAATCTCAGTCACAGCCCTGATGACAGAGAAGCAGGAAAGAATAGCTCTGTGGGCTGTAAGGGGAAAGGGGGCCCTTGGTGACAACTGCAAGTTGCTCACATACACTAGCTGCAGTGACAGTGGACTGGGGTTTAAAGGAAGATTAAGGGTTAAAACAGCAGCAAAGCATGAAATACTAAGGAAGATGAATAGGAGGGCTTGTAGTTGAATATAAGATAACCAAACTAGAGAGATTAGATAAAGTGCCAATGACGCAAAAGAACAGATGTAAGGCATTACTTACAGCTTTGATTTCAATGTGGCTAAGTGTAGCAGACTGAACTGGAAGTAAGGGTGCCTTTACTCACCCCCCTCCCCCAAGATTCTCTGTATAACCTTGGCTATCCTGGACTTACTTTGTAGACCAGGCTGGCCTCAATATCCCAGAGATCTGCCAACCTCTGCCTCCCATGTGCTTGGATTACAGGCGTGCGCCACCATGTCTGGCTAATAAGGATGTCTTTTAACATGAAGCTACTACCTAGAAGACCAGCCCAGACCACCTCACAGATAAAAAGATAAATATGAATCAAGAAAGACTGCAGCTAAGCCGGGCGTGGTGGCACACGCCTTTAATCCCAGCACTCGGGAGGCAGAGGCAGGCAGATCGCTGTGAGTTCGAGGCCAGCCTGGTCTACAAAGTGAGTCCAGGATGGCCAAGGCTACACAGAGAAACCCTGTCTCAAAAAAAACCAAAAAAAAGAAAAAAGAAAAAGAAAAAGAAAGACTGCAGCTAGAGCTTGGTGGTTGCGAGAGAATAAATCTGTCATGGTAGAGCGGCAAGCTGTTCATGTAAATGTGAGAACTAAGAGCTTTGTGTAATTAACAGCATTGAGACATCTGCAGGGTAAGAGGGTGGTTAACACTGGCCCACTGACTAACTGCGAGCAGTTAAGATGGCACCTAACTAACAAAAATATGAGTCAGAGATGGACAGAGGTGTTTTCAACAGTTTTCATCACCCTGGTTGGCCAGGAGGACATGTACAAATAAATCATGGAGATCTGCCATTGTTCTGTTCTGGTCCATGATAGCCCAGAGAGAAACAGTCTCACAGAGACCACCTCAGCTTATGTCCAGTTCCTGTAATATCCCATAAACAGCATAGACAAGGAAGTTAAGCCAGTTTTTCCTCTCTTAAAAGCTCCTCCTGCTCTCAGGAATTTTCCCTATTTTTCTTTAAATTACTACTTTCTCTCAGTTTCTCACTTTTCTATGAAGTTTGTTTCTATTTTGCATATGCACAGAAGTTGTCTTTAATTTTCATTAAAGTGATATGGGGCTGGAGAGATGGCTCAGAGGTTAAGAGCACTGGCTGTTCTTCCAAAGGCCCTGAATTCAATTTCCAGCAACCACATCGTGGCTCACAACCATTTATAATGAGATCTGGTGCCCTCTTCTGGCCAGCAGGCAGACACTGTAAACATAATGAATAATTGTTTAAAAATAAATAAATACATAAAGTAATACCATGAACTTGGAGCTACTGTGTCAGGTTGATCTTTGATGACTATTTAGTGCCTTGTGCCTTTGGACACTGGTCAAGCACAACTGAGCCAAAAGAGCTTCCAATAGGGTAAGACAAGCTCAAAGAGATAGATGTGGCTGCCTCTGAGCCTGACAACTTTTCTCCTGGGCTCAGTAACAGATATGGTGGATGATATCTCCCCCACTGCCCCCTTTCTGCTAGGCAAGTGTCATAGCTCCCAAAGCACACCCTGGTCACCAATTGCATTTTAATTGACATCCCCCTAAAGTACTTATATTCTTAGCCCTGCATGACCCAACCTCATACAAGAACTTGGCTTCCACCTCTTAAGAATGTAGTATTTAGCTCGAATGCAAGAATCCCTCCCCTGGGAAGACGCTAACAATGTTTACTTCCTCCTTCTATGGTCCCATTGACCAGCCAAAGAACAATTATAACAAATTTCAACCTGGGGAATTAATGATTTTATTGAGCTTGCTTACACAGAGCATGGTTGATCCCAATGCTGCCTTACTGAAAAGTCCCCATCCAGCATGGATGAAGGTTCCCCAGAACCACAGACATGGAGTCTCCTGTTAGTCTCCCTCAGACTAATATTCTACCACCTTCTAAGACCCCGAGGCTATGTGCAACTAGGACAGAATTGCTTAGAAATGAGCATATGGACTCTCCTATGAGGGTCCAATGACCCTCCCCACCCCCTCCATCTCTGAAGGAACTCAGCAAGCCCAATAGAGAGGGTCTCTTGTAAGCAGAGCAGGCATGGCTGATCTGATGAAAGATTACAACTGTCTGCTCAAGGCTCCTTAGGTAGAGAGGATAATAAAGATGAAATATGTTGATAAACAAATGAATATCTCTTCAGCCTTTAGCCTTGCAAGCATAAAATACTCCCCCTTTAAATGGTAAGTAGTTGTCCCTAATACTTAACCCAGCAGAGGCTATTAGGCTCACAGCACACAACCATATGGCATGGAACAGAGACGCAGGATCACACTACTGGATTTCAGAGCAGATAAATGCTCTGCACATGTTACAGATGAAAGAAAAACAAACAACTTCTGATAAATTACTGGTATATAATTAATAAAAATATAAAAAAGACATCTAGCTTACAAAATTTACACAGCAGACATGTTTAAAAAAAAAAAAAAAAGCCAAAGTACAAAAGGAGGAAAATGTACACCAAAGGAAGTCAGGGGCCTGACTGATGGTTTGATGACCACGCAGGGCACTAAACTCTCTATAACCAGATGGTGATTTCTAACTTGGCTTCTTATCACCCACAATCTGTGAGTAAGCTCAATAAACATCCCTTATCTGGAGGGGATGAGTTTGGTGGACCCAAACAACCAGAGGCAACAGAATACTGCCAATTACTGTGACCACCCAGTGCCACAGTTCAAGACTCTTCTGGTCCCAGGCAGTGAGGGGCCTAAATATAGGCCAGACCCTCGGATCTTCACTACGGCTGAAGTGGGTCACCTCCCTTTAATCATCAAGAGATGAAATCAAATGCCCACACTCCATATTTGTACACCTCTTAGATGAAGGAGAAGACTAATTCAAACACTGTGTGTGTGGCCATTTCTAATCAAAATGTTGCCTGGATGGAGGGTGGGTTTATTAGATCAGGAACCTAAGGGAATTCAGGTGGCCAGAGAGTTCTAAGACCGCAAGGCCTGCCCTCAAGGCCATGCAAACAGCCAACTCTTTCTGGGGAATGAAGGCTTCCGCTGGAGTTGTCTACAAATTGCCCACAGAGCTCTAGGAATACTGGGTCTCAGGTGGGATTTTTGGTGATACAGTTGCCTTTGAGTCACCTATACGCCTGCAAGTAACTCCTCACCCATCATCTGTGAGTAACCTCAATAAACACACTAATTCACCAGGCTGGACATGGTTGAAATTGTGTTTTGGTGTGTCATCAGTGCCTTATCTGCAGTCAGTAGACGTTTATTCATGTCTCCCCAGGAAAAGTCACACAACACAGTTTTCCATTAGACATTTGGTCATCCTAAGATTTCCCAGGCCCTTACAAGGCAAGGGGCCCACAAAGCTAGCTTGTGAAAAGATAAGTGAGCTTGGGAAATGTGGCCCCAAAAGAGTTTTTTGTCTCTGATTATCTGAATTAAAGCACATTGACTTGCTCTCCCCAACAGTTAGCACACTGGCCTCAGCACAGGACAGAATGACCCTCATGCCCAGGACTGGAAGCTGGCCTGTTTGAGAACTCAGCTCCTGAGCTTGCTGGCCTTGGGCCCATATTTTAACTCACAGCCTCTGGAGCCTTCATCCTGCGGGAGAGATTAGCAGTGGTGTCTGCCACAAGCGCGGCACAGTGTCAGTAGATGGCCCATGTGGGGCTCTGTACAAATGCTCAGTAAGCGCCAGCTATCCCTGGGGAGAGGACAACTTTAACACTACTAACAACAGACTGTCAAGTACAAATCCTAGAAATATTCCTGAACAACCAGTTAAGTGAAATTGAATAGTCTTAACATTTGCTTTGGCACAGCCAAGCCTTAAGAACCATACAAGGGCTGGAGAGCTGTCTCAGCAGTTAAGAGCTCTAGCTGTTCTTCCAGAGGACCCCAATGTGTGCTCCAGGGTTAGTTCCCAGCACTCATACGGTGGCTGATAACCATCTATAACTCCAGTCCTAAGGGGTCTGATGCTTTCTTCTGGGCTGTCTGGGTACACCAGTGGTGCACAGATTTGTATACAGACAGAACACCCATACATATAAGATAAAATGAAACGAAAACCACACTGAGATCAAGCCTCACTTCTTGTGCACACTGCAAACACGAAACCTGACTGGAAGACACTGTTGTCCTACTGCTCCAGTGGCCAGTAGTGCTGCACAGACTTTAGGCCATAGACTTGCTTCATCACAGTGTTCCCTGGTTTAGGAAGGAATGGCTTTAGCAAGTACTAAGAATGCCTTAAATTAATTGAGTGTTAGCTTTCTATGGTGGCATTCATGACAGGAGATTACTTACACAGTAGAAGCCAACTGGGACTTCCAAGCTGAAATCTGAGAGATGTAGGCAGTAGCCAAGCTGTAAGTGGCCTTCCTACTTGCTGGGGAAAAAACCAGGAGGCGAAAGCTAGGCTAACTCAGCATGAGAGCTCCCCCAACAGGGACACATACTGGGGAGCCCCAGGGACACAGGGTAGCAGCACAGCCCACTCAAGAACAGAGCCTCTGTTAGGCTCAGCTGCCAGGCAACTTACTTAGCCATTCCCAAAGAGAAGCTCCCAGATACTTCTTCAGCACCTTTTCAAAACAAAGTTACAGATAAAGGTCATCATTTTGTAGAGTATTTTAAAATTTGCTAATATATCTCATCCTCAAATAACCCTAGAGAAGACATTCAAGCAAAGAAGGTAGATTTCAAAGCAGAGTAAAATATATAGGTACCCTCCTCCAACTGTGGCCTTCCTCCCACAGCCACAGGGCTACACATGTACCTGATTGCATTACCCAGATACACATGGCCCACAACTCACAGTGCATTCTTTGTGCCCCTGAGGACACTGTGGACCTTTGAGATCATGACCTAACTTGACCAGGACTCCCTAAGTCAACTCCTGGGCCACACACTATCAGAAATACTTAAACAACATAGCTCATGGTTACATACTTTAAGAGGCCTAATTGTCCAAACCAGAAACTAAGTATCCATACTCAATAGGATGAGGGAATAAAAGCTATCTATAGCCAAACAGAAAGACTCACAAAGCAGTATGAATGAGCTTCTGCAAAAGCAGGAACGCAGATGTGCCTCACCACTCAGTACTGAGTAGAAGAAACAAAAACACAGTGAAACTACTCCCCACAACACACTAAAGATGGACACCTGTCATCATGCACTGGTATTAGAATGCCTAATACCAAAAGAGGACTCTGCTGTAAATGCAGGCAGTGATAACGTATCAGTGCAGTTCATCAACTGCAATGAACTGTGGGAAACAAGCTTTCATTCAGTTTCCCCCATTGCTGTCATAGCATGCTTCTGACACCACAGTGTACAGAGGTTCCCACCAGGAAGCAATCAACTACATCAGTCATGCCTGCTGGCTCAACTCTAGCATAGCCTACAGGGCAGACCACCAGATGCCACCGATCACTGGTTCAGTTCAAGAGATGACTCCTTAGATGCCAGATTCAGGTTCCAAGTTGGCGTGACCAACTTCCCAAGACTTCATTCTCAGGTAGGACTGTGTTTTGAGAGTCCTACAGAACAAAGGGATGACGTAATTATGCAGCTGGCTTATGAGGGTCTACACAAAGAGATGCATGTAATAAGAGACGCTCTAGTGCTCCCTCCATCTCCAGAAACCCTCCTCCAGGAACCCTCATATACTCTCAGCTTTATTCTTCAGGTTTGCTGGAGCCTTCCTCACATAGGCGTGACCTCTAGTAGCCTAGTAAGAACCCAGCAAGGCCCTCTGCTCCAGTGATTCAGCCTTCTTTACTTCAAGAAAGGTTAGGATCCCCCTGCCTCAAGACCTACAGAGGATGAAAATACACCAGAAAATTTCTCTATGGCTTCTAAAAGCCAGGGAAGACGAATCTGATGATCCACTCTAAAGAAGAGAAACTAGTTTCTATGGCCTGCAATGGGGAAGGAATAATGAATCTGGAAGTATGATAAAAAAAAAAGGTGTATAGATATATAGACTACAATAACATATATATATATTATACATGATATATGACAATATATCATAACATGACATCTATGTACCTTCTGGTGGAGTGTAGGCAGTGGAGGAGACTCCACATGTTGGGTACACAGGTACATAGAGGTACACAGAGACTGTTGTATTTTGAATGTAAAATGTCTTCTATAGGCTCCTGTGTTTGAACGCTGGTCCACAGCTGGGAGCACTGTTTGGAGGTGGAGGAAGTGAGTCACTTGGAGCAGGTTTTATAGTCCAGACCCACTCTGTTACTTCTCTTCCTCCTACTGGGGATGCAGTGTAAGCAGTCACCTCCCCACCTGTCCTGATGGACTGTATCCTTTTGACCTATAAACCACAAGAAAACTTCTCCCGCTTCAAGTTGGTTCTTGTCAGGTATTTAGTCACAATGACAGGGGGAAAAACTAAGACAGAGATTCTCTGTACATTCTGTATAATTTTTCTGTGAAACTAAAACTATTCTTTAAAAAAATAAGCTTTACAGAAAAGTTAAAACCAGGCAGGAACAGGGCCATAAAGATGGTTTGGATGCTAAAATGCTTGTTGTGCAAGTGTGAGGACTTGAGTTTGATCCCTAAGAACACATATACAGAGCCAGACACGATGCTACCCGCAACCCCAGCACCTAAGAGGAATCAGAAGGATCCTTGGTCACTCTAGCTAAATAGGCCAGCTTCAGGTCTATGGAGAGACCCTGCTCAACAAGGAGGGTGGAAATGATGAAGAAGGATAGCTGATGTCTCTATCTGCATAAGCACACAGACAGATGGACAGACGGATGGACGGACAGAAGGACGGACAAAGCTATAGGCCAAGGTCAGGACTTGGCCTGGATAGAAATAAATCCCCAAGCTTGTTCTCCAGAACTTCACTGAATTGCAAGCTAAGGCCCATACACTTTCCTGCATGTGCAATACAGTAAGAAAGCAATTGTTTCAGATCACTGCTGATGGGAAACTTAAAGACAGGAAAGCAGGAACAGGAAGGAGCCCCAGACACAGGGTCAGGAACAGGAAGGAACCCCAGACACAGGGTCATTATCTCTTGGGAGGAATATGAGGCAGAGACAAGCGTCCTGATGACCTCGGCACACACTCATGAACCACAGAGACTCACAGAGCACATACACTCAGGGGACACACACAGAGGGGGGTGCATATAGGTGGGAGGAGGCAGACAGTCATGGGCCTGTAAGCATGGGGACTGAGAGATACAGACTGAGTGATTCGAGGAAGCAGCATGAGTCTCTCTGTTCCCAACACTGTCCATGAGATTTGATTTACTATTACTCGCTTAAATAAGGAGAATAACAGCAACAACAACAACCTAGTCAACACAAACCTAATCATGATAGCAACAGTGACCAAAAGCATTACATACTAACAGCTCCCTAAATACTGGAGCCTCCAAAGGGATTGGCACGTGCTTAAATAAGTTAGGATTCTTCTTCAAACTGCCACCATGAAGAGTGTAATCCCCAGGAATTAACATTTTCTGTCAGGAGCAGTTATTTGGTTCAACTCCCAAGAGGAATGAGTAAACAAGAGAGAAAGTGAGCAAACCCTGCCACGGTTGCCACCAGCAGGTCTTTACAGGCACCGCACTCAGCCCTCTCTGGAACCTGCCTGAGGCCTGGAAAACACCAAGTTCCTTTGCCTTGGTGTGTGCTGCTTTCCAAACTAGCTGGAAACAAGGAAACCAGAATTCCATCACGGGATAAGCAGTAACGTCTTCAGGCTTGTTTCCTGGGGCCACCAGCCAGTAAGGATGCAGTTTAGCTGACGCCAGCTTCTCTGTCCCGACTGCACAACCAGAAAGCCAACAGTGCCCAGGAAGGAATTTTACAGTTTTTTTTTCAAAGTTTGGAAGTAAAAATACACATAAAACAAAGTAATTTGAGTTTTTCTGTCCACACCAGCTCGCAAAGCAGAAGGTCAGGCTAATAAAGGAAACCTAAGCTTTCTAGGAGAGGGCAGGGATGGAGACACATGCTCACAGTGACTTCTGACTGACGTAGAGCTTCCTGTGGAATGTCTGTGAGGCAGGGAAGGAGGGAGGCAACCTCCTCACAGTGACCTAAACACATCAATGGAACTGTCTATGGTAGAATTATGCAGGAAATTTTCAGGAGCAAATTGTTGCTTAAACCCAGTTCACGGTGGCTTTTCTGCTGACTATAAACCTAATCAAGTAAGAACCATGTGAAACACTGAACTTAATCCCAAAGCTGGGAAAACCAAAATATACCAACAGCTCAAAAGCTGTATTTGCCTTCCTGCCAGGAGAGTGGGTCACACCCAAGTCAGTCTCTATCTGGGGGAGCCAGAATGTAATAGGTGTGCAATCCACAGACCAGCTTCTGGGGGACACGTAATGATGAGTGATAGACAGGTGTGGTGATACATGCTCTAACCTCAGCACTTGGAAGACAAAGGAGGGAGGATCACTCTAAGTTTGAGGTAAGCCTGAATGACAGTGAGTTCTAAGTCATCCTGTGCTACAGAATGAGAGCCTGCCTCAAAAAAGGAGGGAAAACGGTGAATGTTACAATACTGCAATATTGCCTAAATCCAGGAACAAAAAATGCTGTTTGCACAAATGACAACCAACGCAGAGGGTGTGAGGAAAGAGAAATCATTATCTACTGCTGATGGAAGTATAAACTAATACAGCCAATATGGAAATCAGTATGGAGATTTCTCAGAGAAGAAAAAAAAAACCCTAAAAATAGAGTTATCATATGACCCAGATACACGATTTCTGGGTATTTACCTCAAGGGCTCTAATCGACATTTTTAAGAGATACTTGTATTTCAATGTTTACTGAGGCACTAGTATTTCAATGTTTACTGAGGCACTATTCACAACAGCTAAATCATGAAATAACTTAGATGTCCATCAACAGAGAAAAAAATTTTAATCAAGTATATACACAATAGAAATTTAGCTATAAAGTAAAATAAAATGAATGGACTTGGTTTTATTATGTGAAGTAACCCAAACTTAGAAAAGCGAACACCACACATAGAGCAATGGCTCAGAGATTAAGTGCACTCAATGTCCTTGCAGAGGAGCCAGGTTTAATTCCCAGGACCCACATAGTGGCTCACGGCCATCCATAACTCCAGTTCCAGGGGATCCAACAGTCTTCCTACTGCCATGGTCACCAGGCACACATGTGGTGCACAGACATACATGTAGGCAAAGCACTCATATACACAACAAAATACCACATGTGTTCTCTCATATGTACATCTTAGCTTTTATACACACACACACACACACACACACACACATATATACCATATATATCCATATATATACCCACATATATATGGATATATATATATATATATGAAAGTGTGACTGTGGGTATAGGTCATAACACTAGAAAGGGGACTATGAAACAGTAAAAGGTTTTAAGTAAGTGGGACAAGGGGAACAGAATACACATGCCATAAAAGGAAAAAGGGGACTAGTAGAGGTGGAAAACTAAAACAGGAAATAAGAGAGGGATGGAAGAGAGAAAAAGAAAGTATTCTGCAAAGCAGGAAATAGATAAATTGGCACATGAAAGTCAAACTAGCAATGATCAGAAGATATGCATATACATGTACATAGTCATGCTAAGACACAACAGTGCAGACATGTGATTCACGCATGTACCCCCAGCACTCAGGCACATTGTCTACTCTCAGTTCTCTATAGCAGAAGCTGTGCAGTCTTTGGCAAGTGACCTGGCCTTCTTGCTCCTTGTTTACATAAGAGCAGAACCTGAGCAATGCCCACTTCCCTGGCATGTTTACAGGACATGCACAGGCCACCCAGCTTCTGGTGGCTTGACAAGGACCACAACCACCCAGCCTTCCCAGATACAACAGTAACTGTTCAAACTGATTCTCCACCTAAGCTATGAGCATTACAAAGACTATAATGACATCGCCACCTTGAGGAAGAAGTATCAGAGTAGAAACTCTGAATGTTGACTCCAAGTTCAGGAATGAGGCATAGGAGTCGAAGCAGAGAAGAAACGACCCAGAGTTACCCAAGGTAGAGTGAACAGGAAGCAAGGAAGGTTAAGGAACATCTGCCAGCTTGGGTGTGCTGCTGCTAGGTGAGAATTTGGTTTTCAAATGCCCACTCTTTACACAATCGGTACCCACATGCTAAGTCACTCAGGTATATAGTTGTCGTTGCTCTGGTTACATAGCCCATTTCAAAGCATACTTAGAGGAAACTCAAATGTACACTTCATGAACATCCACACTTTTTCCAACCTGAAAAGTACCTGCCCCTTCCTCTTTATTCACTGATCACTTCATAAAGTATCTACTTCATTTGATGATGCCCTTATTGGCAAATTGGCAAAGTGCATGTCTCAGAACACTTGTCAACCAGACATGTGAGGAGCAGACCCTAGTGTGTATTAATTATTTTTCTCTTTGCTCTGATAAAAACAACTTAAGGAAGGACACATTGATATTGCCTCTAAATTTGTGGAGGCAAAGAAAGCTAGTGGAAAGAAGAACCCTAACTGTGGTGGCAGGGATGTGAGGTGGCTGGTCACACTATCTGCAGTCAGAAGTGCACAGAGAGTAATGCTCGTTCTCAGCTGGCTTTCTCTTTCCCATCTTAATATGAGATCCAAGCTCAGGGGATCTCATTCGGTATGGGTCTCCCTTCCTCAGCTAAACTCTGGAAACATGCTCTTAGACACTCCCTAATGTGTAACTCATAGGTTGATTCAAATCCAGCCAAGTTGGCAATGAAGACTGAGCATAACAGCGTGCTTGCACATGTGTGTCATTTATCTATTCTTATAGGATTTTGATCTTCTCACATTCAATTAAAAAAAAACAGACAAAGGTTTCTGAAGCAACATCTTTTTAAAAAAATATATTTTATTAATTTATTCATATTACATCTCAATTTTAATCCCATCCCTTGTATCCTCCCATTCGTCCCTCCCTCCCATTTTCCCCTTACTCCCCTCTCCTATGACTGTGACTGAGGGGGACTTCTTCCTCTTGTATATGCTCATAAGGTATCAAGTGTCTTCTTGGTAGCCTGCTTGAAGCAACATCTGTAATGTGCTCAAATTCTTCCATCTTTCATTTTGTTGAACCTGAATTGAGTTATACTTTTGGAAAGGCTTTCTTTCCCGTTTGCCCATGTTGTCATTTAACACTGCCTACTTCGCTCTCTGAACTACTCTGAGCATCTTCTGGTACGCAGTATATGAAATAAATCTATGGTGAGTGGTTGTGTCAAGAGCACTAATTAAAAAGTCCATCCTTGGCCCAAAAAGTTGAGGTATTCCTTTACTGTCCACTAGATTTCCACCTGCAATTGGGCTTACAGTGAACTTGTTTAATTCACGCGCCCATGAATGCCATCACCACACTTCAGGCAGATTTCTCTTAACAGAGATACAGCTTGATAAGTGTGTCATTATCAAGTTTTACCATGGTAGATTCATCAAGGGTTTATTAACACTATATACAACGGCCATGGTATCGCTCGGCTGTTTATTCTAGAGAACCACTGTTGGATATGCTCAACCTGATGTTGAGCTGATTTTGGCATGTAGTGTGTGGGTACCTGCTCTACAGAAGCTAGTGGTGTATGGTGATACTGGAAGGGCCTCATCTATTCTGAGTCCTTTTTTAGGCACTCATGTCTGTTTAGCTTTCATTCAATTTTAGAATCAACTGCATACACTACCTCTCCCTTTCCCTTGTTCTTTTCATATTTGTATTGGCACTACATTAAGTTTAAAACTTGACTTAGAGCCTAGGGAGGTGACTCAGTTGGCAAAGTGCTTACCTAGTATGACTGAGGCCCCAGTACTGACTACACAGTGTGAGATCTCCTCATTCTCCCTGCCCCCCACCAAACAAACAAAGAAATAAACAAAACAAAAGAAAAAACCCAACCAACTGGGGATGGAGAGATGGCTCAGAGGTTATTCTTCCAAAGGTCCTGAGTTCAACTTCCAGAAGCCACATGGTGGCTCACAACCATCTATAATGAGGTCTGGTGTCCTCTTCTGGCCTGCAGGCATACATGTAGACAGAACACTGTATACATACATACATACATCTTAAAACAAACAACCAAGCAAGTAAACAAACAAACAAAACAAACCAAGCACCTTCATTAAGATGGACATACTTTAGGTCTGGTTAATTTCACTATGTGATGTTTTTTACTTGCAAGTTCTTAATATAAAAAAAGTATTTGGGGGAAGGTGTTGAGACAGATTTTCTCTGTGTAGCCCTGGCAATCCTGGGACTCACTCTGTAGACCTGGTTGCCCTTGAGCTCAGATATGCACCTGCTTCTGCCACCTGAGTGCTGGGATTATAGGTGTGTGCCACCACTGCCCAGCAAAAGCAATTATTTTTAAAACATCAAATTAATTAGGTAATATTGACTTACAACTGACATTGTGATGATGCTGAAACACTCTTACCAGGAAAAGGGCAGCCTCTATATCATTCCTTGCACCTTAGGTTTTGAACAATTTTGTTCTAAGAGGTTTGCTTTTATTACTGGCTTTGTTGATGCAGTTATCTCTTACACAACATCTAACAGCTGGCTCTTTTTGGCATGTATGAAAACATTATTGGTGTTTGAATATTAATTTTATATTCCTGCCCTGGGAAATCCTTTTATTATCTGAGTTATTTTTATCGTGGTTCCCTAGAGCCTTCTGATGCACAGCCACTAGCCAAGCTTGGGCGAGGGAAGGGCAGAGCTCCAGGGAACAGGCCTGCTGTAGGGGTTTTGGGTAGTCGGCTAGCAAAGACACTGCCTTCCTCTCTTCATCATTTACATCTTTGTTTTCTCTTGACCTTGGCTCATCCTGCCTGGCCAGCAGGTTCATCAGAACCTCTGTGTCATCACTAATGAATCTCTACCGTGTGCTTTTGCTGCTTCTTCCTGGCTCAGGTTCTTTGGTGCTGCCCACTTCTCTACTTTTGGGGGCCTGGAGATTGGGGAAAAATAAAAGAAGCAGCAAATTACCAGCTCACAGTTTATCTTTCCTTCCATCTCATAATCCCTCTTTACCTTTCTGCTTCTCAAGTATATCCAAGCGCCTCAAGTGCATCCCAGAGAAAAACAAAACTTCCATCTGGGCTGGGCAGTGGTGCACATACCTTTAATCCCAGCACTAGGGAGGCAGAGGTAGGTGGATCTCTGAGTTCGAGGCTAGCCTGGTCTACAGGACAGCCAGAGCTACATCTACAAAGAAACTCTGTCGCACAAACAAAACGAAAAACAAAACAACAACAAACCCACTTCTATTAGATAGATGTTAAGTTACTGATGTTTGTGAGCTGACAAAGACAGATATTTAAACTTCTAGATATCTCTACTATAATTTAAAAGAAAGACGACACATTCTTCATCATTACTTCAGCATTCTGAGGCTCACAAGTCTATCTTACCATTAGCCGTATCTGTCATCTTCATTGACGTACAATTCCTTTCAGCGGTGTATGCCCCAAGAAGGACTGATGTCTGTCACAATGACACAAAGCTTTGTGAATGTGTGGTAAGCCAAACTCGTTCAGAGTGGCTGGGAAACTGCTTTTAATAATGTTTTGATTACCTTTAAGTCATTCATCACTAGGACAGTTAGAGAGGGCAGCAAGCACACATGGTCCTATAACTCCCAGTGCCGTTTTAGTCTGTGAGTTAGTTACAGCCATCTGTGCAAGTATGGCAGCATTGGGTGTGTGTCCTTCCTCCCACCTGCCTAGAGGTCAATAATCCTTGTTGGACATGGAGAAACCATGACACACACACTTAGACCTGGAGTCAGTGGCGGGCTGCACTCACACTCACACACTAGTCTAGGTTGCAGTATTGAATCCAGCCTGAGCTCACATGGAACACAGAGAGCTTTGTTAGGGATCATAAAAAGGCTTTAAACTCAGCAGGCAACACAGGCAAGCAGAGAAAGGAACCTATAACACCCCCCTGGAATTTAATAAGCCTGTTCCAGGATACAATTGCAATAAAGAGAAAGAAAGGAATTAATACTGCTATGGGGAAAAAAACAGCTTTGAAAGGTTTAAATTCTATCGATAACATCACCAAGAGAGAAACAAACAGTCCTGACCCATGAAATGACACTTCACAGAAGAATTTCTCCACCAGATTGCTGACTGGCCTCTACAATCACATCATAGAACAAGACGACAGTATCACTAGCAAAACAGACAGAAAGAGCAAAGAGCTGATTTCAGCCAAAATTCCTAGGCATGGGCATACTGTAGAAAGAAACTCACACAGTTCAGACTCAAAAAGGTTTCCTGGCACTTCTGCAGGTAGGTGAATCACATTTCCAGTCCACTGTCTGCCCACAACCCCCAATCCATTTTCATAAAGGAAGCCAGGTCTTGACAAGAGCTACATACAGAGAAATATACTCACTTAATACCTCACTCCTTCCTTATCTGCAGTCTGATTTTGCATGGTAACAGTTACCTGGGGTCAACTATAGGACCACCATATTTTAAAACTTTGAGCAGTTAACTTTGAGCATTTCTGAGCAACACACAGAAATTGCTCATTTTCTGGCTTTACCCCACCTAGGAGATGAATCATTCCCACATCTAATACATATGCACTGTAGACACCAACTGCCTGTTACTCACTCAGTAGCCATCTTGGTTATCAGACAGACTGTCCCAGTACCACAGTCCAACACTGTATCACTGCCCACATCACTCACCTCAATTCATCTCACCAAGTAGGCTCTGTGTCATCTCACTCCGCCACTATGAAAGAAGGTGCTATACAATAAGATGTTCTTAGAGACAGCATGGTAGCTTTGATTACAATATAGTTGTTTAATTTATTGTTGTTAACTTTGTGCTGGGCCTGATTTGTTAATTAAACTTTATCACAGGTACATATGGTTAGGAGAAACATAGTACCCATAAGGTTTTGTAGTATTCACAGTTTCAGGCACCCATGGGATCTCAGAACACAGCCTCAATGAGTAAGGGGGACACAGTCTATACTTATATGAAATAAACTTAATAGAGAGAATAAAGATATAATTTTAGAATGCTTTTATCTTTGCAGTGATCAAAATAACTCAGTATTTCCTTGGGACTGGCTCTTATGGGTTGCCTCATTTAAATGCAATTAATTAATTGTGATCTGAGAACCTCTATGACAAGCAGAAGAGATGGAACCAATCAGGAGCATTTGAGGAAAACAGAGAAACCAGGTCTTTCATCTCTCTTATTCTCAAAACCCCAAAATGAAACTCAGGTTCCTCTCTAAGATGTAAAAGTCCAGCAGCCAAGCATTAAAATGCAAAGGATCGATGATGCATCAAAGACCAACAGGAAGGCCACTTAGGAAGGCAAGCCAAAGAGACTGCAAGCTTGACTCGCCTCCACACTAGCCCTGCTACAAGAAGCTTCCTCAATTCAATCTCCAGTGCTGTGCTAGGAATGTGAGAACTTCATTTGGGAATAATGTCCTGCTGAGAGTCCCTTCCAGTGGCCCTGAAGTACTTGTATTAGAGCTAGTTTAAGTGTCAACACAGTCTAGGGTCGCCTGGAGGAAAGTCTCAATGAGAGTTAGATCATGCTGGCCCGGGGCATGTCTGTAGGGAGCTGTCTTCATTATTTTGGGTTGTGGTAACTAATGAAAGAAGGCACAGCCTAAGAATGGGCAACACTATGCCCTGGGCTTGGGTTCTGGTCCATATAAGAGAGGAGATGGGTAGTGGGCACACAGGCATACAAGCGACCATGCTCTTTGTGCTCTTGACTCTGATGTGGCCATCTGCTTGAGGTTCCTGCCATCCTGACTCCCCTGTCATGATGGACTGTGACATAGAACCCTCAGCTCTCTTTTATTACTTTTATCTCCATTTTATCACAGTAACAGAAAAGGAAACTAGGACACTTTGCTTCATTCTGCCACAACAGACCCATCAACCTTGCTAGAGGTCACTACCAATAGTAATGGCAACAGCTCTAAAATCTCTGAGAATCCTCTCCTTGTGGATTTTCTCGGTTCTCTTGGGCCCATTCTTCACCACTGAGCTCCGGGCTACAAAGGGCCTATCTCTACTCTGATTCATGAGACCTCCACTAATCTGGTTTCCCACATCTTTCCTGGAATAGGAGTCTGTGCTAGGGTGGGAAGTCAGTTAACTGTACTTGGACACCCATCTCCTCCACTGGTCCTACTCCTGTACAGGATTCCTATATACCAGTTCCAAAGATCTAGGGCCCACATGGTCAGGTTTAGTCACAGAAATGATATCCCTTCTCTGGTACTAATTTTCTATATTGACCAAAGCACTGGATATAAACAAGGTAGGAACAATTTGATTTGGTTCACAGTTTCAGATGTCAGAAGACCATGGCAAAGCTGCTCAGTTCTTTGTGGTGAAAACAATAGGTGAAGGCTGTTCACATCACAGCAAACCAGGACAGGGGCTGACTGTAACCTTCACAGGCCCATCATCAGTGACCAACTTCTACCATTTAGGCCCCACTTCTCAAAGCCTCCAAAATTTCCCAAAATAAAACCACCAGCAGTGGACCAAGGGTTCAAAACATAAGTCTGCAGGGGGCATTTCATATTCAAATACAACAACTTCTCAAAGACATCCATAGATTGTCATAGCTTTCTAAGGCTACCCAAGGCCACCCAAGGATAGCCAAGAATGCCCAAGACCATATATAGACAAGACTTTCCAAAGCTACTCATGACACCTTAGACATCAAAATCCACACACATACAATTCATGTGTATCCAAAGCCAATGAAAGCACCAAGGCTGCTCAATACCACCCAAGATTATTGAGGGTTCTCCAGAGCCACCCAAAGCCAGCAGGAATAAACAAACAAAAAAGATAAGGGACGCTCATGTGGATGACAACGGTCCTACCTAGTGGAACTGTTCTCACTTTTGGGAAATGTTATGAAATTGTACTCTCGGGAGAACCCTTAAGTGAAGCCTCTGGGACATTGTGTGGTAAATTGTATTTTCTAGTTCATTCTGTGTATTCTTGTGCCACTGACAATGTGCTTACTACTACCACTCAGTAGTCAGAATCTAAAGACACATGGCTTATAGCAACAAACCTCAAGGAAAATTCAACAAGTCAGAATTCAGAATGAGATGATATTCATCTGAGGCAGAAACTATAAGCACAAGAAGAATATCTATGGGATTATTAGTGTTTTTTTTTTTCATTTTTAGTGTTTTCTTAAACGTTTTATGTCTGAAATATTTCATATTTAGAACCATTTTAAATTGAACAAAACATGAAGTATCCACACAGCTCACACCCAGGTTCTTTTATCATTATCTACTATTAGTATACTTCTTACAACTAATAAATCAATATTAGTTAATATTAGCTGAAATCCATGCTTTAGGCAGATTTCCTCAGACATTCCCTCAGGTCCCCTCCCATCCAAAGACTTGATTGACATTTGTCCTGTTATCTCTTCATGTTCCTCCTGACTATGAGCTTCTCAGACTAAGGAATCAAGTGCTTTTTTGTTTTTTGACCCTCAGCTGTAGTGTGCCCTGTTTTCTCAGGAGTAGAAGGGGCTTAGGTTATCAGGAGGAGGCCCACGCAGACCAAGGGCCATCTTCATGACACCATCCAGCTACATAAACTGTCAGGCCAAGCCATCACTGTGGCAGGCACTGTCCTGGACCACCAGGTGGATGTACAGTTCCCAATGCTCTCTCTGTGCAGAACTTCACTGTCCCCTTCAGCCTGGAGCCCGTAGGAAGGAAGCAGCCCTGCTCCACCATACCCAGGGTGAAGAGCCACGCTCCTCTGTGTTCCTCTTCCCTTTTCAGGACGCAGTCACAGCACAGTCTGTGGGTTCTGCTGGAAAGGGAGATTTGTCTCTTCTCTTATTTACCCACCACTGATTTATGTTCATGTGGACTCACAGCCATCTCTTCTATACTTTGGGCTTTCACCTAATATGACTTCTGTTGCTGGAACTGTTCCAGCAGCGGTCACTGGCAGCTCCTCCAGTTGCTCCCAGGTTGCTCTAATCTTCCCACCGATGTGAGATTGCTGTACCTACGTGCTACTTCACTTCCTGCCACCAGCAGGTGCCAAAGCCTCGCTCACCTTAAGCATCTCCTGTCTAGTCCTGGTACCTGCAATTTCTCCAAAAAGCTCTTGTTCCTTGTTTCTTATTTGCCTTTTTATGGCACAGTTGCACAAATGAAGATACAGACTTGTGGGAGATAGCTGGTTCCTCTACTTTAGGTACATTACCTCTTCTGATAACAGCCCTCAAATATGCTTAGAAAATGGCTTTTCCATTGGATATGACTATATACAGCTATAAGAGCTGGCTACACAGAGTGGGAAGAGGACCTTTAAACCATGTGTAAGTATTCCCAGTACTAAACAAACAAACAAAAAAACCACTTAAATTCTGTATCAGAAACAATTAGATACTAATCAAAGTAAAGAAGGTAATACTTAAAATTCTGATTGGCAATTTAATAAAATAGCTCACTGTAGCTTAAGCCCATATTTGGCAAAAAAAAAAAAAACAAAACAAAAACAAAAACAAAAACAAAAAACAAAAACATGCTTATCACTGTATTTTGCATCTATTCCCAGTGAGCAGTCTGCTTGAAGAGAAAATGGAAATATGAACCAGTTTCCAAAAGCAAAATGATGGCTGATGGCAGGAAACAGGTATTCTCTGAACTCTAATGCAGGAAGTAAGTATTGTACTGTTCTAAAAGCATTAGGAGAGTGTTTTAGTTGTGTCAGTCATAGGATACTACAGAAGTCAGCACCATGTTAAAGCCTTTAATACAAAAGTCCTTCATATGCTCCCAGGGAAAGATTTCAGTGGTGCACCCTGTTCTGTGAAGACTAGGTCCTGTGCATCCTCTGAAGCTCATGGGGCTATGAAAGGGAGCACTAGACAAGGACCACAACTAGGCAATTACAAGACCATGGAGCAGCAATGGAGCCAGTATGTGGGAAGGACAAGACAGCTTAGGAGGTCCCGTGGATGCGGGGAGAGGTAAGGCCAGGCTCTCTCCTTTGCATAGATAGATAGGCCCCACGTGTCTTATCTGAGGCTGACCATAAACTGCACAGTTGCAAGTCCTCATTGGATAGGACCCAGAGAAGATTCCCTGGCTAGAATCTCCAAGCCATGCCTGCACGCTCCAGCAGAACAGTGTGGAGTATGTGTCCATGGTGGCCTGGCCTGACTTGGCATTACTGCTGCTAGGCCTACCAATGCTGCTTGGGCAGACCTGCTGTGAGCCTGAGGCCGCCATGCCTACCCCATCCTGACCCCTAGCAACCCCTGATTAGCTGTGAAATCACCAGCCAGCATTGGTCTCCATACCTACCGCAGTTTCCTCCCTGCACTATTAGCTTTCTCACACTGTTTGCTGTGCTGACTCTGAGGCTTATGCTTAAACGAGGGCTTGCAGCCTGGACATGCCCAGCTTAGGGATGGCATGCAAGCAGCTGACAATCTAAAACCTATAGAAAGGATCAGAAAAGAGGATCTCACTTGAGGGCTTGGAGCCTCCAGACCAAGGGCAGGCAGCTTCCTGCTGAGCTAGAGCACTGTTTAGGAACTTAGGTGACTGCAACTTGCCCTGGGACTCAAGATTTGTCCTTTCCTTTTACCTTTCACCCTTTTAACTTACAAAATCACAAAACAATGAGTTGCTATAGGAACCTCAATGTCTTAGCAGAGAAGTATGGGCATCTGGCATCCTCCTAGGTCACCCTTGTAGCCCTGCTGCAGAATTCTCTCAAGAACCCAAGACTTTTGGGACGTGACTTGAGGACAAAAACTGACCGACTAACTGGCTCAAAGACAGCTGGATCAGCTCCACACTACAGGCACTGAGCAAGTCTATCGTGTGTGCTCCAGCACTCGACATGAGCCTGAAGCTACCATTCCAACCTGTTTCCACATGACCTTCAGGTGCTACCTTTGGCTTCTGTGTAGGCTAAATAGCTGCTGCAAGTTAAAGGTAAACTTTTAAATATAACTTTTAAAATCTTTAACAGGAAAGAAAAAAAAAAAGACAAATCAAGTATTTAGAAAGAAAATCTCTAGCCTTAGGTGACTGCACCTCTACCTGGGACTCAAGATCTGCCCTCTCGTTTTACCTTTCACCCTTTAAACTTACAAAGTCACAAAACAATGAGTTGTTATTGGAACCTCGGTGTTCCAACAGGCTAGAGAAACAGCTCAGTGGATAAAAGCACTAAGTTCCTAAGACCTAAGTTCCCAGCATCCATGTCAGACAGCTCACAATAGCCTATAACTTCAGCTTCAAGGGATGCAACGCCCTCTTTTGGACTCTATGGACACCTGCACTCTCATGTACACACACACACACACACACTTTTTTATTCTTCAAATAAAATACTAGAAGCTTGCTTGCACTGTGTTCACAACAATATTATATTGTTTTATGCATGCTTTTATCTTTGCAAATTCACATTTAGACTATTTCTCTTATAAGTCACTATTACTAGCCAGGGCAAGGGACTAAGCTTCAAGAGGATTATGGAAAGTAAGCCTGATGCAACAGCCTTCTCATAGCATCAGATGCACATCCTACAGAGATGCCTGAGGACCTGCACACTGTGACCATCAGAGCCAGGCGGGCAAGTCAGGAGGCATCCTCAGAAACACCAGCTATGAAGGTTAATGTGGATTATCAACTTGACAAGATCTAGAATCCACTGGTAGACAAGCCTGTGTGTATGTGTGTGTGTGTGTGTGTGTGTGTGTGTGTGTGTGTGTGTGTGTGTGCGCGCGCACGCGCGCGAGCACGTGCATGCATGTGCACGTGCCTGTGGTTTATTAGGCCCACACTAAGTGTGGGTGGCACCGTTCCCTGGGCTTTGGTCCTGGGCTGCATAAAAATGAGAAAGCAAGCCAAGCATGAGTGCTTACTTCTATTTCTTCAAAAATAAAGTTTTTCTTTTTAAAAATTTGTCAGGCACAGTTGTGCACTCTTTTAATCCTAGCACTTGGGAGGCAAAGGCAAGTGGATCTCTGTAATTTGAGGCTAGCCTGATCTACATAGCAAACTCCAGGCCAGCCAAGACGCCAGGACTGCACAGCTGAGATTCTGTCTCAAAAGAAAATGAAAAAAATTAAGTTTATTTATTATCACATATGCACAAACGTGTGTGAATGTGAGTACACATATGCTACAGTGCATATGTGGAGGCCAGAGGAAAACTTTTAAGAGTCAGCTCTCCTTCTTCTGTAGGCTTCAAGAATCAAACTCAGTGGTGCACGTCTTTAATCCCAGCACTTGGGAGGCAGAGGCAGGCAGATCGCTGTGAGTTTGAGGTCAGCGTGGTCTACAAAGTGAGTCCAGGACAGCCAAGGCTACACAGAGAAATCCTGTCTCGAAAAACAAAACAAAGAAACAAAGAAACAAACAAAACAAGAAAGAAAGAAAGAAAGAAACCAATGTGTCTAAACTTTAAAAAATAAAACAAAAACAACGCACTTGAGGCCAGGGAAACAGCTCAGCAGTTATGTTGCTTGTCACCAAGCCTGACACATGAGTTCAATTCCCAGGACCCCCATGGTGGAAAGAGAGAAGTGACTTCCTCAAGTTGTCTTCTGATTTCTGAACAAGCATGCCTATTGTCCCCCCACTTCCACCACCCAACACCCACAAATACAAATAAAAAATGTTTTAAAGTGACTTCAATAGGTTCACACTAAGCCTAAAACTACAATTAATTGTAACTTACTCTACAATAAAATAAGACACTGCTGTCCCACTGTAAGTCACATTTTTCAGTTGCCAACTCTGCACTTCTAGAAGGAGCTATGCTGAACCTACAATTGTTCTTCAGTGAGAAGGCAGGAGTGAACATGTCTGTCAGGTTACCACCCACAACCCCAAGGATCCATCACCTATCAGTTAGTGCTCCACCCCACCCCACCCCACCATAGGCTGGTAAACAGCTAATGAGATATTATCTTCTAAGGAGGAATATTCACCTCGGTCAGGGATATTTCTGCTCTACAAGGAACATATAGTTGGCCTAAAAACCTCAGGTGCTAATTCTAAGACAGAGGCAGTGAGGGTCAGAGAGAGGCTAGGTCCACTGAGCAGCCTACACTGGTAAAGCCTCTACCCTTGGGGAAAACTTTAACTGAGTTTGGGACAACAGATTGAGTAGGCACTCAAAGAAGCTGACAGATGGGACATGCAACAAAGACCACCTTAGCAGCTGCTTCACATTCCTTAGCACTTCCTATTCACCACACCCTGCCACAAACACACTGCCCAGTAATTTTATCACCACAGAAATGAGGGATTAGTATCTTGCTTTGTACTTTGAGAACCTAGGGCCCAGCAAGTTAACAGTCACAGTAAAGTGAGGATTCTACCAAATAGTCAGGCTCCAGGACCCAGGTGAGGACCCACTTCCTGCAGCTGAGAGCAGGATCCAAGCAGATAGGGAGAGCTGTACGATGAGGCCACTGGCTGCAGTGGACATGGGGAGGGTAGTCTGAGAGGCTGCTGGCAGACGGAAGCCAGGTCCAACACACCTTAGGGCTAATGAGTTTTCACTCCAGACATACCAGGATGTCTCTGAGGACTATAGGCACAGGACTAGGACTGTGATCTCCAACCACTGTGAGCAAGGTGCCAACAGCATGGAAGAGCTGTGGAGCTCAGTGAGGAGGCTTCTGTGGAAGCAAGAGGGAGATGTGGGTAGCCTGCCAATCACTAAGCAGTAAGGCCTCCTGTCCCAGCCTAGGATTTCTTCCTGCCAGTAGTGGGACCCAGGGGCTAAGAGTGTAGGTTTAGGAGACACCTAAAATGCATCAGGGAGGGTGAAAGAGGAAGGAGGCTGACAGCAGCAGTCGGGGGGGGGGGCAGACTAGGAGGCTGGGAGGGGCTCAGGATGGGAGCAGGAGCACACAGACACAGAAGACTAAGTCAAGAGGCTACTAGGCTGGCACAGCCCCAAAGCAGGGCCAGCCTAAGTCCTAATGAGAACTCTGACTGACACAAACATCGGCTGGCAACCTTGACAAATGACAGGTTGTTAAGGATTAGAAGAGCCACTTCAGAGTCAGGGGGAGTCTGAAACCTGAGTCAAGGAGATGGACACCCCACAGAAGTCAGGAGAGCTGCTTACCACCAGCATGTGGGAACAGAAGCTTGCCTTGGTGCAGGACAGGAAGCCTCCTCCTCTTGGATGACCCTTGCCTGTTGCAAGGTCTTCTTCACCTCTCCTTGCTTTACGGTGGCTACCTTTCACTACATGCAGGATAGATCTGCATCACTAGATGTCTCCACACCAGCAAGAGCCACGTTTCGCTTGTTCACTACCCCACGTGCCAGAGCCATGCAGGAGAAGATGGGTGTGAAAGAGGGCTAGCGGGAGAACCAGGTGCACTCAAAGCCTACCAGAGCCTTCACTGCCTTGGGGACCAGGGATCTGGTGTGTATAAGGAGCCTACGCAGCAGTGGCTTCCAGAGTTCCAAGCTAGAGACACATCAAGCCCCGACTCCTCCTGTGAGAAGCCTTGAGATCAGATGTTGCAGCTCCTCCAGGCCAGCAGCAGAATGGCCTCTTCTGCAGAGAGGCACACAGAAGGGAAGACGTGAGGCCTGACCAAAAGGCAGATGACAGGCGTCAAGAATGCCTATGCATGTACAACAACAGATTTCAAAGGTTCCACAAAGTCCTAACACCTGAACCGTTACCAAAAGAGGACAAGCCTTCTTCCAGAAACAGAACTGCAAAACCTTCGTATCGGCAAGGAGCAGTGACATGATCAGAAAGAGGACACCCACCAATGCCTGTATCTTGTGCTGCCTCTAGGATGCGATGTTTCAGGAAGCCTGCAGGGGGAACCATAAGCTGACTTAGGTGGCTACATCTGGTGCCAGTAGAGAAGGCCTCACCTGGGTCTTCAAGGGCTCTCCTAGCCTTGAGAGTTGCCTGGAAATACAGCGGAAATCCCAGAACAACAGGCAAACTGCACAACACCTTGGTACACGCCAGTCAGGATCTGGCTCCCAGCCGAGGACAAGTGACTAAGAGAAGCCGTAGGCAGCACGGGCAGTGGTGGGGCTGCTTCCTTCCTCAGAGACTGCCTGCCTGGGAGCTGATTTTAGAGCCTTTGGTTTCCTGGTTTTCATTGTTCCAACTGTGTCAGCTGTAGGGTGTGATCTGAGACACCAAAACTATTCTGATCCATTGGCAGCTAAAAGAGCACCCTATGAGCTGCAGAAATGAGATTAACCTTTCTTTGACTTCAGAACACAAGGAGCAATGGCAATTTGGACACCTTTAGGATCTAAGCTCTATGTTCAAGAAAATAAGTGAAGAGGGCCTGGGGAGATGGCTCTTTCAGTAAACTGCTTGCCATGCATGCAGGAGAGCCTGAATTCAATCCCTGTCAACCATAGAGGGGTTAGGGTTATCTGTAATCTCAGTGCAGGGTGGATGTGGAAACCTGTCTCCAGCAAGCCTAGCAGAATCAGCAAGCTCCAAATCCACTGAGATATACTGTTCAGAAAACAACACAGAAGGCAGTGAGATGGCTCAGCAGGTGGGAGTACTGTCCCTGCAGAAAATCTAAGTCTAAGCCTAGAACTCTAAAAAGTTGTTCTCACCTCCTCACGCCTGCCATAGTAGAGGTGCCCATGTACAAACACACACACAGACACACACACACACACACACACACACACAGAGAGACAGAGAGAGAGAGACAGAGAGAGAGACAGTGACAGAAACAGTAATACATAAAAATTTTAAAATAGATCTTCACACGTTCACATATGCGCACACATACATACTGACCACACAAAAAAAGAATTTAAAAAAGTATAGGATGTACAATCTTGTTTTACAGTAATGAAGGCTTTTTTATTAAAATAACTTCTTAAAAATTACTCAGGTGAAGCATGGTGCTATAAACAGCTTCAGTGACCATGTCCCTCATGTCAACTGGGCTTTGGAACAGTCCCTAATTTTAGGCACTGCTTTAATATTTAAAGGAAGCTGTGTTTTTCCTGTGTCATGTGCTATTGATATCAATCATGACCAGGTGACTTACAGGGGCAAATACAACATGTCCCTCTAAAGTAATCTAACAGAACACAACAATGGAGGAAATTTTACTTTAGACAAGGCCTCTTCAATTCTAATGTTTTAAGGTAATATTCAGTCCAGGCGTAGTGGAGTATGCAGGTAATGCCAGCATTTACAAGATTAAAGCAGAAAGATCAGGAGTTCAAGACCAGCCTGGGCTACAAAGTAAGGCACTATCTCAAGAGAAAGAAGAGAAGAGGAAGAGTAACTAGGCAGAGGAAAGGAGGAGAAAAGACAGAAGAGGAAAGGGAGGGGAGAGGAGAGGGAAAAAGAGAAGGGAGGGGAGAGGAGAAGAGACTACATGAAATAACAGTCATCAACTTCCAGACTAAGACTCGTTTTTGTAATTGTTACCTTTAACGACTAAATTCCAAGTTATAACCGTACTAAAAATAGAAGCCATGTATACTCTCAAAACATTTTCTTTTTATGTTCAGTTATGACATTATAGAAAGAACGAGAAAGATAAGTCACCACACAAATGGAAGGATGGGAGAACTGTCCACTTCAACAGAGCACCAGGGAAGATGCCACTGTAAGGATCGAGGGAAGAGAATGAGGCTGTATGGGATCTCAGCACAGGTCTGCTGCCTCCCAGGCCTCCTGTACCATACTCTCTGTTCCTCTGAACCCTCCCTCAAGAAATCTGAGGAGAAAGTGCAGTGAATTGTTCCAAATAAACAAATAGAGCCATTTTCTTAGTAAAAATAAAAGTATGATTTAAACTAAAGACCAAATAATTTGCAAAGGATCAGAACAGGAGAAACCCAACCCAGTGTGCAGAGCAATGAGCAGATGGGCCTCCGGGGTCCCCTGGATTGCTTCCAAATGCCCAGCCCCACACCATCCAGGCACCATCTGGGTTCACCAGTGCCTCCTCCTCAGGAAGCTCACCACCCAGAGCATCCACCTTCTCACCCTCAGCTCATCACCGTACCCAGCATGCTAACTAACTATCCTGTGAATGTGTAGATGACCAGGCTCCCAATGCTCAAAGCCACCAAGCTGCCCAAAGACACAGTCACCAGAGGGAATTCCAACCAGAGACTCACACCGCCTCCTGCCTTCGCTAGGAGTGACTGACACAGACCAGGCCCATCACTGGTCACTCAGCGGTCACAGCTCATGCCATAATAGTACCGAATTTCCAATTACTATACTGTTACAGCCCTTTAGGCATTAACCTTTTCTGATGTAAAAATCACAATTCAACTTATTTGTCTTTTAATCGTAGGAATTTAGTAAGAGCAGAAGCCATCGTACCAGTAGTTAGGCTGAATGTCACCTACTATCAAAGCAGGGAATTTCAAAACTCCAGCAGTGGAAGAAATCAGGTTGACTTAAAGTAATGCCAGGGGCAAGGACAAGCAGAAGTCTATGGAGAAAACTGACAGGGACAGTCAATAGATGTGGCAGCCAAATGACAGATGTTTCATGAAGCCGAGGCTGGCTGATTCCTGTATACTGCCATGCATTCAACATCCAAAATGTGCCTAACAGGCACACAGTAGGAATTCAAGGAAGTCCTGTTCAATGACTGAGTAGACAAATGAATGGACAAAGATCTAGTTTGTGCTAATAATGAAAAGCTGGATGAATTTTAGCCAATGGCACCCCTCACATTTAAGTAAAGCCGATATATAAGCCCATGTTGTGTAGCCAATAAAACCAGGACCACAACAGTAGTCATGGCCCAAGGCTCAGGACACAAGAACTACTTGAGGATAAACATGGAGCCAGACCTGGTGGCACATGCCTTTAGTCCCATCACTCCAGGAGGCTGAGGCGGGCAGATCTCTGTGAGTTCGAGGCCAGCCTGGATTACAAAGCCAGGACAGCCAAGGTTATATAGAGAAACCCTGTCTCAGAAGAAAAAAAGAAAGAAAGAAAGAAAGAAAGAAAGAAAGAAAGAAAGAAAGAAAGAAAAAGATAAACATAGGAGGTATTCAAGCCAAGAGTGGCAAAGGTCAGCATTGGTCACCTGAAGAGGCAGAGGTGCTTCTTCTGGGGATGGTCATGTGAGATCACTAACAGGAAAGCTACCATCTGCTTCCCAACAATGCCACACTTTCAGCAACATGCCAATGAGCTAAAATAAAAATGTGTAAACCACATTTCAAAAAACAAAACAAAACAAAAAACAAAACAACAACAACAAAAAAAACCCCAAAAAAAAAAAAACCAGGAAAAGCTCATGGGCTAGAACTGGGAAGAGTTTCCTCTTGAAGAAGGTCTTAAGTCGAAAATGTGAGTTTGCAGTGTGTTAGAAGCAGGTTTTCCTTAGCATGCAGGATGTCAGGAAGCCTGTCGTGAACCTTTCTGTATTTAGAGATTGCAGAGGGAAACCATGACCATCTCAGCAGGTGCAGAGGATGCAGATAGTAAGGTCTACAACTGCTTGTGCCAAAGTCCTTAAAAATCCTCAGCAAACTGGGGAGACAGTAACTCACCACAGGTAACATGTATAGACAGTGGCAATGATCCCCACTTCATGGCTACATGAGAGGACTTGGGCGAGGGTAAGAGTCAAAGAAGCAGTTTGCTCATCACCACTGCCATCCACGTGGTACAAGCCACAGGGCATCCAAAACTCTAGAAAATTAATAATGCTATGACTAGGCATTAGATATCAAAATGCCAAAATTAGGCCGTGTACTCACAATATGATCGTTTATGTAGATACAATTGGAAGCTGCAGCTATAGTCACATACAAAATCCGCACAATAACAAGTCTTGGAGGATAACTGATAAGGCTTCTATTGTGATGATGCTTGGCCTGGGGGCATGGAAAGCCCAATAAAAAATGGAGGCCAACCCCAGGAGCAGGGAGATACCCTGCCCCTCTCAGGCTGCAGCACTCGGGAGAGCGGGCCCTGCACCTTACCTGGGTGCCAGTAGAGCCAGCCCTGGTGGAGGGGATGCAGGTAAGCCAGCCCTATGGCCATGGGAGAACTGGATCCGCCATTCATCTGCCATGAGGTGGAGAGTGTGTGAGAGTGATGCCTTCCCCAACCTCACCCCACGCTATCTGCTGTAGGGGAGAGCTGGCCCAGCAGTCATGAGAGCTGAGAATGGGAGAGCTAGCCTTGACTCTCACCAGCTGTAGCACTCTGGAGAACAGAAACGAGCATCTCGCCTGAGCTCCACAGAGTGAGTGCAGGAAAGCTGCCCTAGCCCCTCCATAGTGGCAGCACTTGGGGAAGTGGGCATTGTTCCTTGGCTGGGCAACACAGCAGAGCTGGATCTGGAGGCACGTGTGCCAGTGATCCTGGCCCGAGGGCATGAGAGTGTAAGAGCTCACCCTGCCTCCTGTTGATGGCAGTATTGAGGTAGACTGGTCTAAGCAGTGCTAGAGAGCTCGCCCTGTGGGTGTAGATAAGGGAGAGCCAGCAGGCTGATCAGCTGAGCTCCCACCCAGGCCAGATCCAGGGCTTTGAGTTGGCCCACCCCAAAATCTACATCATCTGTGAACAGTTGAGGTGTATGAAAGGGCTGGTCCTTCCAGTCCAAAACTGCAGGATCTCCATGACACAGGGCAACAACAGGATAACTAGGAGGAGTCCTGGTGAGGATCCAATATTAATGGTGCCACAGAAGCCAGAAACCAATAGCACATTGCAATGAACATTTGCAAGTAAAGTTGTATGGACAGAGGGTATACTATGGGACACACCGTCACACACAGCTTCCATGGCAAGATGTTTTCTATGTTTTGTTTTATTTGTGTGTGTGTGTGTGTGCGTGCGTGCGTGTGTGTGTGTGTGTGTGTGTGTGTGCGTGCGTGTGTGTGTGTGTGTGTGCGTGCGTGTGTGCGCGCGTGCGTGTGTGTGTGTGTGTGTGTGTGTGTGTGTTATTTTATTTTATGCGGGACGTTGCAAGGGTGGACAGCAGATACGAGACGACAGGAAGATGAGTGGTACTAGGGTGTATGAAGTGAAACTCACAAAGAACTGATATGAAGGTTTTTAAAAAGATGGAGGCTAACATATTAGGTAGACCTCACGCCATGAAAAAATTAATTTCATATGAATCAACTAAATGTGAAAGGCAAAACAACTACTAGAAGAAATGAATAATGGTACAGAGAAAATACTTTTAGATGAGCTATAACGCCCAAAAGAGATAAAGGAAAAGATGGGCACATTTAGCTATGTAAAAAAAAAAAATTTTTTTTATAAAGAAGGAAGGAAGGAAGGAAACCAAATCCAAAGATCAAGGAAGGCAGGAAGCTAATGTAGGAAACACTCATTGCACACAGGGGTGCAAATACTCAATAGCACCTCTACTATTTGGGTCGGAGCCGATCACTCACTCTTTCTGGAGGCTGGAGAGAAGCAGCTCTGTCCCTGAGAACCAGCGCCCACCCATATGTGGAGGGGCATCTGTGGAGTGCTGCACACTGCAGCTAGAGAGGCGGCCAGGATTTCCAGGAGGAACGAAGATGTCTGACTGAAAGTGACCTGAGCCCCTCTCAGCACTAGAGGAACACAAAGTGTAAACATGAGGCAGAGGCTGCCTTTTCTGTTCCAGGCGCCTTTTCCCTACACTTTTCTTTTACACTTTTTATCTTGAATTTTAGGTTTATAGGAAGATTAAAAAAAAAACCATACAGCTGGGCGTGGTGGCACACGCCTTCAATCCCAGCAAAACAAAACAAAACAACAACAAAAACAAAAGCAAAAACAAAGCAACCAAACAAACCCAAACATACAAAAGGTTCATATGCCCTTCACTTCACCTCTCCCTAAAGCCTAAGCACAGATTTGTGAGCTATGAACACTGGGAGATACTGGGTAGGAAACTGTCAAACTCCGAAATGAACTCCGGTGCGGTACCATTAAGCGCAGCTCCAGGGCTCCCAGCCTTCCTCTTTTAAATTGGACACTTTGTAAGAGCAGAGCTTGAGCACTATAGGTGACGCAGATGGAACAGTCCAAGGGCCCTCTTATTAGACAGTGAGCCTGTTTGTGCAGGGACACTAGAGGACCACATGAGGTAGGCAGGCTCACTGCAGGTCAACCCTAGTGGGGCACTATCTGTTGCCTTTCTCCACTCTTAAGTTACTATTTTTCCCTTTTTAATAAATAAACAACTTGGGGTAAAGATGCTCTGTTAAAGGCAAATATCTCCTCAACTCTTACCCACTAAGATTCAAGCCCTGGACCCCTGTCCTGGGTCCCCTCGGCACTGTGACCATGCTGTTTGTCTAGAGTGGCTTCTAGGCTCTTGTTCCTTCCACACTGACTGAGGAAGAGCTGCCTGTTCTCTCATGTTCACATGCTTACCTGGTCAGCTGCTATAGACGTGGAGAGTGACTGGCACTTTATGCTATGCACTAATGAATCATTATTCCCTTCCTTTGCCCACAGGGCCCCTTCAGGTTGGCCCCTGAGCCTTTCCTATCTAAGAGACGTCCTCTGCTGACAACAGCACAGGGTATGTGGGTGCACTCACTGATTCTGGGAGGCGTTGCTTCTGGGCCTTCCCAGAGGATCTGTGTGAGATCACACACATCTCCAATATGCCCAACTCCAATAAAACACCCAATTCCAGCCCTTCCTGTCCTTATCCAAGGCCTCCTGGAGCAAGGGGAATGCTGGCTTCTGTTATCTACTATTATCTACCCATGTTCAACACCATATACACACAGCACAGTTAGCCCTTGACCCTCGAGAAACAAATCTATCAGGACAGGACAGCATTGCATCTGGCTCTAGCTTTGCCCGTAAGGAATCCAGTCAATACACTGTTTTCCCTCAGCTTGCTCTACTTGGGTCTCTACCCATACAGGGTCAGCATGTATCCTAATTATGCCATTCTGAGTACATGAAGTATCTGTGTCTCCAAGGACGAGGCTATACCAAAGCAGTGCAGTGCAGTGACGCCAGCCCTTTTTTTCTTTTTCCTATTACTTCTACATCCTGGTATGACCACACTGCTCCAGTCCCACTTCTTCCTGTACAAGCATCTCGCCAGCATGCGTTCCCACATGAAGGCAGCTCACCAAATACTCATCTCAGCACATCCTGGAAACTGCTGCAAGACAGTCCACAGAGATGGCCCCACTCTTGAAGCCTCTCAGGCATGAGTATCCAGGTCATGCTACCCACATTTTCACATTACTGGAGATGTGTCTTAAGGGAGATTCCTAGAAGTGAAGCGAGGTCAAAGGTAAGCACCTATGTGGATTTATAGGCTGAATGTGGGTTTTATTTAGTGACTTCCACGGCTCAGCAAATAAAATTGATTTTCTCTTCTGATGAGGAAAACACACACACACACACACACACACACACACACACACACACACACACACTGCTAAGAATCTGACATAAGACTGCCATTTTAAGAAACCTACATTATGGTCAAGATAATTCATCCTGGAAACAACCAAAATACACAGTATAAGGAAATCCTTAGCAGAGAGCAATGAAAAACCATCCATCTGACAGAAATAGAAAAACAGGTCCACACACATATATTTTACTAATGTTTCAAGTAGCATCATTTATAATAGTTACAAAGCAGAAAACCATCTAAAGCTCATCTCTGGTAAGGGATAACCAGTGTGTTACATCCACACTGCAAGCCCACCAGGGTGGGTGAGTGTTAGACACATGTGAGTGAACTTACACCCAGCATAAAAGCCTACCTAGGACCTGTTTCACTCAAATGAAGGATTGGCAAAAAGGACACCAGAGACAGCACACAGATAGCCTATGGCAAGGTCTGCAATGGAGGTAACTGAAAACAGACATGGGGACACTCAGGGCAAGAGGAAAGCCCCAAAAGCAGCCCATGAAGATATTGCCACAATCCAGACCGACAAGAAAATCACTGAACTAAAATAAGCAATTTTGTTTTCTGCCTCATCTTCCCAGAGCACTCTGAAAATTAGCCTTTAGACATAATTTCATTCTATTTGCATTATGTATTGCTTCTTTCAGCACTCAGTAAGACTAAGAAAATTCCTGGATCAATTCTTGAATGGACTGTAACAAGGTACAGGTCTGACCTTATGTCTGCACAGTGCGGCCCTGCCCTGCCTTCACACACAGCTAGTACAGTCCAGTGAATCCATGCTCAAAACTGCTGTTGAGAAAAAGGGAAACCTCCCTATGCTCCAGAGTCTTCAGGAATCCACAAACCTAAACCCACTAAGAGTGTGCTCCTCATGCCCATCCTGTGGGTACCCACAGCTGACCAACACAGGGAAAACTTCAGGCGAGCAGAGTGGGAACCACATGATAGGCACGCACAGGAGGCAAGCATCTGGTCCCGCCCAGCAGGTTACACAGCACCAGCTCTCTCTGTGGAAATACAATCACTGTCCTTACACAGCTTCACTAGGGGGATAAAATTTAAGAAAAGAAAGCTTTTCTGTGAAATGATCAAATATGTCACTCAGTCATCTACATGTGAGCGAAAGTCATCTACTATGAGGTACCAAGAAATACAGAGGGGAAAATCCCGAGAGTGTAAGTCAGCGTCTCTCTTCCGGGTAGCTCTATGGCATAAATGCCAAAGGACAGCTGGTTAGCAGAATCCAGACGGAGGTTTTCCTCGGAGCCCTTCCAAAAGCCAATCGAGATGTTATGCAAGCCAATGTTTCTCCCCCACAGGGTTTCAGCAATGGTGAAATCTAGGTTGACCTCTGTGATCTCAAATGTAGCTCTGAACTCTTATGATTCATTCTTCTCAAGTCCACGTCTTAGGGAACAGAGGTGCAGCTTCAAATCCCCAAACTAGCTTTTAGCTGCACCAGTTACTTACCACCATTCACTGACTACACCACTACCTTCTTGGAACTGGGAATTTAAACAACAACAAAAATTTATTACATGAGACTTTGTAAAAGTTTAGACAGAATTTTAAGGAAAATAAATTTTCAAAAGTATTATGAAAGGAAAAATAATTCCCTGGAGTATTCCACAAAAGAACACTATGTTACAAAGAAAAAAAGTTAAACCCAAACGCAAAATGATGAATTCAGTTCCAGAATAACAATTTGGCTGTATTGCTATTTTGGGTGGCTTTTTTCCTCAGAAATTTCATAAGAAACATGCATTTGATGTAACTAATTTTCCTCCTATCTAGACCAATGTGGACATGAACAATCAGGTCACTGCACCTTGAATTGTGGTCCAAGTGCATGTGTCTCTTGGGGCCTTTACCTTCATACAGATAGGTTTCAAGCCATGGGAACTCAAGACTAGAACATGGGTAGATTAACACTAAGGGCTTTCTCCCATTCTTGTGTGAGATGTGTGTTTTGGGGAGGGAGTGGTCATACCAGGGTCCACCCAGGTAATGAGTGCCCTCTCTCTGAGGCAGCAGACACAATTCCATCTGCTCTCACACAGCCAACGTACATACAGGTGACAGGTTCTCCTCCCCTAAGATTCCACCTAAGAGAAAAATCTGAGGAATCAGGTACCTGGTACAGAGAAAGACACAGGAAGCTTAAGAGGCATCGGATTGGAAGGGCTCTGAGGTCAGGTGCCCTAACATCCTTGAATAAATCCCTTTTCTCAATAAAACCAACTAACTCAAAGTAGGCTAGCCATCATGAGGTTAGTGTGCTTGCATTGTACTTTTTAACAACAAAATGCCTGTATTTATGTGCCCTGCCCATGAGCAAAGGCACAAGAAACCTGTGTGACTTTCTGACCTGTTTTCTAGACCAATTGGTAGTAGATGTGCTGATAACTTTATAATGTTAGAAGGGGCAATTAAATCTTAATTATCTTTATCAGTCACGATGAACTCCAAACTCACAGAACTTCTAAGGTCAAGACACTAGACAACCCAGTCCCTTTGTGCCAAATGAAGTGCAAAAGGGTTGACCAATTCTAACCCTGGCTCTCACAAAACAGAATCCCTACTTCACCACCTTCAATCTTGCCCCAAAGCTGCTCAACTCCTCAGACCCCTCTTCCAACACTGCACCCTTCCAACAGTCCTGGGCACCTGCATGCCAGGTGCTAGCCCTACATGGACCTTGGCAGGCAGGACACGAGGGGCGTGGTACACGCTATTAACTACACTTGCTACTAACACAGGTCCCTAGCAGGAGGTGAGCCTTAGAAGCCACCACTTCAGCATCTTCATTTCACATTCAGGAAAGCTGGGACAGATTCAGAACCAAGCTGGGGTTATTCCTGCCAAGTCTCTAAATTCTGGAGCACTCTCCTGCTTGGTTCTCCACCAAGCAGTTGATAAGCTACACTTTCTCCAATTTTAATTCCTGTAAGCCTCCACAGTGGAATCACATGGATTTTTCATTCTGTCTGCCTGCTTGTTTCTAAAACCTCCCAGAGCATCCGCCTTTCAAGTGCCATTATCACTTAAGGGAATGCATTTCAACCACATGCCGCCCAAGAGTGTAAGATGATGTTGTTGAGGCACAACTTTTTTTTTTCAGGATGTGAGCACCCTGTTTTCAACAGATTAATTTACTATATTGTGCTTTGTGATTTTATAACAATTTTGAGTGTTTTGTAAATGTTTCTATTCTACAAAGAAAAGCAAGGAAGTCTGGAGATAACACAGACATATGGGCATAAATATATGACTGATTCGGCAAGTACAGTAGGGTGTGGGGGGCCGTGTGTAAGGCAGAAAGGCATACGTTTGCAGAGGCAGACAACTTCCTCAGTTCAAGCTCTGTCACTTACCACCTACAGAAAGAATAAGAAAAACTCACTGCCTCGTTCAGCAAGGGTTTGAAAGTACCTGCCATCTGCCAGCTACTGTTCAGGGCCTCAGGACAGTTAGAGCAACAGTCCAGCCTTTCAGGGGCTTTTGTTCCTGCCAGGTAGTTTTATGTGAATGAAAGGAGGGAGTAAGAGGTACAGGGAGATGACAAAGATAACCAGAAGAGGGACAGAGCACGTATATATGTGTGCAAGAGATGTGAGCATTGGCTAGAGGCTAAGGGCAGACTGGGGGTAAGAGACACGGGGACTGCCGGGAGCACCTGAGATGGAACAGGTGCAGGGTTTCAAGCAGGAGAATGACGTGGTGTGTCTTGTATTAAGAGCTCAGACTTGGCTGCCAGTCAAGAACAAACTGAAAGGGCATATAGTGGAAAAAGAAAGAACGGGCAGCAGGCTGCCACTCAGGTAAGCCCTGAGAGCAAGTTCTCAGCGATGAGAAGGGGGTTGCCAGTCCCACGTAGCAGTGTCCTCCCAGGATTAGCACAAGGATCAGACGAGACATGACACACAAGAGCTTAGTAGCTGTTAATTAAATAACATCCGACTTTCCTGAGAAGTCATTGAGCCTCTCTGCATTAGTTTCATGATCTCCTACAAGGGACTACTGCAAGGAGGAGTCATGACCCAAGTGCAATGACCCGATCTTGAGCAGCACCAGTTCTATAATTCAAAACCTAGAAAGTCTGTTACAGACAAGGTGATACTTTGCTTTGCTTTTGTTTCTTTGCTTGTTTTGTTGTTGTTGTTGTTGTTGTTGTCTTGGTTTTTTGTTGTGGTTGTTGTTGTTTTGTTTTTTGAGTCAATGTTTCTCTGTAGCCCTCACTATCCTGGAACTCACTCTGTAGGCCAGGCTGGCCTCCAATTCACAGAGAGCAGCCTGCCTCTGCCTCCTGAGAGCTGGGATTAAAGGTGTGCGTCACCACTACCCAGCATGTGATGTGTTTCAAAGACTACAGAAGTAGAAACAAATGCTACATATAATATACAAGTTGGTAATCTAATTCAAAGCGTCCATCACTGAAGATTCCCAGACTCTTCTGGTCCTTAGTATCACCACTCAGAATGGCAAGAGCTTCTTAACACCCTGTGTATTTTCTCTCGCGCGCGCGCGCACACACACACACTTTCTCCCTCCTTTCCTCTCTCCCTTACATACATTCTCTTTGTCTCTGTCTCTCTCTCACATACACACAATCTCTCCCTCACTCACTCCCTTTCCATTCTCTCACACACATACTCTTTCTCCCTCCCTCCCTTCCTTTTCTCTCCATCTCTCTCACACACATACATATTCTCTGTGTGTGTGTGTGTGTGTCTCTCTCTCTTACATACACACACACACAGACACTCTCCTTTCTTTTTTCTTTCTCTCTCCCTCCTTCTCTCTCTCATACACATACTTTTCTCTCTCACTCCCTTCTCTCTCTTTCTCTCTCACACACCACCACAACACATTCTCCTCTACACACACAGAGACATTCTCCTTCCTCTCTCTCTCTCTCTCTATCCTCTCTCCTCCTCGCTCTCTCTCTCTCTCTCTCCTCTCCACACACACACACACACACACACACACACATTCTATATAAACAAGAGAGAGAAATTCTCATTCTAGCTCTACTCGCAGTCTATCTATCCTCTCTCTCTCTCTCTCTCTCTCTCTCACACACACACACACACACACACACACACACACACACACACACATGCACTAATCATAACAATAAATAAAATAAAATCAATTTAAAACAGAGAGGGAGTGAGTTTCTCCTGAGAAGCCATTGATAGTTAATGGCTTCTGGGGCAGGGAGAGACAAGGTTTTGTTTGTTTTGTTTTTTTTGAGGGTGGGGCCCTAGTAAGTCAACCAGACTCCAGTGAATGGTCCCATACCTATCAACATATGATCAACACAAATTGACCCATTGGATTATTTAAATGAGGGGTGGGGGCAGGAAGTTAGAAGGGGTGGGTGGGAAGTATCTGGGAGAAATGACAAGGAAGAGTTGGGTGAATATGATCAAAATACGTATAAGACAGGCAGGGTGGTTGTGCTGGGTTTGTGTCAACACAAACTGGAGCCATCAGAGAGGAGGGAGCCTCAATTAAGAAATGCCTCCAGAAGATCTGGACATAGGCAAGCCTGCAGAGCATTTTCTTAATTAGTGATTGTGGGGAAGGGGTAGCCCGTTGTGGATGGGCTGAGCGAGCCACGAGGAAGAAGCCAGTGAGCAGTACCCTCCGTGGCCTCTGCTTCAGCTCCTGCCGACCCTGTTTGAGTTCCTGTCCTGACTTCCTGTGATGAAGAGTGATGTGGAAACTCTTTGCTGCTCAGGTTACTTTTGGTCATGGTGTTTTATCACAGCAATAGTAACCCTAACTAGGACATGGACCACACCTTTAATCCCAGCATTCAGGAGACTGAGGCAGGTCTATCTCTGTGAGTTCAAGGCTAGCCTGAACTACATAGTGAGAGCCTGTCTCAAAAGCAAAGAAGCTAACAAAAATACATGAAATTTCAAAGAATTAATAAAAATGTATTTTTAGAAGGGTGGGGGACCAGGAAGGCTGATCAGACAGACCCAGCTGGACACAGGACATCAGAGTCTCCTATGCTATGAACAGGCATCAGGGAGACAGTGGCTACAAGACATACTTGGAACTTCTGGAGAGCTCAGCATGTGGCAGCTTGTGAGAAGCTGAACAAGAACTCATTCACATGCTACAAAGTACCACAGTACCTTCCAGAACTCACTTGGGACTTCTTCACAGGTTACATGGTTACTTGCTTCAAAATACCCTTAGTAAGAAACTGCGTTTGTGAATAAAGTAGTTCCTTTCTGGGAGCCACTCTGAAGAGGGGACATGAGAACCCTGACTTGTCACTGGTCAGTCAGAAGTCCCAGAGGTCCAGACAAAAAAAAAAAAAAAAAACAGGCCTGAAGTGGAGGCCATCTTAAGGACAGAAACCTTAGCCTGGGGATCTACCATACTACAGGCAGACAGAATCCAGCTGGACTGGGCCAGAGGACCCCGCTACTGTCTGGTGCAGAACTGATAGCTTGCACAGTGAAGTCTTGCCACCCTCTACGAACGATGTCATGAGGGGATAGTAGGACAAGCTAAGTCTGAGTTAGTGTTTTCTGCTTCATCTCTCCTCTTCCTGAACCCAGTCCTGTACTCACCACCAAGAAAATCTCCCTGTCTTCTGTCTTTCCCCACCGCTACAACTTTGACCCTGCACTATGTGAAAGCTGTAACTCTGCTTGTAAACCTGCACTGCCTGCACCACCGTCCCTCCATGTCCATCCAGCTACACCATCAAACCTCCAACTAGACAACGATCTGGCTCCTTTCACTAAGGCAGCATGTGCCATCATCAACCTAACGGGAGCTTTGTTAAACGCAATGGACATCAATATAAGTGTTGGCACCCTCTGGGTCACCTTCCTCTGGGGCTGGGGGACATTCCAAATGCAACTTGGCGTTTTAGATGCCAGGTCTTCTCATCAGGGCTGCATCTGGTAAATAAGGATGTGAGGTCTCCTTCCACTGAGGACATTTAGAGACAAGGGAGCTTTTTGATAAAGAAAAATTCCATTTCATATAAATCTATCATAAAAAGGCCACAAGGAATGTTCACTTGTGGAAAAAAATGGTTTTTTCAAGTCAGGGTTTCCCTGTCTAACAGAGCCCTGGCTGTCCCGGACTTGCTTTTTGTAGACCATACTGAATGGCCTCGAACTCACAGAGATCCACTTGCCTCTGCCTCCCAAGTGCTGGGATTAGAGGTGTGCGCCACCACCATGCTTATTGCGAAAATGGCATTCTGAGTCCCGTTCCGTTCTTCCTAACCCAGGCTAGCAAGCCTTCCAGATACTTTTAAATGAACTGAATGCTGAGCTACCTCCCTGCTAGGGCTAGACATCCTTTCTCTTCTGCCCCTGGAACCTTCTCAAGGACCTGCTTCCTGCAATGTTCATTCCTATGAGGCCAAGAACACACTACCATCACTATCCAAAACAAGATACACAGGAGCCTAACCTCTGCCCCTGGTCTGAGTTCCATCACTCGGCTCTCTTTAAATAAAACATACATAGAGAGTCATCCACGTTGGATGCACCAAATGTCCCTCCTCCCCACTGCTCCAAAGCCCCATCAAAGTCACTGATAGTCTGCCTCTCACCAAACCCAAGATAATAATATCTCAGCCCCCTACCTAAGCATCCTGGATTCCTGGCCACTGGGCCTTCCTGCTTGCCTTCTTCAGTAACACAGTCCAACATCCCCGCCCCTGTGGACTCCTCCCCAAGAGTCTCTACCAACACCTACCTCTGCTCCTCTGGACACTCACTGTCCAGCCTATGATATGAAACAGCAGCTGTACTCAAAAAGACACCTAAATTTGCATATCTGACCCAACCTTTTCCCGAGCCTGACCTTGAATTTTCCTTTCTATCCAAATTTCTCATTCAGATGACTAATCATAAAAACAATAAGCAAAGCAAACTCTCCTAAATACTGCTGGTCAGGTACTATTCTTGGCCCTCGACTTTGGCTCAGCAGATCAGCTCAGTGCTCATTTGAGATTTTTTTTTTCTCCATTTCTGTTGTTGTTGAGACAAGACCTCACTGTTTACGCCTGTCTGGCCCAGAACTGCCTCCTTTATGCTGGGAGTGAAGGCACTCACAGCTGGACAAGATACAAATTCTATTCTCCCTGAACTAAGGATGAAAAACTGAAGCACAGAAAAAATTCAGCAGCTAAGTAGTGGCACACTGACCCCCCAGGCCAGTATGTGGTTTGATTACTGAGCAAGGTCCCTGGATTCATTTTCCAAATCTCAAGTCCTAATCCCTACCCTAAACACACAACCCTCCCAGGCATCCTACTCCACCAATATGGCATTATCCTAAGCTAAAAATCAGAAGACTCAATTCTAAACAACCTGTTGTGATTGTTACTTCAGTGTTCTTTTTTATGAAGGCATGAAAGCATCGTAACAGTCTATGCTCAAAGTCAGTCCTTTCAATGAGTGTAAATGAATGCTAAGTGGTAAGAAAGAAAAGTGTTGCCATCCTCTAATTGGTACATATTCCTCTGTCAGGAATATATATTAAAAAAACAATGGTGGACCTCACAGACAAAGCGTCTTACACAGTGACAATGCACCTCTCCCTCTTGCTGGGGCCCCAGCCTGGTGACCAAGCTTCTGACAGGGCTTCCTCACTGGTCTCCACTGGTGCTCCTGCCTGCAGCACTGGAATGAGTGGGATGAGTGTAGCATGCTATAGAGAGGATCAGGCTGTGCCACTGACTGTGTGACCTTGAACAAGCACCTCACAGTTCCCTGCTTTGACAGCCCCCATCTATAACAGTAATAGCATGTCTTTCCCTGTGTTCAAAACTCTCTGAGAGGGAAAGGGGGAGGCGGAAGAGCAGGCAGCCCAGCCCTGCTAAGATCTCCCATCACTCTGAGATTAAAATTTAAATCCCTCACCACAGCCTCTATACACCAGCAAGAAGCAGCTCTCCCGACCTCCCTAGCCTCATTTCCTGCAACTCTCCCTCCCTCCCTGGCCACAATGGCTCCCTGATGTTAACAACACATGTCAAGGCCTTTACCTCAGAGTCCCCTCTGCCTGGAAGGCTGCATCAGGCTGTAGCCAAACACACCGCCACACTTCTCAGACACCTACTCTGTCTCCTTCCACCTACCCTTTCTTCCTTTGCTCTTCGGGCTATACAGACATTATTAGAGTCTTGCATTCCCATCCCTCTGTTCCCATAATGAGACTCCTAGGTGGGCAAAATTAGCCTCATCAGGTGCACTAGAACAGAACCTGGAATACAAGCACCACTGATGAGAAAGAAACAGCATCAGGTTTGGAAATCGCTGACCTAGCGCCAAGAGTTTCCACACCACCATTCTTCAACATAAACACCAGGCGCCTTCAAGCTACTTTCATCCCGTCCCTGCTTCATCTGACCCCATCCTGCCATGCCTGAAACCAAAGGCATTGGCATACACCACCCTAGAGCACCACCACATTAGTACAATCACTGGGAAGAACACCGGGCAGTATTATCAAATTGTTTAAAAACAAGTAACAACAACTTGATATTAATGGTCCTAATTGCAATGGAAGGCACGGTTTAAAAAAAAAAAAAAAAGTCTCTGCTGGCCTGGCTACTGCATCTTCTTCATCCATGCTCCAAACGAAACCTATGCTTCAAGGAAGACAGTCACTAAGGAATAAGGAAGAAATCTCAATTAATCTAGTACAGCGATTCTCAACCTGTAGGTTGTGCCCCTCTGGGGGTCAACCCTTTCACAGGGGTCAAATATTAGATCTCCTGCATATCACATATTTACATTGTGATTCATAACAGCAGCAACAATTACGATTATGAAAAAGCAACAAAATAATTTTATGATTGGGGATCACCACAATACGAGGAACTGTATTAAAGGGTCTCAACATTAGGAAGGCTGAGAACCACTGATTTAGTGGATAATTTTTAAGTGAAATTATTGCTGACTTGTCCTTCTTCACATACTATAAACATATTAAATATAGGGTCTTAGGCATAACCAATTCCCTTACACCAAACTGTGGACTTGGAAATTTATGTTAGAACATGACACAGAAAACCACTAAGTTTTCCAACAGGATTGACTCTCTCCAAGCTTTCATACTAAGCTTGACCGTTTCCTTAATGATTATATAACTTAACTGACTACAATGCTTCTAGATAACCTCCTAGCTATTTAAACAATATTTTCTGGTCTGGCGTATTTACATGGCTAATCCTAGCACTCAAGGCAATAGAACCCCGTCCTTACACACAACTTACAGATAAAGGAATTTTAGATTAAAAATTATGAGCAGGTCTTCCTTGTGCCCTTGTATAAATAGGAATCCTGCTGTCACACTGTTAAGGGGACGTTAAAATACTGTATTTAAAAAGTTGAGCCTGATGTCACAGGTCCATAATTCCAGATAGTAGGGAGCCTAAGACAGGAAGACTGAAAATTCAAGGCCTACCATCACACAGTGTGAGCACAAGGTCAGCCTGGGCAACTTAGTGAGACTATTTCTCAAAGCTGAGATATACCTCAGTAGTAAAGCACTTGGTTCACTCCCCAGTACCAGGAAAAAAAAACTACATTAAAATATATCTACAACTATATACATATCCATATATACCACTGCTGAGACAATGTACCATCCACACATAGTAACATCTGGAGATAACAGAGAAGAATGAGGTTGGGCTATTCTGTGTGCCTTTTGAATGTATTATGTACACATTCACTGCTTGCCTTCCTGAATGTATTATGTGCATACTTACATTTTTAAACCTATAAGCAAAAGTTTTATACGTTTGCAAGTCTTATAGTTTTATCTTAAAATGTGAATGCTGTTAAAGTGATTAAGGTGGCAAACTGTCCGTGGTTTGTAGAGTTCAGCACTGTAACTCCAGAGGGAAAGGTCTAGCACATGACCGGTTTGGAGACTGTTCATTCACTGGACAAGATGGGTTTAAAGGACTTTTTTAAAAAAAAATTATTATTCCAAAAATTCTAAGACAGTTTAAATGCTCTACAGCACATAAACTTACAAAGAAGTGAATCTGCCTATGAGCCAAGATGTGCTTGGGGATGGTGTAATTTCTTGGTATCTAATCTTCCTGCCTTGGCCTACCAGCAATGACTGAATGCACACATCATGGAGGACGTGCGTCGTTAGTTTCTCTCTTCAACAATGTCCTTGCAGAAAGGTCTCCTTTCCCACTGGAGCTTCACAGCTGACGTAGAAGTAACTGAATGTGCCCAGTTCCTGAACCCCCTTGACATCTAACAGGCATGGAGAATACATTCCTTTCACCTCTCCGCCACTGTGGGATCACAGCACCCAGCCCAGTGTGTCTCATGCAATATTTATCAAGCCCCTGCTGTGAGGTGCCCATGCTGTGAATCTGCCCCTTGGAGGAACCTAGAGGAACCCAAGGGACCGTTAATTCTCTCATTCCAAAAGGAGCTATACCACCAACCTTCTGCCTCCCTTTTTTCTCTATTTCCCTCCAGGGAACCCTCTCAAGCAAAACCGGTAGATAAGTTTCGTCCCCAAGAAAGGAAGAAACAGCTTTTACTAAGAGCTTAGAAACTGCTCTCAAGACGAAAACTGTTTTGGAAAATGCAGCTTCCTTTCAGTGGAACAAAGAGGGTTAATACGTTGTTTCTATTCTTAGTGAAAACTACTGTTTGATCATCTTAATTACAGCACCTAAAGTAAAAGAAGCAAGTTTGCCTATCAGGTCACTTTTCGGTTATACTTCCAAAATGGATTGCAATAATGGTTTTCAAAAGAAAAAAAGAAAAAAGGTGTCCTCATCATTAGTAACAAGCCAAACCTGCTAGCTGAAAACATTAACCTCCAACCAGACATCGGGTGCGTATACCCCCTCCTAAATCACAAACGGAACACATTTCTGGTCCTCGAATGGCGACCCCCGGCGCCAATACAGTCTAGCGTCCACAGCCCCATCTGACATCTTCCCTCGCACGCAGCCACCACACAGTGATTGCCCTGCTGCCTATGCGAGCACGTCAAAATTCACCTCCAGCCTCTGATGTCCCAGATGGCTCCCACAGCAGTAGACGCGCCGGGCACCCGGGGCCCTCGGAACTTCCGTCACCCACCCGGGCGCCCGGCACCCCTTGTAGACTCTGAGTCCTCGGGAGGGACACGGACCACCAGAAAGAAGACTGACTCCCTTACCCAGGTCAAGGTGTCCACTCCGTGGGAGCGCAGTGTCTCCTCCGCAGGACACAAAGTGCGTTCCACAAGGCGCAGTCTCCCCTCTGTGGGATAGAGGGTCTGGGTCCCCCTCCTCGGAGCACAGAGCTCCGAGGGCACAAGCTTCCCTCCCTGTGACGCATTCTCACCTCTGCGAAGCACTTGGTGCCCCCCCCCTCCTCTAGGCGCAGTCTCCCCTCTAACACATGGTCCCTTCTGCAGGGCACAAAGTCCCCATCCCTTGGTGCAGCTCCCCCTACTCGGAGCACAAGGTTTCCACTCTTCCGGCTTAACCTCCCTTCTGTTGGGCACAGGTCCTCTCTGCAGGACACTGGGTCCCCTCTCCGAGCTCAGCCTCCCCTCTGTCAAGCACATGGTCCCTTCTGCAGGGCACCGGGTCCCCATCCCCAGATGCTGTTTCAGAGTGACACAAGGTGTCTCCTCTCCCGGTGCAACCTTCTTTCTGCTGGGCACAGGTCTAGAATACAGAGTCCCCATCCCCGGGCGCAGCTTTCCCTCTGCAGGGCACAGGGTTCCCCTGCCAGGGCACAGCCTCCCCTCTGTTGGGCAAAGGTCCCCTCCCGGGGTACAGGATGCCCTCCCCGGAGCACAGGTTTCCATCACCCGGCACATGACTCCCCTCCCCGGGCTCAGTCTCCTCTCTGATAGGCACAGGTGCCCTCCCTGAGTACAGGGTCCCCTCCGCGGGCACTGTCTCCAGTCCGAGAGGCGAACTCTCGGGCTCACCGCGGCGCAGCGCATCCCACGCGGACGCGGCGCCTCCAGGAGCGGACAAGCCGTCCTGGGCGCAGCCTCCTCCCGCAGCGCAGCGCAGAGCGTCCAGGAGGACCGCGGCCCGCCCTCAGCGCGCCGCCCGGGATGCGCCAGCAACCGCGCAGCCGGCCGCGGGCCCCGGCCGGGGTCTATAGGGTCTGGGGGTCTGTGGTCAGGTCCGCGGCCGCCGGCGCTGCGCGGCCTCAGCCACCTGCCCCGCGCTTACATAAACGCAGCCGCCCGCGTCCCCCGTCGCCTTACCCCAGGTCACGCTGCGCCCGTGGGCTGCCGACGTCTGGCTCCGAGAGCTGCGGCGGGCTCGGCCGGCCCCGCGGCCCCGGCCAGGAGCCCCTAGCCGCCGCCTCAGCCTCAGCCACCTCAGCTTCAGCCGCTGCCTCAGCCTCTGCTTCAGCCTCGGCGCCGGCGGCTCCGCCCCCTCTGCTCGCCCCGCCCCAGCCGCCGCAGCCGCGCGCGCGCGCTTGCAGGGGGTGGAGCCAGCGCCCGACGCGGACGTGCGCGCGCCCGCGCCTCCTGCCCCGAACAGCTGTCCCCAATTCGCTAGCGGCGTTTACCGCGTAGGCTAACGGTTAGAACCAAAACAGGTTTTGTGTCGCTAGGGAGACTCGATGGGGAAGGGAGCCTCGGACAAACACTGAGAAGATCGACGGGGGCGGGATTCTCGAACTCGCACAGAGGAGACCCGAACGGGTGGGAGCCTCGGATGGGAGCTTCGGGGACTGACTGGTGGGACCAAGGACACTGGAGATTCTGGAAGCTGGGAACTGGGCAGGGAGCCTTCAGAGAGGAGGCACTGAAGTGCGACTGTGACTGCCCGCTTGAAGACTCCGTTCACCTTGTGCGTGATACCTCTTAATCCCGCGGGAATCATCCCCTGGGCCTTCCTCCAGTTTTGAGAGATGGCCCTGGACACACCCACCTCCGTAGACGTTGAAAATAAGCAGTGAGAGGACCAGGGACGAGATTTTGTGAAGCAGTGTGTCTAGTGTTGGTCACTAATGGTAGTCGCTTCTTTAACCTTGATCCCGGGATCAAGTTCAGGAGGCTCTTGCCACCTCTTAGGCGTTACCAGGCATCTCGTTTACACTTGCTCTGTTTCCTCATTTCTTTAAAAGTAAACAGGACTAGTAAAAGATGAACGCAGGTAAAGTGCTGCGTCGATCACCCAGGATGGGGGTCAGCATTTTATATGGCCTTGTAGCTGACGATCTCACCCTGGGGTGCTATGCCACGAGGGGCCTGACGAGATCCAGAATCTGAAGGGATAAACTGACCACAGGAGTAGCGTTGCAGCTAGTCTACGTCTGCTTCCATCACTTGGCGTGACAGAAAGACCTTGTCCCTTGGACCAGCCCTCCAGTCAGTTCTTCAGTCTGCCTAAAGGCTGGGAGCCAGGCAGGTTCTTACAGGTGTTATTTGTTGGCAAGTAAGTAGAAATCGTCGCTCTTAGAAGGCCTCCAAGGGCTTGGACCTTAACTGTGGGTGATCTCTCTCCCGTAGGCTATGTGTTACCCGCTGTTAGTTGCTTCTCAACAGCTGTGGTCTGCCCACAAGAGAGCAAGTTCCAGCATACAGGACCTTTCCAGCCACTGTACACATCACCTGTTTTCCTGTGACTCATTGACTAAATTGAAAACGCTGTCATGATACAAGTAGAAGAGACAGAGATGTGGACAAAGGAAGTATGTTCATCGGGCGCCCATCACTTTGATGCACCTTTGGTTCGTCATGGACTGTTACAGCCGAAACAGAGCTATGCCAGGCTCATCCAGGACTGGCTAGCCTGGCCTTCCTCATCTGCTGTATACACTGCCAAAAATCTACCTTGAAGTAAGGATGACAGGACACGTAAAAACAGAGGCAAGAAAATGGCATTCTGACAACCTCTCAGGTGTCTGGTGGTACCATGTGCATGGGAGGGTCAATGATTAGGAAGACATCTCCGCTTTCATAGTCGAGAAGTGGAACACATCAAGATGCCAGACAATAGCATACCTGGGAGACGCTTCCATGCAAGGAGCATGTATGTCAGGCAAACCCACTATGCCACATACCTGTGAGACTGGACAGACTGTTCACCTCCCATCTAAGGGAGAGATGCGTGCCCACCTGATAACCTGGTCCATCACTGATGACCAGAAAGACATGACGGTGAAGTCTTAGGAACTGTAATGGATCCAAATGTGAGTTACGGGATCCCAGAAATATAGTCTATTAAAAGAAATAGGTGGCCTATGGCATTTGAGCTGCTCCTTTAGCAAGAGTGAAGATGGGGATGGTCACGCCCAAGATGGAGGAAAGAATTAGGAATTCTTTCCCTAGAAATTTGGAGTACTTCTGCCAATGTTCCTGTGGAGTTACCCTGATTGGCCCCCTTGGATCTTACACCAGGAGGTAAAATATATTAAGTGATGAAGCCACAGGTTACAGACACAGATCAGTAACCTGCTTTTGTGTACTTCACAACTAAAGAAATAATTTTACAATTAGTATTATAAATACACAATAGGCCTATGTGGTCTACAAGGCTTAAAATATTCACCATCTGGCCCCTTATAATTTAAAAAAAAAAAATGAGTCAAGTAAGATCCACCTTTTGGAGCCTGGAATTAGATCAGTCACCATCAACGTGTGTGTGGGCTTCTAGGGAAGAAAGCAAGTAAAAGGCAGCACCAGGAATGATGGTTAATGGGTACCAGCTTTAGTGCCACAAGGGGTCCCAGGTTAGATGCAGAGAGCTTAGGCCAGGTGGAACTACAAAGAGTTGTCTTACGTCTGTAAGACTGAGAGGGGTGGGTTGACTGCCGCGGCCTGAGGGGGAGAAGGATCAGAACTTAAAATAGGGACTGCCGGTTGGTGCTGGAGGAGATGGTGGTGCGTGTCTCAGCAGGGAGAGGATAGAGGTCCTTTCAGCTGTTGAGTGTGCAAGTCTGTGAGATGCTCAGATAACAGTATTGGAAAGGTAGGCAGCCGCACAGGAGGACAGAATCAGAATGAGGACATCCATTTAAGACCCGAGAGCGTAGAAGAGGTCACCACCCCCCTAACGGGAGTGGGGAGAGGAGAAAAGAGAAGCTAGTACAAAGAAGGACCCCAGAGATGGCAGCCGGTAGACGAAAAGATGAAAACCCGTTGGGTTTGAAAACAGGAGGTTATAGTGACCTGGAAGATTCAGCAGTGTATTGGGGGCACTGTTAACTACAAAGAGCAAAACTTCAAATCCCTTGCCCCATTTTCTTAAGTTTTATTTTTGTGGCTCTGGAGATCAAACCCTGGGACCCATGGAGTGTTCTACCACTGAATCAGACTCGGACTTCAAAACCTAAGAAGAGTGACAAAGCATAGAGTAACTTCACTAATAAGTCCAAAATTATTGCAGAACCAGAGCAAAGCACTGAGCAAACCAAACTCCAGAGGAAGTAACAATGTCATATTCAAATTACATTTTCCTCCAAAAGCAGAACTTTATGTTTACATGTTTACACTTACTGATCACATCAAAACATGGGGCAGCGTTGTCTCATAATCTCAGGAGCTGCAGGAAAAGATCTTGAAAAGCCAACTTTGGTGGATCAGGCCTTTAATCGTAGCACTAAGTAGGCTGAGGCAGGAGGATCACAGCAAGGCTGAGGATAGCGTGGGCTATCTCAAAAAGGTGGGGTTGCGGGGAAGGGATAAAAGGCTTCAAATAAAACCAGAGTTGTTTCTGTTTGGAGAACTACAGAGAGCTTCCTTAGTCTGAAGGAGGCTATATTAGGGTTCCGCTAAAGCAGTGCTTCTCAACCTGTGGGTCACAACACTGAGCGACCCTTTCACGGGGGTTACCGGAAGAACGTCGGAAAACACAGACATTTACATTACATAATCCATTATGCAATGATTCATAACGGTAGCAAATTACAGTCATGAAGTAGCAACAAAAATAATTTTATGATTTGGAGTCTAAAAGCATGAGGAAGGTTGAGAACCACTGCTGTACTGGAACTGGAATAGAATGAATATCTATTACTGTCTGAGTTGGCTTTGTGTTGCTATGATAAATGCCATGACTGAAAGCAACTTAGAAAAGGGGTTTATTTCAGCTTATACTTCAGGTAGACAGTCCATCACTAAGGGAAGCCAGAGCAGGAACTGAAGCAGAAACCATGGCGGGATGCTGCTTACTGGCTTGCTCCGTGCTTCTGGTTTGTATCCAACCCAGGACCCCCTGCCTAGGGATGGTACCTAGTGGGCTGGGACCTCCTGCACTAATCAGCAATCATGATAGTGCCCCACAGCAGGGTCACAGGTCAGTGGGGTTGTGGCAATTCTTCTATTGAGATCCCCTCTCTCCAAGGAAGTCTAGGTTGTATTAAGTTGAACAAAAACAAACCAAGACAGTAGCAAAGGCAAATTCATTAGATTAACTTACACACTATATGCTGGGCAGCTCAACAGTGGCTGGTCACACACCGGAGAGGCTGAGAACCTGCTAGATGTTTATTCCATAGGCTGTGTGCCTCAGAGGTCTCAGTTTGGCACTGAAGGCCTCAAGGGTTCCTGGTCTTCAGCCCACTTGGGAAGGCAGAAGAAGCTGGGTTCTGATTAAAAAAAAAAAAAAAAAAAAAGCAAAGGACAGCAATAGCAACATCCCGAGGAGCAAAGGCAGCGAGGCAAAAAGCAATAGCCTTTCCCTCTGACCTCCTTATATCAGGGCACTAGAAGGTGCCCACACTTGAGAAAGATCTCCCCTCCTCAGATCCTTCCAAAGAAACGTCCTCACAAATCCACTCAGAGGCATATCTCTCAGTTGATTCTAGTCCAAGGTGACAACCAAGATGAACCATTGCAAAAGCTGTCTATGAAAACCCCTGAAACAAACTCAAAATGCCATGAATCCTCTGAATGGGACACATAATAGGAATGTTATTCTTCCCACCACTGTCTGGTCAACCCAGCAGGAAGACATAGATTGAAATGGGTAAAGGAAGAAATGGGCATGGCTACACATCCATAAGCTTTAATCTACAGGTAAATCAATAAGACAAGATTGCAGAGTTTAAAGTTGGCATATGTTGCCTAAAAATGATTTTCTATGAATCAGCATCAAATATGAAATTGAAGGTTAAATTTTAGGGGGATGGAGCAATGGCTCAGTGGCTAAGTGCACCTGTTTCTCTCGCAGAGGACCCAGATTTGAGTTTGCACCCACATGGTGGATTACAAACGTCTCTAACTCCAGTTCCAGGGAATCTCATGCCTTCTCTGGATCTTCAGAGACACCAAGCGTGCATGCGATGAGCAGACACGCATACAGACAGAACACACACAAAATAAAATTAGTAAAGCTAATTTTAAAAGTTTAGATTACTCTGTGCCTGTCTCTGTGTGTATATGAATGCAGCACCTGTATCAGGAAGTTGTGAGTGACCCAGGTGGATGCTGGGAACCAAACTCTAGTCCTCTGCAAAAGAAGCAATTGCTTTTATCCACTGAGCCATCTTTCCTTCCCCACCAGATGTATGTTCCAACATATGTACATTATACATATAAATAGTCTAGAAAAACATTCACTTTGTAGTAATTACACAAAAGTATGAGTTGAGAATAAACTTAAGCAGTAGATGATCTTTGAGAACTAAATGCATAGCCACACCTTGTGTTAATGGCTAATAAGATGTCAGTATCAGAGTCACTGGCATCCTTCTAAATATTCTACCATGGGTTCCATGCAGTTTGCCTGATTCTAACATATGTAATAGCCAAGGCACTTCTAAAGAAGAAAATAAGGCAAAGGATTTGTACTTCCGCTAAAAAGGTGTACTGGTCAGTTATAGTAAAGGCCTTTGTGTGGAAGTGGACATCGTGACCCACAAAATAAGCGCATACATAGGTTGATATATGCCAAGATGTTGGAGGCCAGAGGTGAAAGGTTGACCAATAAGTCATGCTAGGACACTTGTCCACTTGAGAGAAAATGGAATTAGAAACAAACTTTATACTTTGAATAAGGATTGGTTCCAGCTGAGATCTAATTTTGCATTTCTCTATTACTGATGAGGTTGGACATCTTCAAAGTGTCTATTTTTATCCTTTATCCATTTTTATTAACCTGTTGTGTTTTTTTATATTTATAGGCTTTTTAAAAAACATTCCTGTCTGAGTAAGACATACTGCTCTGCAAAACAAAGGAGCCACAGCAAGGGAGCTGTGTTGCCAAACAGTAAAACCAACCCAATAGACACCACAAATGTAGTGTATATAGAAAATACAGTCTGTGTGGGTCTTGTATATTCTTATTGAGACATAATATACAGAGTAATATATATGTGCTGATATATTAGTCTGAAGGGCACACACCTGTACAGACTGGTATTTGCAAACATGACCACCTCCACCCCCACCCCCACCAGGATCCAGTGTGTACTTCCCAGCACCCCTGCCTCTGTGTCCTCAACATAACCTTGTCCTGATTCCACCCCATGGGGTAGTGATGGCCTTTCTAGCCTAATGTGGGGGAAACCACACAACAGATGCTCTTCTGTGCCTTGCTTCTTGCACTTAACTCTGTGTGAGAGCAAATTTGCCTGATGTGTCAACACCCGTTGGCTACCACGTAGCCACCACATTAAGCTTCCCCAAGCTATCCACCTGCTACGGATGAGGCTGCCCCTGCAGCATGTCTCGTGCTTCTGTCACTCCCATCCATGCGTCCGGACACACATTCACGGCTCCATCTCTGCATCCCAGCAGGCAGGAACCCTCTGCTCTCACAGGCAGCGCCAATTTCCCACATCTTTTCTACTAGAAAACAAAACAAAAAATCAGCAGACTTCTGGCCACTTTTTGTTGCATCATGACCTGCCCCATGGTCTAGTGCACTTACTTCTGACAGCCATAGGGCTGAGCAGGATGATACCCTGACTTTCCGTGTGTGCACACTTTTTGGTGAAGAGCTACAAGGTTGTTGTAGTTGTTGTGGTTTTATTGTTTTTCTTATTCCATTCTTTGTCTATCTGGACACAGAATCTTTGCCAGTTCTGTGTGTTATAAATATGTTAACCCCCCCCAATACCCCCCCACTCATACCTCTCCCTCTCCCCCTCCCCCCTCCTTCTCCCTCTCCCTCTATCTGGCTTGCTTTTTCATAATGTTTGTTTGTTTGTTTGTTTGTTGAGACAGGGTTTCTCTGTGTAGCCTTGGCTGTCCTAGACTCACTTTGTAGACCAGGCTGGCCTCGAACTCACAATAATCTCCCTTCCTCTGCCTCCCAGGTGCTGGGATTACAGGTGTGCACCACCACCACCCAGCTTGCTTTTTCATAATCTTAATAGCCTCTGATAAACAGGAGTTCTTAAGATCAGTGTGACCCAGTAGATCTGCATTATTCCTTGTGGTTAGTGTCTTCTGTGTCTTGTCTAGGAAATTGCAGCTACCTCAGTGGTCCTGGAGATGTGCTACTATTAGCTTTTGATGTGTCCTTACCGTAGTCACTTTATAGCGATAATCCACCTGCAACTTTTTCTCTGCTCTATGTAAGGCAGAAGCTGGGATTCAGCCTGTTTCTTTTTAGTGTCCAGTTAGCCCATCTTTTATTTTCCTGGTACATTCTTACTAAATCAAGCACCCATACGTGGTGGCTGCAACCGCCTCCCCTCTGCACCAGGGCTACTTTCCTGGGCGTGGTCACCTGTCTGCCCCTGCACCCATATTTGCTTCTTTAAACACTGAAGCTCATAGTAAATGCTTTGACTACAGAGTCTTAATCCTGTCATGTTATTTTTTAAGATGTTTTCTTGGCTGTTTAGCTGTTGTTGGTATTTTATATTTCCCGAGGACTCTGCCTGTTTTGAGACGGAGCCTAACTGTATATTCCTGGTTGGCCTGGAAGTCGCTCCAGTCGGGGCTGGCTTTGAATTTGTAGCAGTCTCCGCCCTCCCCCTACTGCTGGGATCACATTTCCAACTAGCCCCATGGTTCTTGTGTTGTTCTGCTTTTAATGATCTCATCAGGTTCCTCAAAAGGCCTGCTAGAAGATTTGTTAGAATCACACTGACATCACCAGGCCTGATGGACAAGCCTGTAATTCCAGATGCTTAGGAGACTGAGGCAGCCACTCAGAAGACAGAGGCAAGTGGATCGCTGTGAGTTCAAGGCCAGTCTGGTCTACAAAATGAGTTCTAGGACAGCCAGGGCTACACAGAGAAACCCTGTCTCAAGAACAATAATAAGAAAGAAAGAGAAAAAGAAAGAAAGAGGGAGAAAGGAAGGAAGGAAGGAAGAGCCAGGCATGGTGGCGCATACCTTTAATCCCAGAATTTAGGAGGCAGAGGTAGGTGGATTTCTGTAGGTTCGAGGCCAACCAGGTCTATAAAGTAAGTCCAGGACAACCAAGTCTGCACAGAGAAACCTTGTCGCAGAAAAACTTTTTTAAAAAAAATACAAAGGTTTAAATTAAATATTACAGGGCTGGAATGATGGCTCAGCCTTGGAGAGCACTGGCTGCTCTTACGGAGGACCCAAGGTCCATCCTTAGCACCCACATGGTGGCTCACAACCTTCTAACTGTAGTCTCAGAGGCTCTGATATACCGCTGTAGAACCTAGGGCATGCTTGAGGCTCTATGGTCAACCTCTAGTGCTGCCAAAAAAATTTTTTTTAAATCACTGTTATGTGTCACTATTTTTATATTTATTTATTTATTTTGTGTATATGAGTGATCTATCTGCATGTACACCTGCAGGCCAGAAGAGGGTATCAGATCCCAATATAGATGGTTGTGAGCCACCATATAGTAGCCAGGAATTGAACTCAGGTCCTCTCGAAGAGTAGGCAGTGCTTTTAACTAGTGAGCCATTTCTCCAGCCCCTATGTGTCATACTTTAAGAATAAATATCCTCACACTGTTAAATGTACCAATTCATGTTTATCTTCTTTTTTTTTCAAGGCAGGGGTTTCTCTGTGTAGCCCTGGCTGTCCTGGAACTCGATCTGTAGACCAGTCTGTCCGCAAACTCACAGAGAGCTGCCTGCCTCTGTCTCGTGGGTGCTGGGATTAAAGGCTTGTTTATCTCTGCATTTATTTAAATATTCTTCAGTTACTTTCATAAATTTCTGTGGAGATATTTTACACATATAAGAAATAAAAGATAAGCCAGGTGTGGTGACACAGATCTTTAATCCTGGCACTGGGAAGGCAGAGGCAGGAGGATCTCTGTGAGTTCCAGGACAGCCTTGTCTACAAAGTGAATTCCAGGACAGCCAGGACAGTTATACAGAGAAACCCTGTCTCAGAGAGAGAGAGAGAGAGAGAGAGACAGAGACAGAGACAGAGAGACAGAGAGAGAAAGAGACATAGAGACAGACAGAAACAGAGACAGAGATGATGACCTATTTTCAGAAGTGCCTTGAGTCTGCTTAGGTCCACCTATTAAAGTCCAACATTTATTTCATTTCAGGAATAAGCCAACTTCTATCCAGCCCTGGCGATATCCCAGAATTCCATTCAGGAACTCTCTCTTGACTACCTGCCCCTCCCGCCCCCCAGAGTCTGGCTTTCATGGGCTACTGTGGAGGCATGAAAGTGATGGAGAAGCCTTGGAGAAACAACTGGACCCCCTGTGGCCTGGCCGCCAAGCACGGCCTGCTCACTTGCTGTATCCTGATGATGCTGTGGCTGGACCTAGGAGACGAGGCTGTGAAGCCTCACTTTCTATGAGGTCACTGCAGGTAGCTCCAACTGTAATGAAAAGAGGTCACTCCCTGGACACGAGTCCTTCCTCAGGTTTCAGATTTCTCATCAAAGAAGTTACAATTTTGTCAAAGGAAAATGATCTGCTTTAAATAAAGTACATAAAAATGAAATCTAAATAATCCAGACGTCTAAATGAAAGTCATTCTTTCTACCTGAGCTGGGTCCCAGAGGCCTTTCCTACCTGCAGTGGGATGTGGCAGTCAGTGTTTAAAAGACTTGGATCTAAGGGGGGAAGTACCCCCACTTGCCCAGTGCTGAGCACCATGGGAACATTACTAACAGAACTTTGACAAGACTATGCAGGGGAGGGTCCCACTGGAGCTGCTGCCACATCACAGGTGGGAGTGAGGGAGAGTCCCCCCCCCCCCCCAGATTCCCCATGGCAAGGAGAAGACAGCCTGGCCTGCCTGGGAGAGCGTTTGAAGAACCACAGCATGTGCAGGCCCACCCAGGATCAGGGCCAGCCTTCCTCTGGCTTGCTGGTTCCAGGGCCACATTCCAGAGAGCTGAGAGCATTTACAGTCTGTGCATATCTGTTTGAGTCCCATACATACATCAGCCCACCTATTTTTTGCTTTCAAGAATTCCACTTCTATTTTTGGTGGAATATAAAATCTTTGACTACTTCCCAAAATGGAAAAGCAGATTTCCTTCCTTGACTGTCTGGTGATATCTTCGTTACATTTGGTCTGTGCTGACAGGGAGCTCTGGGCACCCCTCCCTAGCTCCCAAGTGGCAGCTGCCTGGGTACACCACACAGATGGCTTTCTCAAGCCCTTCTTGCCAGTTTCCCATAGGTGGCTCTCAATAAGGGTGTCAGGTGTGCCTGCCACTCCTCAGAGCACTCCAAGGCAGCCCCTCTGTGAGGATCCTGGCCTCTGGTCCCAGCACTCACCAGCTACTGGCTGGATAGGTGGGTGTAGTAGAAAAAGGATGAGAAGGAGGAGGGGTAGAGGGGGGAAGGGAGAAGGGGGAAAGGGGTACCACCTTCCTTGTATAGACTGCAGGGTGTGAGGTAGACACTGGCTGGGAGAGGAAGGGGTTCTTGTCATGAAGTTAATAAGGACTTGAGCAAGATTCGTGTGTGTGTGTGTGTGTGTGTGTGTGTGTGTGTGTGTGTGTGTATGTGTGTGTGTGAGGCAGGGGTGCCCCAGGTCAGACACCATCCCCTTGGGGCTGGAAATGAGAGGGAGCTGGGAAGGAATATGTGGCTTAAATCTCTGCCGGGCTGCTACGTGAGGAAGTGCCTGGCAGCACGGCAGTCCCCTGTTCTGCGAGCCCTGTGCTGTGAGCCCCGTGAGGAGCTCTGTTCCTAGAGAGTAGCAGAGCTCCAAGCTGTAGCCATTGTCTCTCCTCAGCCAGCGCCTCCATCCAATCCTGTTTCCTAGCAATATCCCAGCCCTGTCCACCCCTTGCCACACCCTCTTTTCTCTGATCACGAATTCATTTTATTAATATGCAATTTACACACAGTTAAACTCAGGAGTCTAAAGTCAGGTGGGTAGTGCCTTGCAAAATATAAACTAAAGTCAGAAGCCCAGCCTAGAGCTGGAGCAGCTGTTACCCTAGAAAACTCCATTCAAGTCAGGCCTCCAGCCAAGGGAAACCATCCTTCGGATTTCTCACAGCCATCGCTCTGTTCCCGGCCTCCTCCCATTCTGTCCCATCGATCTGTTTCTCTTCATGGCCATACCGCGCTGCCTTGAGTCCCATATCCTCACACAGGTGAAACTGCTAAGCCTTCCCATCTCATTAGCTCTTATTCCATTGGGCAATGTCTACAGTGGGTTCTGCTGGGAGTTTTACTAGGACAACTGGACCTGTAGCCTTCTCAGGAAGACTGGACTCGACACTGCTGAGTCTTCCACTGCATGATCCTGGTAGATTTCTGCCTTAGTCTGTTCATGTTAGAGAGAGAGAGAGAGAGAGAGAGAGAGAGAGAGAGAGAGAGAGAGAGAGAGAGAGAGAGTGTGTGTGTGTGTGTGTCGCGGGAAGGGTCCCTTATTCTCATAGATTTTCCCATACTTACTTCCCTAAGAGGTTTTTTTTCCCCCTCAGAAATGCATACTGAACTTTATAGCTTGTTTTCTTCTTCCTTCAGAATGATGTCAGGATGTTTCTGCTTTGTTCTATTAAAATACTGAGTCAAGCTGAGTGAAATTCAAATGTTAAGCCATCCTTGCATTTCAGGAGTAAGTCAACTTGGAACAAGGCCAGGAGAGAGGCCAGAATTCCCGTCAGGATCCTTCTCTGCTTGGCCGCCCACCCAGGGCCTCGCTTTCTAGGTTACTGTGGATACGTACAAGTAGACAAGTGACCCATAGATAGAAGTGACCTCCTAGAAGGAACCTGGAGGCCTAAGGTCACAGTGACTTCAGACTCGGGGTCTAGTGACTGCCTGTCTCCTGGCTCACTGACAGATTTCCTGCTGTGCCCCTCTGAGGTAGAAGGGAGCTGTGTGGCTCTCTGTGGTCCCTTGGATAGAGACACTAACCCAGTCATCCAGCTCCATCCCAAAGTTCAAATCTCTTCCCAGACACTGTACTTCTAATTTTACCACCGTGGGGAGTAAGATTGTAGCATATGAATGTTGGGGGAATATGGACATAAATACCACTGCGTTCCCAATGACTTACATTGCATATTTATTCATTTATTTATTTATTTATTTATTATTTTGCTATATTTGTCAGTTTTCAGGATGCAATACAGTACCAACTCAGTGTGGCACAGAGGGACAGTTTGACCATTTCCTTCAGTTTTATAGGAGAAAAGCAACAGAGTGAAGCTAAAAAAGCCACTGAAACACACACACACACACACACACACATGAATCCTGGCCATGACTCATGGGGGTTACTCTGTGAGAGCCTCAGAGACAGCCAGGGAGTCATGACAAAGGCTGCAGAGGGTACCAATCTTTGATGCTCTGCATATCTTTTAGTTAAGTCTAGCCTGGGTATCTTATGTTGGTATGAAAAGTTACATTCTTAAAATTTGTTCCTAGTTGTGTCTTGCTAGCAGATAGAAAAGCAATAGCAATTGATTTTGGGTTTTTTTTTTTTTTGTTTGTTTGGTTGGTTGGTTGGTTGAACCCCTGACCTTCCAGCCTCCATCCCCCAAGGGCTGGGATGACAAGCCTATGCCACCACGCCCAACTTGACCTTCTATGCTTCAGTTTTGCTATGTTTGCTCACTTTTCTGGTCCTGGAGAAACTGCAGTGCTTTTTTTTTTTTTTTAAAGGCCTTTTCTGCATCAGCATCCATAATCCTGTTGTCTGTGAGTTAAAATGGACTCGCTTCTTCTTCATCGCCAGTGTGATTGCTTGCTTATTTCCTAGCTTGATTACTCTGGCTGTGACCTGTGCTACAGGGTCACAAAGCCGATGACAGAGTTAATGGGAGAATGGCCCAGACCTCCCAGGAAGTCACAAAAGCCATAGCAGTTTAAGATGTGGGGCCCCAGAGCAGTAGAAGGGGCCTGCTTCCCACAGCCCACTAGAAAAGTGTTCTGTTCTAGAACTTTGAGCATCAGCCAGATAAGGAACGACTGCTTCAGGATGTTCCATGTCAGTCTCTGAATACGGACATGCGAGGACATCCTCCTGTTGACAGCTCATTTCAACATCTCTTTTGTCTCTTCTCGTTACATTTCCCTTTTGCTCTTTGCCCTAGATTTCTATGAGTGCCACATTTGTCATATTTGTTACAATTACTCTGCCACTGAGCGACGTCCCCAGTACTAATATTTTAAATTGCATTTTTTTTTTTTTTTGCTAATGACGTAAGAACATAAAGATGAGGCCACGCATGTGAGACAGAGTTGGGGTGGGGTGGGAAGAGTTGGTGGAGATGGGTGGGAAATACTGTAAGCACAGTAGTTGTGCAGAAAAGAAATAATCTTTGAAAAGAACACAAGGACTGTGTTGCCTTGGAGCTCACTATGTAGACCAGGCTAGCCTCAAACTCTCACGGAGCTTGGCCTGTGATCTGCTCCCCAGTGCTGGTATTAAAAGCCTGGTTACTTATGTATGGTTTTCTTCACTGTTCAGAGGTTTCTCCCTCCTGCACGTGGACCATTATTTTCTCTGAGTCACGGTGACAGCACTGTTCCCTATATCCAGGTAAGGCAGCCACTTCCTTCCAGCATTGATATAATCCCAGGTGTGAGGGGAGCATCTCCTCACGAAGGCCCAGAGCACACCCCTACGGGCTCAAAGACCAGAGTCTCCCCAGAGATGTGCAACATCCCCTTTGTCCTAGAGAGATGCCAGGATCCTTGGCCTGTTTCTTTTCTATCCCAGGCCTATGTGTCCCCTCCTGTTCTGGCCCAAGGCCAAGGGCATCTGCGGAAGAACTGTTGGGGCTTGGCACCCCCTGCAGACTTTGTCATGGCTTTCTGGCTGTCTCTGAGGCTCTCACAGAGTAATCCTCATGAGTCATGGCCAAGATTCCTATGTGTGATGCTCAGTGGCCTTTTAGCTTCTCTCTGCTGCTTTTCTTCTATGGAACTGAAGGAGACCTTTGGTCCTGTCCCTCTGTCTCCCTCTGGTAGTTGGTACTGGGCCACACCCAGCTTCTCCTTGTGAGTGGATAAAATTCCCAGGCAAGGCCAGGACTGATGTTTTGCCTCCTTACTGCTTTGTCTAGTAGCTTGTGGCATTGTTTGCGCGCACAATGAGCTTACCTTCCTTCTGTGTGGAACAGCCAAGTCACTTCCAAAACAGGGTTTTGAAAAACAAAAAAAACAAAAACAAAAACAAAAAAAACAGGAGCCACTTCTCCCCCCTGGCTTTCAGGGAGGAGGGGAGGGGCAGGCTTTAGTCTGAAAATTACAGCTCGGTGCCTTAATATGCCCTAAAAATACCTCCCATTTGCATCTCCTGCCAGCCAAAGACTTTTTAACTTGAGGATTCCTGGGGCAGCGGCGGCACTCACCGCTGCTGGGGGCTCCTTCTCTTTCTCCTCCAACTCCAAGCCACCTTCCAGGAAGAGAGGAAACCGGAAAGTGCAGGAAGCGAGATTAATGCTGACAAATGGAGCATTCTCTGCCCTGCATGTCAGCTCTTGGGTTTTGTCTTCCTTTCTATAATAAAGAAAGGGTTTCATGGTTCCCCCCCCTCCCCACCTCATGGCTTATTTGAGATTCCGGTTATTTAAGGAGCCAGAGATGGAAGCCAGATGACTCAGCCCCGCAATGGGGAGGGATTTCCTTAAAAGACCTCTCAGTTTGTGGGAGCGTGGACCAGCATGACTGTTCACAACTTGCTCCTCACGCCTGGAGCTGCCGCTCAGACACCAGACCACGTGGTAAAGAGCTCAGTCTAAAAATACTGTGCTTGCCCATCACAGCAGCTTCTGTTCACCAGAACGGACAGAAGCCACAGCTTGCCTCCGTCTGCTGGAGGGAGCCCAGGGCTCTCTGAGCATCTGGGTGCAGTGCCCGCTACACCTGGCTGCACAGCCTCTGAGCACGCTGCTAAGCGTGATGCTGTCCAGGTCTGTCCCTGCGGCTTGTCACCTGCTGCCAGACCAACCCACTGTCTTATGTCTCTGGCATAGTTGTCAGACGGGCTCTTCAGTCCTTTGGGACCTGTGCACCCTGCAGACAGACTGAGCTTTCCAGGCTGTGCTTTCTGTCCCTGGTCTATAAGGACTCTGGACACTGCTGGGGGAATCACCTTCCGCATTCAGGGAAGACAGTCTCATGGGCAGTCCTGAAAGTGGACGCAAGGATGCCAGGATCAGAGAGGAAATTCCCCTGCCCAACCTTCACAGCCACTAAACTGATGGTCATCACAGATTTGGCCCCTGTGATGCTCCCCTCAGGCTGGCCAGTTACAGGCTGCCCGGTTATGCATAGATAGGCTCCAGGACAAAATGCCTAAGTAACCCTTCTTTCTGATTGGAAGCCTGCACTAATATGTGCACAGAAGCCACTGGACATGATGTTCAAGCCTTGTGGCCTGTGGCCTCCCTGCCAGTGCAGCCTTTGCCTTCAGGAGAGAGCCCTGTTCGGATAAGAGTTAAGGAGGTGTCTTTCACCCCGTCCGGGCAGCCAGTCACTTCACCTCAGGTTTCAGACTCTCCCCAGCTCTCAGCCGCTGACACTCCAAGGCTCCGGGGTCAGAGTTCACTCTGCCACCCTACAACAGCTCTGTGTCCTATGGTACCACTACTGAGACTGCACGGACAGCGTGCCTCTGAGTGGCTTCTCGCAGAGACCCTCTTGGTCTTCCTCAAAAGGCCATGTAGCTGGGCACAGAATCCTTGGGTCACACCTGCATCCCTCATGGCCCCTGTATGTAGGAGTATGGAGCCCCTGTGTCCCAGGAAGCACCTAAGGTTGGCCTATCCCTGCATGGCTACCTGTGATCCCTTCAGGAGTCACTTGCCAGTCCCCGTCTCTCAGCAATGGCCTTCCTTCACTGTCTCATGCTAGGTCTCGAAAGCCATCGTCATATATTTTAACTCTTTTTGGTTATTTCTGGTCATTTCAAAAGGAGTAACAATGAGCCTCGCTACTCTGTCAGGCTTGTCAGGGAAGCCTCTTGCTCTGGTCATCTCATTTCCATATTCTCTATGGAAGAGCAATCTTGTGGGGCCCCAACGTCTCTGAAGACAGAGGCTGCGGGTTGACTAGTTTCCTCTGTGAGTGAGACATACCTATTAATGCAGAGCACAGCCTTGATGTGCTCACCGTGGACCCAACAGCTCCTGGGCCGTGGCTCGCTGGGCTCTGCACTAATCCTCCGGAGGGAGCTTCATACCCAGATGTCTTAGCTTCCAGCTAAGGTGATGTCTACCTTACTGCAGCCCCGCTTAATCTCCCATCAAAGCCGCCTGAAGACAGAAGAAAGGGATGAGCACTCTTGGCAAGGCACTAGGCATATGTATGTTTGTTTGTGGAGTGAATGATTTAATGGGTTGACTGGACCCCAGGCCCCGACCTGTTTCTACAGAGTTTCAATCTCCTTGCTGCAGAATTCAATGCTGTGGTGCTGCACACAACAGAGTTTTGCAGGGCTCTGATCCAATGCCCACTCTTCACACCCACCTGGCATGCTTACCTAGCGCCCCTCCTTGGCTCCTTGTCCCTGTCAGAGACCAGCCCAGGCACACCTTGTATCCCCTCCCCCCTAGCCAACCTACACTGTAGAGTTGCTGCCTAGGCTACTTTCAGTGAGGGGCAGGTAGGATGTCATCACCTGAGACAGGCTGCCCTGAGATTACCTCATCCCTGCAGCTGTCAGCTGATCCCTTTTAGTATCTGCCTGGAAATGAACTCGGCAGACCACAAGGTCTGCATCTGGCCCCAGAAAACCAAAAGAGAAAAGTCCCAGGGATAAGTTTCTACCCAGGCCGTTCTCTGCAATCCCAATAAAGCTGTGCAAGTGGCAGCTAGTCACCAGGCTGGATTTCAGCTGGAGTCCACCTCTGCTCCCCTCCTGTCTTTCAAGCTTTTAAGAATGCCAGGAGGGACTCTATACATTTTGGTGGTGGTGGTGGGGGGTATTATGTTTGTTGCTTGTTTGGATATAAAGATTTTAATTTTCTGAATGTCATTGTTGAATCAAACACTGACCAGTGTAGAAGAAACAGTGACAAGTGTCCCCTCCCCCAAGATTTCCTCCATTCTAACCCCTCCCCCGAGAGCTCAGAAGCACAACCAAGCTGCAAGAGAGTCACTGCTCACTCTCTCCAAAAGCAAAGACAGTCACACCCACTCCTCACCTCATTTCCAACTCATGATGCACTCACTCAGGAAGTGAGCACCAGTATGGCTGGCAAAAGACTGTAGCCCCACCTCCAGGATGGCTGATGGGAACCAAGTACGCTCCTGCCCTTGTAGACCACGTGGAAACTTAAGGAAGAAGAGTGATGGGAAGATGGAAGTGGGCCACTCCTCTGATAAGCAGAAATGGGCACAGGAGTCTGATGGTGGCCACGGTGCTATTGGGGCACTGTGCAGAGGGCATCAGATGCTCTGGAGCTGGAGTTACAAACAGTTGTGAGCCTGATATGGGGGCTAGGAACGGACCTTGGGTCCTCTGGAAGAACAGAAAGTACTCTTAACCACTGTGCCATCTTTCCATCTTGAAAGATTTGAAATCCATGTCTGTCTCAGCCAAGGCTATATGCTTGCTTCGAAGGCCCTGGGCATGGCTGTGTCTGGAAGCTCCTGGGCAAGCTCTGTCTGTGTAATGTTGAAGTTGTTTAAAGCTTTGGTCCATTACCACCCCAGGCTGCAGAGCCAAGAGGGCATCTGAAGGACATCTGTGCACTTAGTACTCTCTGGGGACCTTCGGGTTCCTTCTAAGCCTTTCCTTTCTCGCACCAGTGCCTTCGCACTCATTTCCAGACTAGGAGGAGCAGGCAGTGGCCAGCCCAAGGCTCACCCACAGCTCAGGCTGCTGCTCAAGGGCTAGGCCTCAGAGAACAGTATTATCCAAGGGTAAATGGTGTGTGCTGTTGTCTCTGAGTGGTGTCTGACTTAGCCTAATTGGACCTAATGACTTGGAGAACTTATAAAATACTAACTCTTGTTATATGCAATTAATCACACAGCTTCTTGGAGATCAGGCTACAGCCCACATAATGACAACTGAATCACAGTCACTCTGCCAGAAGCTACAGTAAGCACCCCGTGTGGCTTCCCTCATCCAACCCTCAAAATTGCTCCCAGAAGTCGGCGATATGGCAGTTGCACTTACAAGTGAGAAAGTTATCAGAGAGAGGTCATGAAGCCATGGACGGTTGGGTCAGGGCCAGCCTCACTCCTGTGGTACCAGCAGGCACACACAAACCCCAGCCAGGCCATTCTTCACACACCAAAGCAAGGCTGGTCTCCCTGAATCCTGACTTCGGAAAGTCATTTACATGCCCCCCACCTGCTGTGGGGTTTCCCACAGACGAGTACCCTGCCTTTTACAGAGCACAGGAAAGCAAGCACAGAGGTGTGGACATGTAGGGACGCTGCATCCTGACCACCATTAGCTCTGAGGACAAAGTCACAAATCACAAGGGAAAAGAAACTAACAAGTCAACAAGATAGAGTGACAATAGGGGCTTGGGTCGGGGTGGGGCAATATTTGCAGCAAGTGTGGGAAACAAAGTGTTAATGCTGACTAGTTTTGCTAGCAGTCAAGTGACCAATACTGCAAAGAAACATATTTTTAAAAAAACAAACAGGGGAACAAATGCTAAAGACTATCGTTCCCAGGGGACAGCTGGGGACATTGGCGGAGGTCTTGTCACTTGTTTGTTCCTGCGACTGAGAATTTACCCTGAGACTGTAGCCTGACATGCACCCCCCCCCCAAATATGTTTGCAGGGCTGTTTACACATCATTTTATAACAGCCAAAGTCTGAAGACCTAAAGCAGCCAGCACTAAAGTATTACTTAAGAATGGCCACGTGTTCCAACCAGGGCGTTCTGTGCAGCTAGGCAAGAGACTCTGGAGACCGACACTTACCGACTCACAAACTCCTAATAGCATGAAGGCTGTATGAAGCACGCACAGTGTGAGGTGCCATCTGCTAGGTGAGTGTGCAACACACAGCCCAGGATGCCTGCTTGGGGCCCCTCCTGAACGCAGATACGTGTACTGTTACGTGTGTGGTGGGGGTAAGGTCACTTTCTTTTTGCTCACCAGTTTTATTCTCCCATAATATCTAAAGCCTATGCCAAGAGGGATGAAAACAATTTCTGCAGTAGGAGCAGAATCACAGCCCACATCCTTGCTCAGCCACTAGGACAGCTGACCGTGCGGAGTCCTGCCCCATCGCTCCTCATGGCTCTGCTGACTCGGGTCTGAGCTGGTCACTTAACCTCTCGGAGCACTTGCCATGTATTCAGACATCCATCCCAGGACAGAGTGTTCTGTGACCACGGTGGCAGGTTGGAATGAGAGCTCTGGCACAGGCACCCCTGTCCTGATCCCAGGATGGACAAAAAACATGGTACGTCTTAGCCGCACTTGACCAGAGCTGTGTACATCCATGGCTGCCGGGAAAGCAGCTGTAATGACATGGTGTTTGGAATAAAAATCATGCCAAATCCCCGTGTCCGGGAATAACACTTCCCAGGCAGCTCTGGCCACAGAACAGAAGCGGCGCTCAGCGTTGTTTTAGGACGGAGGAAAGAAAGGCAACCCCAATTTACTGGGTGTGTTAGGGGAGGGTGTTAAAAGAAATAAACACAAAAATGTGCCATAGCTGGAGCCCAGAAGAATACGGCCGCTGCGGCAGGGGGGGGGGGGAGGGGGGGGCGGGCAGGAGCCCAGGCACTTGAGGCTCAGTCGTTTTCGCCCACTAGTGACTGGTGCTCCCCTCTGTTGCAGCCTGCTACCAAGGGCAAAGAAAGGAGCTATGAGCCTGGAACCAGTAGCTCTCCTACACGAGGCCTGCTGGCTGATCCCTGGTCACAGCCCTCAGCTGGCTCAGGGAGAACAGGCCTTCCTGACCTTGGGGCACTGTGAACTTTAACAGTGCTCCACAGATTTAGCATTCGAGGAGCTGTGGTAGCTTCCAGAACAGAGTGGTTCGCTTTGAACCTGGCAATGCCACAAAGTCTAAGTTCACCCAGTGGCTCCCAAAGCCTTAAACTGCCACACACATGAGGGCATAAGGTATTTTTGGATCCATAAACCTAACATTTGTCAGCTATTTCTTCCTTCCCATGAGCATATATAGATGGTATTGTTTTTATGAGCACACTGAGGAACTTGAAAGAAATTGAGGGAATTAAACCTCTGACTCTCCATGGTGGAGCTGGGCACTCCGCCCACTGAAGGTCAACCAGGGAATGCTTTAGCAGGTGTTGATGACAGCGGGAGTTGGTGCGAGCTTCAACACCTCTCAGCTGTGGAAGCTCAAGCAACCGGCTAGTCAAAATGGATTTGCAAACTTGGTGCACCTCTTTAATCCCAGCACTCAGGGAGGCAGAGGCAGGCAGATCACTGTGAGTTCGAGGCCAGCCTGGTCTACAAAGTGAGTCCAGGACAGCCAAGGCTACACAGAGAAAGCCTGTCTTTAAAAAACCAAAAAAAAAAAAAAAAAAAAAAAAACCAAAAAAAAGAATATTTTTACTTTGCCAAAGAGAGTTTATGGCAACATTGTATACCTCTCAATGGCTTTATTATTTTATTTTAAAGAAAACTTCCTGTTTTCTTCCAATGTGTTTTTTATTCTTTTAAACTTTTTGATCTCTGTGCAAGTTTGTTCTGACCACATTCATTTTCCTAAGTTCTTTTGTAATCGAATACTGTATTTTCTGTTTGTACCAAAATGAAGTGAAAATTACCTCGACCAAGAAGCCCATAGACTAATGTCCACCAGATGGCCTGGCGCCTCCGCTCTCAGCAGAGCACACCCAAGTCCTGCCCACTTGGCCATGCCGAGGCCTCAGAATGGATTCTGGGGGTGGGATGGGCAGACCTCATGCCCTCTGCGTCTGGAAATGGAGAGGTTTTTCACAGGAAGAAGATAATGGCCCTTCACTCAACGTGACTGTCAACTTGAAGGACATTTGGTGGAAAATTCTGAGAGAGAGACAGAGAGAGAGAGAGAGAGAGAGAGAGAGAGAGAGAGAGAGAGAGAGAGAGAGAAGGATTTGGGATTGAGAGATGATGCTGTTGGTACAACGTTTGTCCTGCAAGCACAAGGACAGGGAGTCTGACCCCCAGAACCCACATGGCCAAGCCAGGCACGGCTGTGAGCACTTGTGATCCCAGTTGTGCAGAGCCAGAAACAGGTGATCCCTGGGTCTCATTGGCCATGTTCCAGGCCAGTGCAACACCCGAGGAACGCGATGCCGGAGCCTGCCCTCAACTTTCACGTGCACTTGTATGTACCTACACCTGCCCTGTACACGCACGAACACACCACACATACACACACATACACACTGGCAAATTCAGCTTGCAAGCATGACCATCACCCTGCTAGGTGATCATTTCCACCCAACGTACTTTCTGCATGGTGGACCCCAAATAAGCTGTCAAAACTGCAGCTCCTGAGGGTGGGACTCTCCTTGCTAAGGACTTCTAGCAAACCTGCGGTCACCTGCAGTGACGGGACTCTCTTTCAGGAGTTTACTGTCTTCAGCTAGTGAATGCCCACAGTGGAGGCTCCCTGTAATCAAAGCACTCGGGATACTGAGGCAGGAGAGTGACATGTTCCAGGCCAGCCTGGGATACATAGTAAGACCCTCCCTCTCAAAAGACAAACAACAGCAAAGAAAACAATAGTGAATGCCTGGAAGACCACAACTGGCTTTGAGGAAGCCATGCCTTCGATCTGGTGTAGCTCAAAGCCAAATCCTCCGGCTTAGGACCTGAAAAACATTCAAATTATTCTGCAGTACAATCTAACATTAACCATCCAACCTCACATTGACCTAAGAAATGTAATCTCCAGTGAAGACAAAACAAAAAACAAAAACAACAAACAAACAAACAAACAAAACCCCAAACCTCCCAAATTCTATTTTGTTATCATCCTCTGAGAATGGAATTAAGCAATCACAAAATGGAAGTGGCTTTTGGCTACATCTTCTGGCTACCAGCCCTAACCACTGTAACTTTTGTGTATATAATTTTTTAAAAAACAGCATAAAAGGGACATAAGTGCACTGGCAACATTTCCTGCACCCACCCACCACCCACTTTTTATGTGCCAAACATCTATGTTAATAACAACTTACATGATATTTAAGTTTTGAATGACTGGTTTCCATTCATTTGTGTGATACTGTGCTTGACCTTTCAGCAGGATCTTCTTGGGCAGTGCTGCCAGTGACGTGGGGATGCGGCTATTCCACGCCCTGCACAGCTCACTGCCCTTTTTGGTTCTTGCCTCACATTGTCAAGTCGACTTGAACAGCACTTAGTTACTGTCCCTTTTTAAAGTCACCCTTTTTCCCATCTACTTCCAACTCAAAACCTGTTAATTTTGTGACTTCTCTATGGTCATACACTTACCACATTTTTTTTTCTGAGATAGGGTTTCCCTGTGTAGCCTTGGCTGTCCTGGACTCACTTTGTAGACCAGGCTGGCCTGGAACTCACAGCGATCCTCCTGCCTCTGCCTCCCGAGTGCTGGGATTAAAGGCGTGCGCCACCACCGCCCGCCCAGCCCATTTATCACATTAAAAAATTTTTATTTTATTAATTTATTCATATTACATCTCAATGGTTATCCCATCCCTTGTATCCCCCCATTCCTCCCTCCCTCCCATTTTCCCCTTACTCCCCTCCCCTATGACTGTGACTGAGGGGAACCTCCTCCCCCTGTATATGCTCATAGGGTATCAAGTCTCTTCTTAGTGTTATCACATTTTTATAGGCTGTTTTTTAGCTACTTTTGTTCTGACCTTACTCCCAGACACAATAGACTCAAAGCTTCCTGTGGGTGCTATTGATGATTTATTTATTTATATTTTTTTGTTTTTTGGGGGGTTTTTTGTTTGTTTGTTTGTTTTGGGGGGGTTGGTTTTTTTGTTGTTGTTGTTTGTTTGTTTTTGTTTTTTGAGACAAGGTTTCTCTATGTAGCCTTGGCTGTCCTAGACTCGCTTTGTAGACGAGGCTGACCTCAAACTCACAGAGATCTGCCTGCCTCTGCCTCCTGAGCGCTGGTATTAAAGGCGTGCGCCACCACACCCGGCCTGCTATTGATGTTTTTAAAGTTCAATTTTCAGTTGACTGCAGGGATCCTTCATCTCATAGTAACAATAATGTCCCTGAAGTTTTTGCCTAGTATGTCTGTCCACTGCCTTCTGCTGCAGTGACATCTTAGCTGAGTATAAAACTGCCTGTCACACCCTCCCTTACAGGGGTTTTAAATTCACTACAAACCTGGTGGGAAGTTGAGAATTTTTTTTTTTTTTTTTTTTTTTTTTGTCCCACAGGGTACCCACTACCAGCACCCTTCACCCCAGTGGCCCAGTACAGTCCACCAGCCTGCTATGACTCACCTAGGTACTGTGTGCCCTTTAAGTTTTGCCTGAGTCTGAAAGAAAAGTGTCTCCCTACAGTATCACACAGCGTTTTCACTACACAATAAGTTCTCTAACCCTCTGATGTCTGTCTGAGCACCCATCCTTTCCCCAGGCCCTGGGAAACCCCTTCTAAGGTGCTGGGATCAAGAAATGTGCTGCCTTTCCTTCAGATCGTCTCCTTCACTTTCTCATATGTGCTTATATTCGGTGTCTTTTCATGATGCCATGGGCTGAATGTATCCCTCCAAAGCCAGATGTTCAAATCCTTATCCCGAGGTCATGGTGCTGAAATGTTAGGTGATGAGTGTTTACAGAGGTGACGTGTCAAAAGAGTAGAGCCTAGGGGCACGGAGGCAGTGCAGCCTTAACATTCAAGTCACAGGGTTGCATTGGAAACAGGCTTCCACTAGACACAGAACCTGCAGGTGCCTTCCTTGGTCTTGGACATCAGTCTCTAGTCCTGTAATAAATAAAATGTCGTCTACAAGTTCCGCCATGGGTGCTGTTTTGCTCTAGCAACGCAAGCCTACATGTACATTGATTGATCATTGAATCTCAGGGCTGAGTAACATTCCTTTGTATGGCTTTGCCATAGATCTCGGTCACTGCCAGCTTTAGGCAATTTTAAATATAAACACTGAGGAGGGGTACTCTGGGTCATTACCAATGCTGAGTTGTATGGTAAACATATTTGGCTTTATAGAAAATCAAAATTTAAAAAACCAAACAAGGGCTGGAGAAATGGCTCAGTGCTTAAGAGCACTGCCTGCTCTTCCAAAGGACCCGGGTTCGGTTCCCAGCACCCACATGGCAGCTCACAACTGTCTATAACTCTATAACTCCAAGATCTGACACCCTCACACCAATGCACATAAATTAAAAACAAACAAACAAACAACAACAAAAATCAACCCTGCCAGGCTGCCTTCCGTGGTGGGACCACTTTCATTCCCACCAGTAATAAGGAAGAGCAGCTGCTGCACCACATCTGGCCAGTGCTCAGCATTGCCAGTGCCCCAGGTTTGGGCCATCCCAGCAGGGAAACAGTGCTTACTTTGATTTGCATTTCCCTGATGGCATGCAATGTTCAGCATCCCTCTGTTCACCGCTGGACTCTGGTCTACATTCTCCAATAAGTCTTTTTTTCATCTTTGAATTCCATTCTCTGTTTTCTTTTTGAGTTTTAAGAGTCCTTTCTGTCGCGCGCACCTTTCGCCGATAAAGGAGACGCGGCAACTCAGGATTCTTCTGACAGCATTTTATTGTACAGCTCTCTGCAGACTGATGGAGAAGGACCCACTCCCCGTAAAATCCACGGCTTATATAGGAAATATGGAGGCGTGGAGGGACGTGTCTTCTCGTCATTGGTGCTCTAGAGAATACCTAATTAGCATACCGCCTGCGTAAGCGGGTTATGTAAGGGTGACGTGCTTGCGCATGCGCACTGGCCATAAGGGCTTTTGTGAAGAACCAGGAAACGGGAAGTCAGCGCCATCTTGTAATGGCGGACCGGCTCCCGACATCTCCCCCTTAAATTTCAAATTAAAATGCCAAACGAATGCCATGAAATTACCGATCCAGCCCTCCACTTCATCAGCAGAGAGCGATCAAGGAAGGCACATGGACGGAGACCCTGTACACCTGAAGCCCCGTGCAATGGGAACTCGAGCCCTGGGAGGTACACAGGTCTATCCTGTAGCATCCTGGTGCAATGGGAACCTGTGCCCGTCAGGAATGCTAGAACCAAGATAGTGTCTCAGTGTTTGAGCATGTTAAGCCAAATCTGGGGAGATGCCCCTTGTTCCACAGCAAGCATAGCCTGTGCAAGCACAACTCTGTCACGTTGTTGTTGTCTTTTAAATTTGCAGAGCAACCAAAGACAGAAAACTAGTCCCGCCGCCAACATAAGGCCAAATGACCCCATCCCCACCAGGGTGGGTTCCTGTGTGGCCAGCCAGGCTCTGCGGGAGCCCATATCAACCAGCACTGCCTCCAGCTGGAAGTGCGTGCCCAGCACCGCACAAATGTGGAACAGCTGGTGGCTATGGCCAATATAGTCGAAGCGCCCAGGTGCCAGGCTCTCGTCCTTCTTCACTATCCTGGTCAGCCGCACCGGCACCCAAATTGGATTTTCTTGGTCCTGTGGAAAAACACAAACAGCTCCCCGGATCTTATTAATATTGGATCCGGGCCTTTCCATTTGTTATCAATTACATCTTTCCATTGGAATCAAGGAGCTAGCTGTCTTAGGTCTCGTTGTCATCCTTTTATTTTATCAACATCACCTTCTCCTCTAGAGGAGGTGCTGATGGTCTACACCTAGGGGCGAATGGCGGATCAACCCCATATCTCTCTGACTCATATTTAGCAGCCTCCTCATCCAGTTCTATTTGTTCCTCAGGATCTAACTCGTCCTCCTCTGAGGCAGATCCCAAGTCCCCGTCCTCTGAAGACGTCTCCTCAGAGGCGGAAGATTCTACTTTAAGATTTTTAAATTCATCTAAGACGGGATACAGCCCACTGGCTTTCTCTTTCTCTCCCTCCTTCAGTTTTCCTTTTAATTCGGATCCTTTTGATTGAGGTTTCTTCCTTTTCTTTAAACCTCTTTCCTTTTCTGCTTCTGATAGACTATCTTGATGGTCGGCCAAAGCCTTTTGCCCCGCTAACTGTCTCTCTGTATCTTTCATCTTTTATAAGACAAAGGCAACACAGCAAGAGCGGACCGTACCACACAAAAGAAATCATACCTTGCAGAAAAGTGCCTAGGCTTCTCACGCCGTCAGTTCTGAATCCTCTTCCGACGAGCAGTCGGGGGTCCTTCAAGTCGTTCCTTCACCCAGGGGTCGGCAGGTCCCGGGTTTCGGCACCACTTGTCGCGCGCACCTTTCGCCGATAAAGGAGACGCGGCAACTCAGGATTCTTCTGACAGCATTTTATTGTACAGCTCTCTGCAGACTGATGGAGAAGGACCCACTCCCCGTAAAATCCACGGCTTATATAGGAAATATGGAGGCGTGGAGGGACGTGTCCTCCGTCATTGGTGCTCTAGAGAATACCTAATTAGCATACCGCCTGCGTAAGCGGGTTATGTAAGGGTGACGTGTTGCATGCGCACTGGCCATAAGGGCTCCGTGAAGAACCAGGAAACGGGAAGTCAGCGCCATCTTCCTTTCCATATTTTGGATAATAATCTTTGATCAGATATTTCTTTTGGGAACACCTTCTCTCCGTCTTGCCTTGCCTTCTCATTCTCCTGGCAAGCCCCACCCCCTTCTGCTTGTTTTTGTATTTTATTGAAGAATACCTTATTGAGTGTACTTATTGAGTGAGTGTATGGCCTGTGTCATGTCATCTTCCATCTTCCCAACAGTGAGCACTTCACTGAGCACACCCAGCCACCCAGGCTTCTGCTTGTAGAACCTAGGAGTTTCCTAGTTTTGCATTTTACAGTGAAGTCAGTGATCCCCTCGGAGACAGTGTGGGGAAGGGTTTATCCCATGTCCCTGAGCTCACTCTATTCAAGACCATTTCTTCCGGTGCCATCTGTGGAAAGGGTGTCCTTCCTCCATGCACTGCCTTTGCTCCTTCCTCCTTTCATCCGCTAGCTCTCTCTCTCTCTCTCTCTCTGGCTCTCTCTGTGGGGATCTATTTCTGGGCTTGCTATTCCATCCCACTGATCTGTTTCTGTTCGCTCGACAACACCATCCTGTCCTGGTGACTGCAGCTTCACAGTAAGCCACAAAGGTGGGAAGTGTCTGTCCCCCGATTTTATTCTTCTCACAAGCTGTCATTAGCAGGCACAGCCCTGTAAGCCCCAAACTTGTCTTGGTGTAGAATATTTCATCTTCCTGGGAAGATCTCTTGTGGCACTCCCAGATGACCCTTGGTCTCAGAAAGAAACTACTGTCTCGAGTTTCCCCCCACGTGCTAAGGTGTCCTCTCTGACTCTCTTTTTAACGACTCATACAACTTACATTCTGTGACTGCCCACAGTGGTGTCCCCTGCATCAGTGTGCAGTAGAACCCCAGGCTTCGTGACACACAGCCTCTGTTCACATGGTCTGGCTGGAGTCACAGTTGTCAGAGCTCATGGTCACTCTAGGATCTTCACAGTCACACAGGCTGTGTTACCATTCCACTCCCATTCATTGTAGCCACACACACGAATCATGCCTACACGCGTGGAAAAGCACACAATGCACTGTTAGAATTTTCATTTTCAAGCTGGATATAGTGGTGCATGCTTTTAATCCCAGCATGCACTCAGGAGGCAGAGGCAGGCAAATCTCCATGAGTTCAAGGCCAGTTTGGTCTACATAGCAAGTCCCAGGCCAGCCAGAGCAACATAGTGACACCTTCTCTCTCAAAAATAAATAAATAAAATAAAATAAGACTTTATTTTCAGAGGGGTCTGTCCTGTGAGATGAAGACGGAAATGGTCTTTTTGTGGCCTCTGCTCTGTATCCCTTGCACTCTCCCTCCTGTGCTAGAGGCCTGTTCTCCTAGCATTTTTTTCCTGAACATTCCGCCATAGGTTGACTTTCGACAACTCCTGCTGACTGTCTCATCTGAAAGCAACTTCATTTCTCTGTTTTGGAAGGTCAAGAAGGTCACGGGAAGACAGGGGCTTCCTCTCTCTCAGCCTCTTCAGCTTGCCAGCTTGCTGCCTCTGGGCCCCAGCCTTGGTGGATCATATGCCCCTCCCCCTCTGTCCCCCAGTCCCTAGTCCCCAAGGAGCAGGGTTTGCCAGACTGCTGAAATTCAGTACTATCACTGAGTTTTGAAGTTTCGACTGTGGTCCTCTTTGGCTGGTTTTTCTCATATTTATTCTTGGGGTCTTCTGGACTTTAATCCACCAAAACTAGGGACTTTCATCTGCCGTCTCCCCCTGCTCCCGAGTCTAATTCAGTGTATGCTGGATTCTGTAATATTTCTACAGCCCAGAGAAGCACTGTGTGTTCCAGGCCATTCTCCATCCTGACCAGAACGAAGCTGTTTTGTTTCCCCTCACCTCAGCACTCTGCTTGCCCTAGAGCCCTTGGCGCCACGGTTAATGTTCCAGGCTTCCGCCTAGATGTTGCAGCCTTGTAAGTATGGGCTACACCAAAGCTGGGTGCCAAAAACCTCATCACCTCAGTTCCATCACCATCCCTCTACTTTGTGTGGGTTTCCCCGAGTTGTGGGAGCAGATTGACCTCTCACCATCGGAACCCGGAGAAGCCTCCATTGCCCGCCCCAGCCAGTTCACTCCTTGGATAGCAGCCCCTGTAATGGCAGTCCTTGGGATCTAAGGGTTTAAGCCTGGGGAAGTGTAGCTGTCTCTTCCAGGTGGGTTTGACCATCGCCTTCCTGAAGGAGAGCAGCTGTGATCACCGGCATGTGAGCCTACCAGATAGTGGATATTAATAGTCCCTTGTGGAAGGAAGAAGGAGGCTCGCCACTGGTGCTCACATCCCGGCAGCAGCTCTTCACAGGGCCCTTCCTCTTTCCCAGAGTACAGTCACCATATAGGAGTATAGACAATGGGCTGCGGTGGGGCCACACCCCGTTTGTAGCTGGCTATCCCAGTCCCTGGCTTCTGTAAATAACCCCAATAAACTCGCTGGCTCGCCAAGCTGGACTCTTTGGCGCGTCAGTACCCTCTCTATCTGGGTGAGCAGATAATGTCCTTAGAACTTCCCGGAAGAGTCATGCAGCCAGCAAGAGTCATGCCTTCGCACGTGTCACTCAGCCACGCACGTCCCACCTACAGAACAGCCCACTCTTTGTCACACACACACACCATCCTGCTCGGTATCAGTGCCCCACAGCAGACGCCCACCTCTGCTGGCGTGGCATCCTACACTATCTCTGGGTGACGTGAGAGGACTCTTGAGGCTGTGGGAACCAGGCAGCGGCAGCCAAGTGAGATCACAATCCCTGGAAGCCCAGCCCCTGGGTTGTTCTCAGCTTTCTTTTTCTTTTGAGTGTGTATTTGGGGAAGGGGGTGTGAGTAAACAGCAGCTTCTCACCCGAAAGCCACAGCCTTTGCAGAAGGAAGGTGGCCTCATCACGGGATAGGTCATGGCACGGAGCTCCCAGCATTTCTGAGATTCCAAACTAACTGTGGCCAGAGATTGCCCCATCGCTTATGATTTTGTTATTTTTCTCCTTTCTTCCCAAAATGGCCCAGAAAAGCAGACCAAAAAAAAAAAAAAAAAAAAAAAGCAAACAAACCACCCTCCAACTTTTTAAGTCTGAGCTGGTTTTGATTTGTCTGTGGGTAGAGTAGCAAAGCCTGAAGGGTGCTGTTAAGGTGGCAAGGGTGGAATTTGTCGCCTCGTATAAATTTGAACACAAGAGTAACTCGGTTAAACTATAAAATGCCAATCTCTCTCCAGACTGGAAATATGTATCTGCGGAGCCAAAATCCACTTGCCACCCCAACAGCCACACCCACCACCACCACCACCCCACTTTGCTGAAGCCCTGGCTGGCTGGCTGGCTAGATCGATGGCTATACCGGGTCTCCCCTCGCACCCTGACAGTTCTGTGCCCTTGAGGCTCAGGTGAGTCCTGGAGGCAGTGCCCACCTGCCCCAAGCTGGCAGGCCAGTGATGCCATCTGTTACTCTCCTTCTGTGTTTAGCTGTAGGGACGCTTTCTCCCCGTTATATAAACCATGACCCCTGAGGGACTGTAGCTCTGGATGCTGCTACATATACCACAGGTCAGTGTCCACAGGCTACCAAGACTAGCCAGTGACCATACTGGAACTGTCCCTGCCCAGTGACCAGCTGGGGCAAGGACAAGAAAGAAGAACTGAAGAATGCCTTTCCTCACCATGAAAGTAAGGCTATGGCCTGGCTCTCTCGGTGTCAGATGAGCTGGCATGAGTTGGCCTCTTCCTGAGTCGTGACAGTTTGCTTTCCTATCTCCACTCCCCGACCCCACACTGTTGACTGAACCTAAGGCTCTACCGCTGAGCTACCTCCCCAGGCCTCTCCTCATTCCATTTTCATTTTGAGACAATCTCACTAGATTGCCCAGAGCCATCTCTATCAGGCATAAGGGGTCTCTTAAGACCGACCATACTCTCTCCGCCCTGTGTTCTCTCCTGGGCTTTCTGATTTGCTGTGTCCTGGCTTTCCATCGGCCACCATGCTGGTGGTTTAGGTGGTCTAGAGGCTCTTTTAAGACCCCTCAGCCAGCCAGGTGTGGTGGGGCACACCTCTAATCCCAGCATTTGGGAGGCAGAGGCAGGTGGATGGCTGTGAGTTCGAGGCCAGCATGGTCTACAAAGTGAGTCCAGGACAGCCAAAGCTACATAGAAAAACCCTGTCTCAAAAAACAAAACAAACAAAAAAACCAAAAACAAAGACAAACAAACAAACAAAAAAGGCCCCTCAGCCACTCCATGAACTCATTCCCCAGTGGCTGCCCCCTTGTCCCTGTCCCTGTCCTTGTCCCTGCTCTGGAGCAGATGCCTTAGTTTGGCATCAGTTCAGTGCCTCCGTTTCCACACAGAGGGGTCTATACATCTACATGTCCTCTTGTTGCTTTTGAACCCTTTGCAGGGAAAGAAGAGAAAGGCATTGTCCTGGCCAGCTAAGTGCACAGAGACTCTAGACCCTAGTCCCTGGTTCTCAGTGAGGATGGTTCTACCATCTCATCTCTTTACCCTCGCTGAGCCCTGCTGGACCATGCCTGGGGGCTCCAAACCCCAGTCCCTGGTCATCTCCTATCCTTGCTGAGCCCCGCTGGACCATGCCTGGGGACTCCAGACCCCAGTCCCTGGTCATCTCCTATCCTCCCTGAGCCCTGCTAGATCACGCTTGGGTACTCCAGACTGCAGTCTCCCTGAATTCAGACGCCTCTGCTTTCCCCATTCTGCCTTCCCTGAGGGCCCTCCCCTCAGGGTAGGTGGTTCTACCCTCCCTCTCCTGTCCTCCTCTCTCCCACTTTTCCCTCTCCAGCTGCCCCTGAGCTGTGGCGTTACTTTCACATTTTAAGGATTGGGCTATTTTACACTCTCTTCGTTCTCAAGCAGACCAGACCACAGGCTGGCTGGCTGGCTTCAGGTCTGGGCTGTGGGCAGTACTGGAAGCCCAAGCGTGGTGCCAAGTTCTGTGGCTAGGAGCAGACGAAACACAGCCTCCATCCTGCGCAGGCTGCTGGCGTTTGGAGCCAGAGTGAGGTCAAGACCTAGCCGTTCTCGGCAGTCACTTCTGACGAGAGGTTGCGTCCACAGGTGGGAGCTGGCCACAGACAGGGTGACTGACACATCTGAGACCAACCCCTGCCCCCCCCGCCCCCCCCCCTCGCTGGATGGCAAGCGGGAGCTCACTTCGCACTTGGTGTGATCTTGCTGAGTCTGCATCTGCCCTGTGCCTCTCCCAGAGGTTTTTGTTTAGCTCACAGGCCAAACGTGTTATTTAACCTCCAGCTTCTCCGATCAGCACAGAAAACGGACGTGCAACCAAATGAGGAAGAGAAGCCAGGCCCAAGCTTCTCCCCACCACGCTTTAATATAGACTGTAGCCTCCCATCCCTTCCCAATCCCTGAGCCAGGGACATCACCTAGACTAGTGCTCCTCAACCGTCATAATGCTGTAACCCTTTAATACAGGTCCTCATGCTGTGTTCACACGCCCGTGCATAAAATTGTTTTTGCTTGCTACTTCACCACTGTAATGTTGCTGCCGCCATACCTCGTAAATGCAGGATATCTGATATGTGACCTTTGTGGGGGTCATGACCCACAGGTTGAGAGCCCCTGACCCAGAGCGTTCTCATGTCAGGTTTCTGAGCTGGAGGAAGATATGCCCATGCGTGAATTAGAATTTGCAGAGCGTCCTGGAATTGGGCATGCATTCTTAGCCCGTGAACCCCGTCCCCTCACACCTCAGTAGAGCCTTCACCATGCCTCAGTGCACCTCCTGCTTGGGTGTGGAATGACTTGCTCAAGGTTAATTGGAGTTTCCAACTGCTCCTTTTTCTTCTTGATGACAGGAAGTCACCACCATGTGCTGCAACCCTTGCCTTAACTGCACTGTGATGAACGGTCTCTGTCCATTTAGAAGCTGGGTTTCTCCTACCACCCCCACCATGCCACCCCCACCACGCCACCCTCACCACGCCACCCCCACACCACCCCCACCATGCCACCCCCACCACCAGCCCATGTGTGCGTGTTCCTCCCGCCTCTGCCTCCCGAGTGCTGGGGTTAGAGGCGTACGTCATTACACTACTGTGTCCTCTATGTTCCTGACATGGACCACATTTCCTTCCATCTTATTTCAAACCTTATTCTAAGCCGGGTAGGAAGTATGCTGAGCCCCTGCTCGCCTGAACCTATCACATCAGTATAAAATTCTTGGTTCCCAGGTATTGTCTCTCAGAAGACTGGGAAGGGTGCCAATGGGCACCTAGTCTCAGGATGCCCAGCAGTGGGACCCCGGTGTGGTCCTCACAGTTGTGGTGTTGGAGCAGCAACCTCTCTGCCCCGCGCTTCAGGAACTTCTCTTTTGCTTGGTGGGTCAACCCTTGGGTCTGACAAGCGATGTCAGAACCATGGGACCTTCTCGTTCATTCTTCAAAACTAGGGCATTTTCTCCTCAATTTTTTTTAATGCTTCCAACCCTCCCCTGGTTAAGTTCCTGTCTCTTCGTTCTGTACCTGCCGTAGCTGTCCAGGTCCCCAGGCTAACCTGCCCACTTCCTATGTGTTCTCTCCTGTGTGCACAATTTTATACACTTGCTCTCCATTAAGAACAAAAAGAACTCCCCTTTAAAAAAAAAAAACAGAAAACAAAGTACCCCAAACTAAACAACTTCCTTAACCTTCTAGTGTTCTGCTTAATTTTTTTAATTGAAAATTGTGTTTCACAGCCAGGCATGGTGGCACACGCCTGTAATCCCAGCACTTGGGAGGCAGAGACAGGTGGATCACTGTGAGGTCAAGGACAGCCTGGTCTACAAATGATTCCAGGACAACCAAGATAACACAGAGAAACCCTTTCTCAGAAAACAAAACAGAAAGAAAGAAAGAAAGAAAGAAAGAAAGAAAATTGTGTTTCACATCTCAAGGACACATTTTCTCGAATATTTACTTTTATTTATGTATGTGAGTGCCTTATATGTGTGTGTACCACATGTATACTGGTGCCTACGGAGATCAGAAGAGGCCATTGGACTCTCTGGAACCAGAGTTACAGATGGTTGCAAGCTACCATGCGGGTTCTTGGAACCAAACCTGAGTCCTCTGTAAGAGCAGGCAGTGCTCTTAACTGCTGAACCATCTCTCCAGCTCTCGGTTTGAGGCCACTTTCTATCTTTTCTTTTTCCTTCCTTCTTTCTTTTGGAAGTAGATTCTTGGGCACTTCGTTAACTTTCTCAAACCTCATCAGTTGTGATTTTCAGAAATGACACTGTCTCTGAGATCCTGGTTCCCAAGTAAGGTACCTGAGAGGCTACTGGAACAAGTTCAGGAGAAAGCTGCTAGTTCAAGAGCCACGAGGGCAGCCGGGCGTGGTGACACAGGCCTATAATCCCAGCACTCTGGGAGGCAGAGGCAAGCAGATCTCTGTGAGTTCAAGGCCAGCCTGGTCTACAAAGGGAGTCCAGGACAAACAAGGCTACACAGAGAAGGAAACCCTGTCTCGAAAATAAATAAATAATAACAAAAAAAAATTGAAAAGAGCCATAAGGGCTCAAGTCAGCTCCCTCTTGAGGACAGCTTCCTTCCGAGAACTCCTAGGGCTGCCATGTCACAGAATGTTGCAAGCTGAGTAGCTTGGAAATAATAGAAATTCACTCAGTTCAGAGTCCTGGTAGGTGAAAGTCCAGGCACAGTGGTGGCACTTGCTGAGGACAGTCCATCGTGCCACAAGCATCCCCAAGACAAAGGAAACTTAGGAGGGCAAACAAACCCTTGTCACCAGGGACTGACATAACAGAAGCCCTCAGGCCTGCTGCTGCTTACATGGCCCACTTCTTTTTATTAATAACTTGTTGAGATTATAGCTACATCACTTCCTCTTTTCCTTTTCCTCACTCTAAACCCTCCCATGCTATCCCAACCTTGTTTTTTTTCAAACTCATGGCCTGTTTTTCCCATTAACTGATATTGCATACATACACATATGTGTACATAGACATGTATGTCTGAATACATCCTGCTCACTCCGAATAATGGTCCTCATATGTAATAATTCCAGGGATGACGTGGGTATGCATAGACTATTTGGTATTGCATAACTATATGCTCTTCCCTGGGGAGGACTAGTTCTCCCACTCTCGGCTTTTCTTAGTTGCCTGTAGTTTTTGCGTAGGGTTGAGGACGCACGGTCCTTCCCTTGTCTACTTTGGTCTGTCTATTATTGTCCTTTCTCAGCTCATGTATAAGCCGTCACATCGCTGAGACGTCATGCGTGTATCTTCTGACACTGCTAGGAAACACAGACTCATGGCAAATTCCCTGATCTCTGGCTCTTACATCTTTCCGGCCCCTCTTCCACAACGTTCCCTCCTCCGTAGATGCATCTACCTGTTGGGGATGATCCACGTCTTAACACACTGACAACGGAAGCTGTCAACACTCAAGCCATAGTAGCAAGGACTATAGTAGCTAATTTGGGGACATTCTATTAGCATGTATTAACTGTAGAAAATAATGCGTTTCTCTGTGACATCTCCATCATGCATGCCATCCACTCCGCACATATTCACCCTTTATTACCCACGCTTGCCCCCTTCTCCCAACAGCCCCTCCATCTTGAGTAGACCTCCTCCACTTTCATGGGTTTTGTTTTTTGTTTTTCTGAGACAGGGTCTCTCTGTGTTAGCCTTGGCTGTCCTGGACTTGCTCTGTAGAACAGGCTGGCCTCGAACTCACAGCGATCCACCTACCTCTGCCTCCCGACTGCTGGGATTAAAGGCATGCGCCACCGTGCCCGGCCACTTTCATGTTTTTATGTTTAGTCTAAGTTCCACATGTGACAGAGAGATAGAGATGAAAGGTTTGTCTTCACAAGTCTGGATTATTTCACTTAGCACGATGACCTCTGGCTCCACCCATTTTCTTGCCAATGATATGACTTCATTCTCCTGTGTGACTGACTAATACTCCGCTGTGCGTACGTACATTTTTCCCCGGTCACTCCTCTGTGGTGGGCACTTCGGCTGGTTCCACAGCTTGGCTACTGTGAATGGTGTTATGATGAACACGAGTGTTCAGGCATTTTTCTTTGCTGAATGCTGACTCTGATTTTCCGAGGAAGGGACCCAGGAGCGGTGTAGCTTGGGCTGTATGGTCATCCTATTTTCGGAGAGCTTCCCTGCGGATTTCTGTAACGGCCGCTCCTTTCACACTTCCCGAAGCAGGTGCAATGCTGCCTTTCTCTCCACCTCTAACCAGCACCGCCGCCCTTAGTCCTCTGAATGGCAGCCGGTCCCGTGGATGAGGTCGACTTGCTGAGTGGTTTTGATTTGCATTTCCCTGGTGGCCAAGGATGAAAGCTTTTTGATGTATTTATTAGCTATTTGTGCTTCTTTTTTAAAGCATGGTCAAGTCAATTTCATTTGCCCACTTATCGATTATATTACTTGATCACTTGGCATTTAATTTTTTTTTTTTTTTTTTTTTTTTTAGTTCCTTACTAACTTATTTTTGGTTCGGCTCTTATGAACCTACTTCTGCGATGGGTGCCAGGTCAAGAAGTGCTGAGCTTATAGAACAGAAGGCCTGAGGCGAGCTGTCAACCAATGTGGTAGTCAGACGAGTGACAGATAAGCAGTATAAAGGCCCGGGGGTGTGGCACCCGGGTGTCACAAATAAAACATGCCAGAGTCAAGTGCTGAGGTTCCCCGGAGGGCAGTTCTATGAGATACCTAGAGTTTCAGTGCCCTGGGGGAGCCCCCAGATGTGCCTGCAAACCTCCCCCAGAAGTCCCTTCTGCCACACGGTTAAAGATTCTGTTCTCTCTTCCTCAAACATCTAAAGATGTCCCTGGCTGCCAGTCTCCATGTGGTCCTCCCTACCTCCCAGGGTACCAAGGAAAACCAACAGACTATAGGATGCTGCTGCAGCTCCCAGGGCCAGGTGGGGGGTGGGGGGGTGAGGATGGGGGTGGCATAGGGGGAGGAGTCAGGACCCTCTAGTGCACAACTTACAGAAGCCACGCCCCCTCAGCACTGCTCGTTTGGACTCAGCAGAATCCAGCTTCTCCTGGCCGGAGAGATATGGGGCTCCCACCCTGTTTCTTTCCAGGGGCAGATCTTGATTGCTTGTATTTTCCAGTGGGGGGGAGGGGGGACAGACTGCCACCCTTGCTTTTAGTCATGACTGCTCCAGGGCTGGCATTAGGTCAAGGGACACAACTCTATCTTCAAGTTGGCCCCTCTGAAAAACCCAAATATCAAACGTCACATTCCTGAAGCTAAAAATAAGCACGAAAACCCGACATTTCCTAAGACATGAAGGTCCTGGCCAAAAACACTGTGGCGACAAGTCCCTCTGTGAAGGGACTGTGAGACGGCTGCGCAGCCAGGGCTGTGGCTGCAAGGCTCTTGTAGACTTGCCTTGTCCCTGTCCTAGCACCTCCACGGACCAGTGGCGTTCCGCAGACAGCACTGGTTTGGGTTCTTACCAAGGACATCCAGTATCCCCCATGCCTTGAGAGGTCGGGTCTTCCTGGGTGAGAGGACTCATGGCTGTAAACAGAGCAGGAGCTTCTGTTCCTCTGGCAAGCTGAGCGACGGAGACACTGAGAAACCTCCTAAGGCCTGGTGGCTGGGGGGCTCCTCTGTGGCTCAGCCTGCAGTGATGAGCCCTGACCCCCATGAGGGCCAGGTGTGGGGAACAGAAAGGGGTGCTTGGGCATTGGAGATCGGTGACACAGGCCTACTAGTCCATCTGGGAGAGGCGTGCTTCTTCCTGAACACAACTGCCTTAGCTGGAGCCTGGAGTTGAAAGGAGTGAGCTTCCAGTCCTAGGATTCAGGCTCCAAGACACTGGGACTGTTGCCTTGCCTTGCCTGTGTCTGTCACCTGGGGGGGTCCCATCAATCTTCCTCTAGCTGCTCCCCCTGCCACATAGGGACAATTGGAGGACACAGAGGAAGGATGCCCCATGAGGTTATCCTAAAGCTGAGGAACTGGGCCCAGACAAGCACTCTGTCACCTTGCCCATTTCCATCCTCCTTACATCAGGATAAGGACCCTCACAAGGGAAACAAACACAGAGTAAGTGACACCAGTACTGACCCAGACACCTGTCGCTGGGACAAATGGAAAACACACAAGGAGGCACTGCCTTGTCAGCACAGGGCAACATGGTCTTCAGACACTCACTGTCCCTAGGACAGATGGGACCCATGCTTGCAAGCAGAGGGACAGTGGGCAAGTGCTGAGAGAGGCAACCTGCTGCCCACGTGGGACACACAGTTGGTCACTGTGCCTGGACTGTCCCTCTGTGGCCCAAGTGGCCCCATTTCCAAGGCCTCCGTCTGTCCCCTTGGGCAGGCATCTCCTCAGCACAGCAGGGGAGGGACAGCACTGTCTGATGCTCCTGCAGAGCTCCCGCCACAGAGGAGAGTGCGTCCTTGGAGCGGCTGTCTGCTATAAATACACATCTGAGTCAGAAAATCAAATGCCTCCAGCCAGGCAGCCAGTCTGCCCAGCAGCTCCACGGCGTGGGGTCCAAGCCCTCCCCGACCAGCCCAGAGCGGCCTACTTTCCAAGCTAAGCACACTTAACAAAGGCAGGTTGGATGGGCAAGAGGGAGACCAATGCCTCTAAAGTGGCCGTAGCCTCACCGGAAGGGCTCCCCTGGTGGACGCTGTCCTCCCCTGCATTGGCTGAGGAGAACTGGCTGGTTCCAGGGACCCTACCAACTAGGGACAGTCTCTCTCCATCCCTTCAGGTTCAACAGAAGCCCTGATGTCTGCTCCCTGACTTCTGAGGTGACTGCTCAATAATGCTACCGGGGTTTTTAGGAGGCAGGCGTACCACATTTCATAGACTTCTGACAAAAATTGCTTGAGGTTTGGGGACCGTCTGTCAGAGACCATGTACCAGCACCACACGGGAGGCCGATTTCTGTCCACTGCTGGCCCTCCTGGGGTCCCTGTGGGGTTGACGGGGGCCTGCTGAGGCTGTCCCTCTGGTCTCTGGTGACAGGAGCTGTCCTAGCCCAGGGCTTCTTCGTCCTTTACATGGGCCAGGGGAGCCAGCCCCGGGGATTAGATCAGACAGACATGGGGATAGGGCTACGGTGCCACAAGGACCACAGTGTGACCTGACTCGGCGACTTGCATTCAGCTCATAGGTTGACACTGAGAACATAACCATGGAAGGATGAGGGAAGGAACACAGGGGGTTGGGGGGCGAGATTCCTGTGATATGGGGCACACTCTGTAGCTGGGAAGCCGCTCTTAAATCCTATGAAATACTAGACCCTGACATTTGTTCAGCAAAGTTGTTTCCCATAGAGCACGTAGGACCTGACACTGCCTAGTATGGACAGCCACGGAGCAGGCTAGACAAGTCGGCAGTGCCAAGGGAGGCTGGTGGGGCCAGGAGACCACTGGCCGGAAATGAGCTAAGGTCGCCAGCCTGTTTCTGCCAAAGCAGGGTCCTGTTCCTGTGAGCTGATGCAGGCCTATGTGGCAACAATTTGCTCGGGTCTGGGAAACATCAAGTTCATCCTTGTGACGCTGCTGCAGGGTGAGTGAGCGCCAGCAAGAGCCATTATGGTGTGGACATCACTAATGACTCCTTTGTCCTTTGTCCTCAGTACCCCTTGTCGTATTAGTTCCAGCTCTTGAACTCTCAAGTGCCTCACTGGTCCCCACACAAAGCTTCCTGGAGGGGAGGAGCCAGGTCAGGCTCTTAGAAGGGGAGCATGGGAGGGAGACGTAGTCTGATGAGGACCAGAGAGACCCAGCCTCCAAGGGCCATGGCAGCACCCATCCCTATCTTCACACACACACACACACACACACACACACACACACACACACACAGAGAGAGAGAGAGAGAGAGAGAGAGAGAGAGAGAGCCACCTCTGAGCCTCCTCTACAAGGCATGGCCTGATGTCCCTAAGAGATAGGTTCACATCCCAACCCTGGAATTTAATGTCACCTCATCAGGAAATAGGTGTTCACAGAGTCCTGGGACCAGGGTACCCTAAATCCAACTACAATCCTGAAGAACTAAAGGACAAAATGAAGGCCAGTCCAGGCAGGAATTGGGATTGCCACTGCTAAGAGCAGCTGACCTTGGGGCCTTTCTGGGCTTATTTGGTTTTGTTTTTGTTTTTGAGACTGATTTTCTCTGTGTAGCCCTGCCTTGCCTGGACTCACTTTGTAGACCAGACTGGCCTCAAACTCAAGAGAGCTGCCTGTCCCTCCCTCCCAAGACGCTGGAATTAAACGCATGTAATACCATGCCTGGCTAGAACTTGGGGCCTTTAAGAACACATCTGTCATCAGTCATATGAGATTCATACACACTTACATCTGTCCGAGGTGTGTCCACCCTGAGCTTGCAGACCTAGTGTCAACAGGTGAGATGGGCCCTGCAGTAGGACACACACAGAGAGGAGGAGAGTATACAAGGAGGCCAGAGTCAAGCCTCAGAGCTAGAGACAGAGATACAGGCTCTCATGAACTTTGTTTGGCACTGGTGTGTGTGTGCCTGCATGCCTGCGTGCTTGCGCTTGCATGTGTAACAGAATTTCTTTTTAGTATGGAGCACACACACACACACACACACACACACACACACACACACACACACACACACAGACACACACATGCATGCCCATGTGGAGGCTAGAGATATGCATCCGCATCTTCCTTCATTGCTCGCCACTTTATTTATTTATTTATTTATTTATTTATTTATTTTGGTTTTTCGAGACAGGGTTTCTCTGTATAGCCTTGGCTATCCTGAACTCACTTTGTAGACCAGGCTGCCCTCGAAATCACAGTGATCCACCTGCCTCTGCCTCCCGAGTGCTGGGATTAAAGGCGTGTGCCACCACGCCCGGCTCCACCTCATTTTAAAAAACAAGTTCTGTCACTGAGCCTGCGGTTCACTGACTGGCTAGACTTCCAGCTAGCATGCCTGAGAACTCCCCTGCCTCCACATCCCCAAGGCTGGGATTACAGGCATGTATTACCGTGCCTGGCTTTGTACATGGGTGCTGGGGGGTGGGGGGTCTAAACTCAGGTCCTTGCACTTGAATGGATAGCACTTTACTGAGCTCTCAGCTCCACAGGACCAATTTCTTAATGGAAAAGTTATATGTGTTTCTAGACCAGGACCTCCTCTCTAACAAGCCCCTCATCCTTATGCCCTGGGGGACCACCTTTGAGACAGAAACCAGGGGAGCCTGGACCACCTATTTTGTGGTCCACCAGTCCTGTGGTCCAGCACTATCCTCCCCAGGATTGTGTAGCCCCTCTGAATTCCGGGGTAGTGAGTAGACACCTCCCACACCCTGCTGTGTGGCAGAGGAAACACTTGGTGGGGGCGGAGGGGACTCCAACAGCACTTTGTCTAATTGGACTATGGCTCTCACTCCATCAATCCACAAGTTGGTGTGTCTGGCTTCAGGGGAGCTCAGGGCTTTGGCTCTTCTCTGAACACCCTGACTACTTGTCCCACTGAGCACGACTAAAGAGAATGCCAGTGCCGTGGTCCCTTCAGAATCCTATTCTCTTGATGGAGGAAGGTGGGGATTCCCAAGGCCTGGTTCCTGTATCATCACTGAGAGGTTCCTAGGGATGTTGATGTCTACTCTCCCAATCTAGAAGACACCGTGCAAGCCATCCCCAGGCCTCAGGCTCTTCCATCTTCACCAGCAAGCTCAAAGATACACCTGTCAGGTCTCTTCTTGGCAGCTCTGCCTAGCTGGGTCGAGGATTCCTCTAATGGGAGGAAAGCCTTGTCGGTCTCCTAATTCTGCTCCATGTGGCATCATGCCCGGGCTCTCACTGCCCAGCGCCGCAGCTGGCTACTAACAGGACAAAGCTACCCCCGTGCCATAGAGAGCTGAACCTCATAAGCTAGTGCTGTCCCTCCCTATAGGTCATGCATGCTCTGGAAGGTTCTACCGGCTAGATAAAGAGGTCATGCAGTCACGCGGGTGCTGGCTTAGTTTTATGCCCAGGCTTTGAGCTATAGTATGGTCAGGCTTCCCTATAGCTAAAAATAACTAGGTTGAAACCTGTGATAAAATGCAGCCACCACATTCTGCACACTTGCTAAATAAAAAAAAAAATAATAATAATCTGCTTGACAAAACGTGGGCCACAAAGCAAAGCCTGATGTATCATCTCAGTCTCATTGGGATAAATACAGTTACATGGTGGTCAGTGATCCAACAGGAGCCACATGATTCCCTCACACTGCCCCAGTGCTCTGGAACCCAGTGCTATCCCCTTCGCTCCCCTCCAAAGAGGCTGGCGTAGGAGGCAGGAGGGTAGCAAAGTGGGGCCCGGCTCCTGGTGAGGAGAGAGGCCCTCAGACTACAGAGTATACCAGCCTGGGATCTCCCCATGTCTGAGAGACACGGAACCTCCTCTTCACCCTTTCTGATCTAGTCTTATAGCCATTCAGAAGCAGGATGACACCCTAGTCTGACTGACCACTCTGGAAATGATGTTTCTTCTCTTCAGGTGGCTGGAACACAGAGGTGCTGGCTGATGCACTGGTGAGAGTGGGTGAGAGGCCTCCGTGAATTAGCCGTTGATTTAGCATCCAAGGAATGTGCTTGACTGTAAAATAGAACCACGGGGCACAGGGCTCTCATGCCCCAGCCCAAGAGTGCCTCGCACCCCACCCACTTAAACCATTTTATTTTATTCTATTTTAGTCAGATTTCCTCCGAAACACTCTCAGGGCTTCCATGGGGTTGACCAGCAAGATGCTGAGCACCTGGCCTGTAGGCAGGAGGCTTGCCATGAGCTTACCACACGATAGGCTGCTACAGAGAAGCAGCCGAGCGTGGTCAGGCTGCTGCCATTTCCCCAAGTGCTGGAAATTGCTCGCTGTTCTTAGATTTTTAAATTTTTGTCTCATCTACCACACTTTGGTCTCTGTCACACCTCTCATGGCATGGCTCTCTTTATCCTATCCCTTTCTAAGTGACCTCTTGGGGTGTCCTTGGTTCCCTAGCTGTCCATGAAGGCACCATGTTGCCACCATAACTCTTGCAGTTGTCTGTTTCATCGGGGGGCACTCCTAATGGGTATAGCTATTCTGCAGCCTTATTGGGCATCTGTCACCTTAGTGACCAGCGATGCTGAGCCACTTTTGGTGCTTTTGTTCATTTGAGTCTTCCCAAGTTTTGAGTCACGTCTCTTCTACTCCTTTGTACTATTATTGCTTTGGTGGTGGCTGTCTTCTGTGGTGGGCCCACAGACAGCAGCTGAGGGAAAGGGGGCACCATCACTGACAAGAACCCTAAGAGGTTTCAGACAGCTTGCTTACATGGCCATCCTCTGCCCAGTCTCTGAGAGGGAGGAAGGAGGCTCTGATGGGCCAGGTGACACCTGCATCTTCCATGGGCATACGATGGGTGACAGTCCCAAAATACACATTAGGCAGAGAAAGGGCATAAGGCCACTACAATATTCGCCACTGCTTTACATATCATTTTAGAGTATGGACGTCAACAACTTTACAAAGAGCTGTGTTAAGCAGACAAACACACACACACATACACACGCGCACGCGCATGTGTGAAGGCACTCAGGGCCCCCAAAGGACATACATGGCCTGTCCAGAGAGGACATGGAGCACAAAGTAACCACACAGCAGGGAGGTATTGTAGGAAGTTGGGATGTTGGCGGGCCTTGCTGTCTTTAGCTCATCTGTCTTTACGCACATTTCTAAAAGGAATACACCAAGTCCATGAACGGTTGGGTCGGAGGGGAACCAGCCTCCCTAACGGCACGAGCGCTGTAAGGATGAGATTTCTCCCCTGCCCGCCAGCACCAGTTTGGGATCTTCTCACTGCCCAGATGGCCTCCACACAGGGCCACTGGACTTTGTACCTGACAATATCCAGGCTTTCACATACCGTCCAGAAAGCCACCTCATCACCAGGACCACCGGCCTTACTACAGGACCGTGACCCTTCGACCCGACTGTCTCTCCTTAAGCCTCTGGCAGCTGCCTCATCACTACCCTCCACCGCTTTTGTAGTTTCTTTTCTTCTTGCTGTGACAAAATACCCTGAGAAAAACAACCTAAGGAAGACAACCTTATTCCACCTCACAAGTCCAGGCTACAGTCACCCACACCGGGGCCGTCAGGGCAGCAGAAGCTGCAATGATGGATCCATGCTTGTGCTCAGCGAGCTTCGTGCATTTAGACAGTCCACACATTGGCCTCAGTGGCGTCCCATGACCACCTCAACATGCCATCTTTCATGCCTTCGAAACCATCACCACATGGATGACGCTGCGAGCTCTGCCACCATCTCAAGATGGAGGTTGCCCCTCCATGCTCCCCCCACCCCGCCCCACCCACCCCACCCCAAGCTGTATCAGTTTCCTAGGCAGTTGCTTTTGAGGGCAGGGGACCTTTCAGCTTAGGGTTCTTTTTCTTTAAATAAATAAGGAGCGAAATAGGATGAAAGCCTCTGGTGAGTGAGGTTCCTAAGGTGCCAGTATAGCACAGGAGATATCTTTTTTTTTTTTTTTTTTTTTTAAGTTTTTTGAGACAGGGTTTCTCTGTGTAGCCTTGGCTGTCCTGGACTCACTTTGTAGACCAGGCTGGCCTCGAACTCACACGATCCACCTGCCTCTGCCTCCCGAGTGCTGGGATTAAAGGCATGTGCCACCACTGCCGGCTTTTTTAAAAAAAAAGATTTATTTATGTATGCATATACACACTCTATCTGTATGTGTGTTTACATGCCAGCCGAGGACACCAGATCTCACTGTAGATGGTTGTGAACCACCATGTGGTTGCTGGGGATTGAACTCAGGACCTTTGGAAGAGCAGCCAGTGCTCTTAACCCCTGAACCATTTCTCCAGCCCCGGGAGATTCCAATCTCTAACAATCACAGCTGCTTTCTCAGCACCAACCTGAACATTCTGCCATCTTGCAATTTCCTCTGCTAAGCAGATTGGTCCATTATCTTTAAATTCACCTTCACTCCGGTTCTTGAGACACAGGCAAAAGATTCTTGGCCCAACATACCTCACAAACAACTCCTTCCTGACAGAGTCCTTGAACCAACCCTGAAACCTCCTGAGCCAGGAGCCAGGCTCTCACCACCTGTGCTCCTTTTTAACATCGATGTCTTCCAGGCTCCCGTCAGAAGGGCCCATAGCTCTAACCACAGCACTCAACAGCTTTTCTAACCCAAGGTCCTAACTTGTCCTTATTCTAGTCACAAAACTCTTCTGCTGCCTAAGAACCACACAGCCTGGTTTATCACAATGGCCCCACATCTCAGTACTAACTCCTGCCTTAGTTTCTTCCTTTATATCATTTTTATTTACCTTTATTTTATGGGCAGTGGTGGTTTTGCCTGCGTACATGCCTACATGAGACCATCAGATCCTGGAGTTACAAACAGTTGTGAGCTGACACGTGGATGCTGGGATTTGAACCTGGGTCCTCTGGAAGAGCAATCAGTGCCCTTAACCGCGGAGCCATCTCTCCAGCCCCTCTGTCTTAGTTTCTTTCCCTGTTGCTTTCATAAGAAAAAAAAAAAAAAAAAAAAATACCCTGACAATAAGCCAGGTGTGGTGGCGCACGCCTTTAATCTCAGCACTCGGGAGGCAGAGGCAGGCAGATCTTTGTAAATTCGAGGCCAGCCTGGTCTACAAAGGGAGTCGAAGCCAGCCAAGGCTACACAGAGAAATCTTATCTTGAAAAACCAAAATAGAAAAAGACAAAGGTAGTTTAATGGGAAAAGGGTTTAACTCACAGTTCCAGGTTAGAGTTCATCAGCCGGTCAGTTATGTTACATCCATAACCAGTAACAGACATTAATGAGAAATGCATCCTATCGCTCTGCTCATATTGTCTATCTTTATCCAGTGCAGGATCTCCTACCCAGGGACCGGCCCGGCCCACAGTTAAGATGGGTCTTCACACCTCAGTGAACATAATAACGGCAGCCCCCCCCCCGCACCCCTGCCCCAGATACACCCTGAGGCTCAGCTCCCAAGTGATTCTAGACTCACACTCAGGTCCCCTTCGGTTGCCAAGCTGTCTCAGCAAGGCCCTACGTCCCCTCTGATTGCCCCACTAGGCTGGGGATATGGCACAACAGATGGAAGGTCTCCTTGTCTATCCGGTGTAGGACTCTGCGCTGACAGTGAGTGACAGCAAGAGGGACAAAGATGGAAAGAAGAAAGGAGAGAAAGGGAAGAGGGAAGGGGGCATCTGAGGCAAAGAGAGAAGATGGCCCCTCAGTGAAATGTGACATCTGTCACACTCACCTAAAGGACAGTTATCCCCAAACCTGCTTGGCGGGCTCTAGCCTGAAGCTACCAGGTCACCTGCTGGCATCTAGTGATTTGTGAGAAAAGCAAAACGCCAAAGCCAGACGGGATCTCCTGAGATGTTCCCTGATGAATAATTCACTCCTGGGCAGGCCCAGCACTTACATTTGCATCTCACTTCCTCCAGCCTGATGCCCAGCAAGCAAATGGGAAAGGATTGCTTAATTTGATGGAGAACGTGTGCCAGCCCCCCACGGTGGCCAGCCCCCTGCACTAGGTCACTCAGTCTGCCTGAGCCTCCATGAGCTGCTCTCTTCTGTGTCACTGTCCTCATCATGACGCACTCCACCCTCTGAAGAAGTGGGCGGAGTTAAGTCCTCTCAGGCTGCCCATGCTAGGTACTGCCATGATACCAGAGAGGCTGTCATTCGCAGTAGTTGCTCAGGGTGGGAGGAGGAGGAAAGGGAATGTGGCAGGGGCAGCTGGTGGGTCCTGGGGGCATCGATTTGAGGTGATGAGAATTCCAGAACTAACCTGATGGCTATACCATGCAGTGTGTGTCCACTATCAGCAGTGCTGCCCTGTCTGTAACAGCCAGAGTCCAAGGATATGAACTGCTCCTTACTTTTCAAATTCTGTAACAGACAAGGCTTAAAACAATGGAAATTTTGATTAATGGGACACACCCACGCCAGCCACACCTCTGTGTTCCACGGCCCAGGGGAGGGCAGTGGTGCCAGTAAGTGTTGGACCAGCTGGCCATCCATCCAGGAGGAAGGGACCTTGAAGACTATGCTATCCACCACGGCTCTTGCAGAAGCCTGGCCCGGCACATCCCAGGGAGAGCCTTGAGCCAAGTGCCCCGGCATCCTGCCAGGACAGCACAGATTCTGGCTGGCTCCCAACAGCTCCTGAGTCCTCCTAGGCCCCATCTACCCCAGCTGCCATCGATTCTGGACAGTGTTTATGGTGTAGTGAGATGGATTCACCCTCTGGGGCGGCCCGCAGGGATTTAATGAGCAGACATCGGATTCAAGAAGGATTTGGGGAGGGCTAGGGACTAGAGGAGCACAAGCCCTTTGCCCTGTGTGACAGCGCTGTAACGGGGACCTCCAGCCCCAGCCAGCTGTGCCCCCGTCAGCATGCCTGCTGGCTGTCCTACCAAACTTGGGGACAATGACTACGTTTTGGTATGGAGCCGTAGTAGCTAGCCTGACCCTCTCTGCTCAGTATCTGCTGTTACCGAATACTTAAAGTCTGGGCATCTGGGGATAGAGACATCCTGTAGGCCCCCCACGCTCTCTAGACCCCCACTCTCAGGAGATGGGTCAACACACTGCCCATTGGCATCTATTCAGACCTTTGAAGGGGCCTGTGATAGCACTGTTGGAATCCCGGGAGATCCAGAATCCTAGCCAAGAGCCAGCTATTTCCTGGCAAGTGGGCCGTCTATGTGGCTACTGGACGGGATGGTCTAAGAGCCTGTCAGTTTCCACAGGCTGGCCCCTGCTGCCATGCCTACTCTTAGCTACACAGGGACCACACGGGGCTGCCCCACAAATGTGTCCAGGCCTCTCTTCCACGTTGGTTATCACCAGCTGACAGGGCCTAGACTTCCACAGGAGCTTCTCCCCAGAGTGAGAGGGCTCCTGGCTTATCTTCCACTGTCACTTTTCTACATGACACACCCAGGCAATGAAGTAGAAACCGTGAGATCAGGCATGGCAGCGGGATCCCAGGTTTTCATGTTGGCCTCAGCTCCCATGATGCCCAGGCAGCAGTCTAGCCAGGTTGTAGGAGACAGTGAGACGGAGTACCTTAAGGGATGGTACCCCTATCCTTGCCACTCATAGAGCAGTCCCACTGTGTCCAGAGGAGCTTCTGGAACCCATACAGGTGTCACTGAAAACCCTGGCTCAGAAAAACCATGCAGCACTGGGTTTCAGGTCACACAGAAGCTGCAGCTGAGCTGTAACAGAAACCAACAGAGTCAGCCCGTGTCCACCCTCTCTCTGTGGACTGACGTCTTTTCCAGTGTACTATTTCAACAGGATTGTCTTTGTGTAGCCTGCAGAGACTCGTTTTCCCACTCAGAAAGCCTGCAGTCCCAGCACGTGGGAGGGCTGAGGCGAGAGGATCGTAAATACGAGGCCAGCCTGGGCTACATACCGAGGCAAAAGGAAAGGAGGATACGTGAGGAGACTGCGCATGTCGGCAGGGAGCATCTCTCACTCCTGGGTGGGTTGCACAGCTGACTCTGAAGCCAAGCACTGAGCTCTACCTGTTCTGTGCCCATCCTCACACGTTCCCAGCCAAGCCATTTTGCAGTCAAGTAGCAAACAGTCATTGGCGGTGGGACCACGGGCCTCTCCGGCTGGGTCTGCCTGATGAGTTTGGGCCTGGCTGCTGTCTCATGTGAGCTAACAGCTCTGAGTAGGTTTCTGTACTGTCTTGGGAGCTTGCTCATTAAGTTGTTTTGCTTTGTTGTGGTGGTGGGTTTTTTTTTTTTTTTTTTCCTTTCCCCTTCAGAATTAATGATCAGGGTAAGGAATCTGGGCATGACACGGGCCAAGTTTTCCTGTGCATAAACATGAGGTCAATTCTCACTAAGTCTCCATCAGAAATACTAAGAGGTGACCACAGGCTAACTGGGCGGAGTGATGCCGGGCCTCACATGAGGCCTGGGTGATGTCAGAGGCAAGGGCTTTTACTGCCTAGTGACATAAGCTGCACTCCTCTCCTGACATCCCAGAGCATGGAAACACCCCACCCAGAGCCTCTCGCTGCCGGGACAGATTCTGCCTCCACAGGCACTGGTGTTCCTCTGTCCACTTCCGGGGCCTGGCTGGGCTTGGCTTTTCCTCCGAAGATTCAGGGTAGGAATAGGTTCCTGGGTACCTGTGTGGAGCAAGGCTGGGAGGTACCCAACTGATTAAGACTAGCTGCCCTCAGCCATGCAGGCTGCAGCACTGAGACCCTAGGTTCCTACTGCACAGACAGCGGTCATATGCGGCAGCCCGGGGATTTCTCTGGAATGGGTGGAGTAACTTCTGTGACTGGCTCGGACCTGTGATGACAGAATTTGAGTTTGCTCTACACAGGGCGAGCTAAGGACACATAGGAGGATGCAGCAGCAAGAGAGGCCCCGCTGGAACATTCTGAGGCCCTCTAAGCCACCCCGACTTGCTCTTTCTAGTGCCTTATGTAAGCACCTCTCACTGGTCTGTATGATCCCACCTCATTAACTCCTGAGCATGGAACAACAGTGCCCCTGGCTGTGGATGGAAACTCACAGGTTGATAGCATCCTCCCGCCTGGGCCTGAACCCTGCCTGGACATCCTGTTCTTCCCAGAAGTGAGTGTGCCTCAGTGACTCTGTGCCTAGTGACCTATCTGCCTCCCAGGAGCTAGGGTACACTGTTTTCAGGGACGGCGTGTCAGCTTATGGTTAGCTCCAGGCACGGGGTGGGGTGCTCATGGACCCTGCTGTATCTCACGACAGCCTCCAACACACCATACCTACTTGCAGGGATAGCCTCGTCACACCTGAGCATCTTTCCCACAGTGTGTTAGTTTACTGTCAGCTTCCACTCAAGGGCACTCACAGCCCGCTCTGTGGCCCTGTGGAATGGGAGCTCAGTAGCCTTTGGGAGGGTACATCCTCTGGGTACCTATGACCCCAGGGCCCCAGGCCAGCCTGGACTATACTGGCAAGAAGCTATACATACATATATATATATATATACACTCCGGGATGCAAGAGGCACCAGGGCTTCTCACAGCCTCCTCCAAGGTGTGTTAAAAATGGAACTGCGGCGGCACCTCACCCTCCGTGCACCAACAAAAGCTGACAATGCAGACTAAAAATAACAGGTGTTTTTTTTCTGGAGGCGACAAGAGTCAGGCTTGCACTGACACCCCCTCACCCCTCCTGTACTGCAAGGGGCTAGATCTGCAGAGCCAGTCGGCCCTGGATCTCAGACCTCACAGGCTACTAGAGGCTGCATGAAACCCTGTGTAGCGGCCAGAGGCTGCAGGAGCTACACATCCACACTCATTTCGTGTCCTGCGCTGCTGGAATGTGCTAGGTGCAGGCAGCAAGGGTTTTTGTTTTTTTTTGTTTTTTGTTTTTCCTGCCTCAATCCAGAGCCACTGTGGGATCTTTTCCATGTGTTCCCGGATACCCTTGCCCAGTGAAGGAGGCAACCAGGTGAAGAAGAAGTGATAGGAGGAGACATGGCCCCTAAGTGTCCCTCTGAACATGCTGAACCTCAGAGGGGCTCTTTCTCTCCCAGCCCTGTGGTCATACTAGGATCTCCACATATTCATGGCTTTTTTTTTTTTTTTTTTTTTTTTTTTTTTTTTTTTTTTGGGGTGCAGCCTTGGCTGTCCTGGAATCCCTCTGCAGACTAGGCTGGCCTCGAACTCATAGAGGCCAGCCTACCTCTGCCTCCCTGAGTGTTAGGATTAAAGGTGTGCTCCACTGCGACTGGCGTACTCACCGCTTCTTGAGGCCTCTGGAGTGTGTGACTTGGCAAAAGACCGGGAGACTCAGAGCTGAGGTTGTAAGTTCAAGGGTAGCTCAGGCCACCTGAGGTCTGGGCCAGCACAGCCCCTGCCTTCTACCATGACAACTGTCCTGCCAGGATGCCCCTCAGGGACATGCAGCTGGGGACACCATGTACAGCCAACCTCACCCCCTGTAGAATACCCTCCAGGGAGTCTTACTCAGCCTCAAAAGGGGGACTTGCGTCCACATAGTAGGGTTTGGACCCTTCATTCCCCCCTCTGTGGGGACACCCTTCCACAGAGCAGGCCTTGAACCTACATTTCTGCTTCCCACCATCCCTTACCTGAGAGGAGCTGCAAGCCTCAGCAGATATAAACCAGGAGCCAGAAGCACTTTGCTGGGTCAGCTGGTGATGAGTAAAGCAGAGGGGGAAAAAAATCAAACTCAGAAGCGCTGTGCACAGTGGTGTCCTTGAGTCTCTCTGGCCATGCTGAAGTTCACAGGACAATTCACTGTTCTGCAGAAAATGCTGAGAATCCTGTACTTCTGACCTATTACCCTTCTCTGGGGTCTACCTGCATGGCCCCAGTAGGGAGGAGGCCACAGAGACTTCTCTAGGGTGGGGTTGCCCCCCATCAGGGCCTGGCTTGGAGGACCAATGGAGACAGGTTTCCTTTTAACTGGCTGGTTCTAGGGCAGGGCCCATGGTCCCAAATGCATTGGCCAGGCCTCTAGTGGAACTTGCTGGTGTCCTGGTATCCCTCAAGACACTGCTAAGTGCTCAGGCTAAAACGGTAATTAAGGGTTAACCATTCCTGAGTTCCCAGCAGATCCATTTGTCTTTTTTCTTCTAGCCTTAGGAAATAGCCTAGCTTCTACACTCTCCCTATATGAGCCTAGCAGGGTCTGAGACCCGTGTGCAAACAGCAGTGTGCAGGATGCTGTTCCTGGAACCTCTGCATGCAGAGCTTACCTCCTACATACTGGATGCCCAGCCAATCCCCTCACCAAGCCAGGTCCCCAGTGTGGCCCTGGAGACATCTTGTTCTTCCCTTATGTGAGATGGGCTGCTCATACTGGGTGTTTCCAGAAAATGCATTGAAGTAGTCTGGCTTCTAGAACTATGCTTGTCCCCTACCCAGGTTCTTCTGGGCGAGCCCAGGTCTCAGAGAGCCTTACCACTAAGCAGGAAGCAGAGCTTCTCCAGTCCCACTGCCAGGCTAGAATCTGGAAAATCCTCTCACAGGACAAACCACTGCAAAACTTCAGCGTGTCTTGACCGGCCGTAGAACCCTAGGCTGCCCCTAAACAAATACACATGCAGCTCAGGAGGTCAACTTCAAGAAGACTGGCAAGGCAGGCATGATGGCACATACCTGTAATCCTAGCATTTGGGAGGCTGAGGCAGGAGGGCGTGTTGGAGCATATATAGTGAGACCTTGTCTCAAACCCATCTTATACACACTTGTAGCAACTCTCTCTCTCTCTCTCTCTCTCTCTCTCTCTCTCTCTCTCTCTCTCTCACACACACACACACACACACACACACACACACACACACACACAAAACCACACACACACACACACACAGAAACTCCCTCTCTGCCTCCCTCCTCCCCCCAAGGGCTGACCCACGTCTCAGCACTATAGTATGTTTCTAGAAACATTGAACAGAAGTGTCATTTTTGATGACGTCTCCCTTTAGGATTCCTGCTTATCAGCACACAAAAAACCTTCTTATCGCTGATGCTCTCATGCATGACAACAGTCCACAAACATCTTTTCTCCTGCTGTGACCTCTCCTCGTCCCTCAGAGTCCATGGCCATCAAAGAGCTGTGACTGGAGATAAGCAGGCAGGAGACCCAGGGGCAGGCAGGGACCCACAGGCAGGGTTATTATATACAACTGAATAAGGAGGCAGGGTCAGCTAACCTCAGGAGAAGCAGGCTCTGTAGGAGAACAGACTTCAGGACACAAACATCTGCGGGGAAAAAGCTGCAGTGGACAGTTTCTGCATGCAGACCAGAAGAACGTTTCACCTCATCTCTGAGTTTCACTCCTCGAAGGCTTTGCCACTCCCATGGGTGTGAGGCAGGCATAGGGATCTGTGGAAGCTTAAAACATGAACGGTCCCCATAGGCTCATAATTTTGAATGTTTGGCTCCCGGTTGGTGGACTGTTTAGGAAGGATTAGGAAGTGTGGCTTTGTTGAAAGAATTGTGTCACTGGAGGTGGACACACCTCCCCTCTCTCCCTCCTTCCCTCCCTCTCTCCCTCCTTCCCTCCCTCTCTCCCTCCTTCCCTCCCTCTCTCCCTCCTTCCCTCCCTCTCTTCCTCCTTTGCTCTGTGAGTTGAATGCAAACTCTCAGCTGCTGCTCCAGCGCCATGCCTGCCTGCTACCATGCTCCCTACCATGACAGTCATGGACTCACCCTCTGAAGCTGTAAGCCAGTCCCCAACTAAATGCCCTTTCTATAAATTGCCCTGGTCATGGTGTCTCTTCACAGCAGTAGAGTTGTAGCTAAGACAGGGGCCTCAACACAGCCTTGCTCATGTCAAAAACACACACTTGTTCAGGACTTCATTCGCTCTGTACTGCCTGGCACTAACTAAACCATGGCACTTCGCCATATATGGCCCCTAACAGATAGCCATCAAAACAGTCAGTGAACTGCTCCACAGGTTCCAAGGCCAGTGTGTTCAGCTCAGATGTCTTGCCAATCCCTCAGGTAATATCAGCCGAAAGCCCAATGGATTGGCAGGCTGCATACAAGATGGCTCCCTCCCAAGGCCAGCGGGAGGCCTCACCCCACCATTTGCCCCAGTGCTGCCTGAGACTCCAGCCCGGAGGTTTCACAACCTTGTCTTGAAAGTGGCAGTTGATTGTGCCTGCCACACACACACACACACACTTGGCAAATGAGGGGCCCCCCACACTTCTTAAGTGTTAACTTGGGGCTAGGGGCCAGTGGCATGGGGAGCTATCTTGAAGGACAGCTGCACCCAGCTTTAAGGTCTTGTTTCTGTAAAGCAAAGAACTAAGCCTCGGCCTCCTTCCTCACCCATTCAGAGACCATGACCCTTAGGCATGGGGCTGAAGAAACACCATGATACACCCTTGGCCGTCAGGAAGGAGGGATGGAGAAAGTCTGTATCTTCACCACAGAGCTACAAAGAGGAGGAACTTGTAACAGGAGCCATGATGGCCTCCAGCAGGGATGGGGTGCAAAGTACCCTACAAAGGCAGAGGGATGTGGGGTAGCCAGCTGCCTGGCAGCTGCGCATAGGTGATCCCCATAGCTCTTGGTGAGTAGGAAGAGTGACCTTTTTGTGCCTCAGTTTCCCCATGTTTCAAAGCAGCTGTCCTGCTGGAAGAGGAAGAGTATGAGGTCTGCCTGGCCACCAGGAAGGGTGCTGGCCTGGTGCTTGCTGTGACTTTCCAACATCGGCCACGCTGGTGTCAACTGCACAGCCCACTGTGGACTTCCTCCCTTTCAGCTGGAGGCGCAGCACTGGCACAGGGCACGGAGGCACGCTGCCATCGCGAGGCAAGATGACGTGCACATTTTTCTAGGTGTGTATAGTGGAAACAAAACCAAAATATTAGCACAAGGCTAAGTTTGTTTTACAGCTGCGGTGATCTATGGCGGTACTTGTTTGAATTTGTCTAAACAGCTTTCCCCGAGCTCTTAGACACTGCCAGCTTCCTGCCCACTGTCCCCTGGGGCTCCAAGGATAATCTGTTCGGCTGACATAGAAAGCTGGAATCCCCTCAACAACAGATCACCCTAACAGTGTCCAGGACCCCGAAGCCCTGCTTCCCTCCTGCATGGCTGAGTATGAAAAAAAAAATCCAGGCTGGGGCTGCCACGCTTAGGGTCTCCGTGTATCCAGGGTTGTAGTGGGGCCCAAGGGTGCCCTCGCCTCAAGGCTTGATAGCTATGGTCCCCTCCTGGTAGAGCAAGAGGCAGGAGCTCCATAGGACAGCCTCAGCTCCCACCTCCCTGACACCAACAGTAGTGACTTTAATCCCACTGCATCAATGGGAAACCGCCTGGCCAGAAGAAGCTGCTTTGGGAAAAGCAAAAGCACTGTACCACAGCACCGTCACCCTCCCAGGAACTCAGCCTAGAAAGAGATGAGAGGCAGGCAGCCATCTGTGCATGGGAGCTGAACTCACAGGGCTGGTGACTGACAGGTGCTGACAGACACGGATCCACAAACAACTTTAAGCCGGTTTCCCAAGCTAATGCCATCCCCGGTCCCACCTGAAAGGAGCACTCATGGCAACAGTAGGCACACCAAGACGTCATGCGGTTCAAAGCAAGCAAAGAGTTTCGGGAGGAAGGTGGGAGGGCCAATGGAGTCCTTGGGGAGACTTGGCCAGCGAGTGTGAGGTGCTCAAGGGCTGGCCCGTTTTACTTGGTGAATGCTACTACATTGTACTCAGCTATGGTGACAGCTAACCCCTTGTTACACTCACATTAGATGTGACTGTCATAAGCCTCCCCAACCCCTGCATTCCGCTAACAGCTAGAACCAGTGGCCATCCTAGCAGCTGTGGTTGGCCTCAGGTCTTTTCCTCGTGAGCTGTCTGTCTTATTTTAGGACAATGTCTTTCCCTGACACTCAGGGCTTGCCAGTTTAGCTAGACTGTGTGGCCAGTGAGGCTAGAGATCTGCCTCCCTTTGCCTCCCCGGCACGGAGATTACAAATGCACTCCGAGTTTTTAATTCTTTCTTTCTTTATTTTTCTCTCATATGTTACATCCAGGTCACGGTTTCCCTTCTTTCCTCTCCTCCTAATCCCTCTCCCCGCCTCCCCCAAACTCATCCACTACCTCCTCCATTTCCGTTCAGAAAAAGGTAGGTCTCCCAGATATCAATGACACAGGGCATATCAGTTGCAGTAGGACTAGGCACCTCCCCTTGTATTAAGGCTGGACGAGGCAACTCAATATGAGGGAAAGGGTCCCAGAACCAGGCAAAAGAGTCCGAGACAGGCCGGGCATGGTGGCGCACGCCTTTAATCCCAGCACTCAGGAGGCAGAGGCAGGCGGATCGCTGTGAGTTCGAGGCCAGCCTGGTCTACAAAGTGAGTCCAGGATGGCCAAGGCTACACAGAGAAACCCTGTCTCGAAAAACAAAAAAACAAAACAAAACAAAAAAAAAGAGTCCAAGACAGCCCCTGTGCCCACTGTTAAGACTCCCACAAGAAGACCAAGCTACACAAGTGTGACGTATATGGAGGGCCTAGATTAGATCCACGCAGGCTCCCTGGTTGCCGGTTCAGTCTCTGTGAGCCCAGGTTAGTTGATTCTGTGAGCTTTCTAGTGGCGGACCATTCTGGCTCCTACAACTCCTCCTCTCCCATGCATGCCCAGTTTTTAAAATGGGTTCTGGGGATCAAACTCGGGTCCTTGTGCTTGTGTAACAAGCACTTTCGTGACTGAGCACTGTCCAGCCTGTAGTCCACATTCTCTTGATCTGTGACTCCCACAGCAGTAAGTTAGCGGGGCTGCAGCAGTAAGCTAGTGGGGCTACAGCAGTAAGCTAGCGGGGCTGCAGCAGTAAGCTAGCGGGGCTGCAGCAGTAAGCTAGCGGGGCTGCAGCAGTAAGCTGGCGGGGCTGCAGCAGTAAGCTAGCGGGGCTGCAGCAGTAAGCTAGCGGGGCTGCAGCAGTAAGCTAGTGGGGCTGCAGCAGTATGACAGCATTAAGCTAGCGGGGCTGCAGCAGTAAGCTAGCGGGGCTGCAGCAGTAAGCTAGCGGGGCTTGCAGCAGTAAGTTGGCGGGGCTGCAGCAGTAAGCTAGCGGGGCTGCAGCAGTAAGCTAGCGGGGCTGCAGCAGTAAGCTAGTGGGGCTGCAGCAGTAAGCTAGTGGGGCTGCAGCAGTAAGCTAGTGGGGCTGCTATCTCAGTGTTTCTAGTACTGTGATGAACAGCGCAACCAAAAGCAACTTGGGGAGGAAAGAGTTTATATAAAACACTGAAACCAAAAGCAACTTGGGGAGGAAAAGGTTTTCTTCAGCATTACAGTCCATCGCCGAGGGAGAAGAATTGCTTACTGACTTGCTCCTCATGGCTTTTTCAATCAGCTTTCTTATAGCACCCAGGACCACTAGCCTGAGGTGGCACTATCTACAGTGTGCTGTGCCCTCTCACATCAATCGTTAACCAAGAACATGTACCACAGGCTTGCCTGCAAGCCAATCGCATGGAGACATTTTCTCAGTTGAAGTTCCCTCATCTCAGATGACTCTAGTGTGTATCAAGTTGACATAAAACTAGCCTGGACATGTGCATAGGTGTCTCTTCCATGTGCTGACAGTATATGGTATATGCCCAGAAGTGGCGTAGCTGGTTTGATTGAGGCATTTAGAACTGACATCCATAACGGCTAAGCATCTTTGGCAACATGCATGCTTGTCTTGCCGTATGGGATCTTGAACCCAGGGCCTCAGGCATGCTAAGCTAGTACTATGGTACTGGCCTACATTCCAGTATTTTCTTGATGCTAACTGCTGTGAGAGAGACAGATGGAGCCCTGCTCGCTAAGGATGCCAAACACACTTCGTGTGGTCATCTATCACCTGTGCCACTTCTTCCGAGGACTCTCTTCCATTCATTTCCCGTTCGTTGGTTACATCGCTCTTCGGTGTCTGATGCTTTCAGTTATAAATTCTGGGTCTGAACCCTATGATGGAAGAATACATTAACTCCCTTCCCATGGGCCGTCTCCTCACTCCGGTGACCGCTTCCTTTACTGTGCACACTTTTGAGTTTCGTGCGCTCCCTGTCTATTGGCTCCCGCTGTCATTCCTGGGCTGGTGCAGTCCTCTTCTGAGCTGGTCCACTGGCCTCCACCTTGAAATGCTGTCCCTGCATTTCCGGTGGCAGTTTCACTGTTTGGGATCTTACGTCACGGTGTGAGGTCACTTTGGTGCAGGGTACGCAGTGGAGATCTAGTTTCTGTCTTCTGCATGTTGGATGTCCAGATTTCCTGATGCTGTTTGCTGAAGAGGATGCTTCTTCTCTAGTATGGTTTTAGAATTTTTGTAGAGAATCAGGTGGCTGTAGCTCTTGGGGTTCAGTTCGTTGGTTGACATGTTTGTATCTATGTCCATACTGTGCCGTTTTTGTATGATACCTCTGCAGTATAATTTGAGAGTACATATTACTTTTCTGGATTTATTTTATTTTTATTTACTTATACTCTTTTTGGATTTATTTATCTATTTAATGTGCATTGGTGTTTTGCCTGCACGTATGTCTGTGTGAGAGTGTCAGGTCCCCTGGAACTGGAGTTACAGAAAGTTGTGGGCTGCCATGTGGCTGCTGGGAATTGAAGCCATTCCCTGGAAGACCAGCCAGTGTTCTTAACCACTGAGCCATCTCTCCAGCCTAAACTGAAGTAACATCCTGTATTTTGATTTTATTCTACTTTGTATGCATGGGTGTTTTGCCTGCATGTCTGCTTATGTACCACATTTGTGTCTGGTGCCCTTGGAGGTCAAAAGAGGACATCAGATCTCCCAGAACTGGAGTTCTGTGAGATGCCATGTGCTCGGTGCTGGGACTTGAACCCAGGTCCTCTGGCGGAGCAGTCACTTGTATCACTCTTTTTACTCAGGATTGTTTTGGCTATCTGGGATCTTTTGTGAAGAATGTCATTTTGAAACGGTTGCATTAAATCCATAGCTTGATTTGAGTAATGCAGCAATTTTTCCAATAGTAATTCTGCCAAGCCATGAGCATGGGGGATCTTTTCATCTTCTAGTGGTTTTGTCAATTTTTCTGTCCCATGTTTAATAGTTTTAAGTATTAACATCTTTCCCTCCTTTGTTTTCACAGGTGGGGTTTTGGGGTTTTTAAATATTAAAAGCAATCAATCATCTGTATATGTGTGTTTGTGAGAAGTCTGTGTAGTGTATGTGTGAGTACAGGTATTCACGGAATCCAGAGGGCGTCAGATCCCTTAGAGTTGGAGTTACAGGCAGTAGTGAGTTGCTCAGTGTGGATGCTGGGAACTGAACTCTGGTCCTCTGCAAGAGCAGAGGCTCTTAACCACTGAGCCATCTCTCCAGACTCTATACACTATATTTTCTGGCATATAAGATGACCCCCAACTTTTCCAGTTAAAATACAGTTTGGAATATACTCGCTGTATAAAACTACCCCTCGTTTGGGGATTTAGCTCAGTAGTAGAGCCCTGGGTTTGGTCCTAAGCTCTAGGAAAAAAAAAAAAAAAAAAAGACTACACCTCTTCCAATGCACACCCTGTGCAGCAGACTTGGGCGTGTGTCTAAATGCCATCAGACAGCCAGTGGCAGCCTACACTGCCCCTTTAAGGCGCGTTCCACACTCTACTCGAAGATGGGCAGTGTGTCGAGTTAAATGGGTGGGTTCCAGTGGAGAGCCAATCCATGCTCATGTTCTTCTCCTCAAGGTACAGGAAGAGGTGTGCAGCTTGCTTCTCCCTGCTTCATACTCCTCCCACACAGAGTGGCACCCCTTCCCACTCTAAGCACCAGACATAGGAAGCAAGGGGAAGCAAGCTGCAGGTAAGTACCTGGCATATAAGACGACCCCCAACTTTGCCACATAGTTGGGGGCGGGGGTTAAAAAGTCATCTTATATGCCAAAGAGTATGGTAGGTTTTTTAAAAAGCTTTATTCATTTATTATGTATACAGTATCCTGCCTGCGTACACACCTGCATACCAGAAGAGGGCACCAGATCTCGTTATAGATGGATTTCTGGGAATTGAACTCCGGACCTCTGGAAGAGCAGACGGTGCTCCTAGCCATTGAGCCATCTCTCCAGAAGCTGCATATAGTTCTATTTTTAGTGCCAGTTCCCTCGGGGCTTTTTCTCATGGAAGGATGTTGAGCCAACTTCTATTGTCTCCAAGAAACAAAAGATAACCACAGGCTGAAGTCAAAGAACGGAAAGCAATATACCAAGTGAACAGAAATGGCTTAGCTCTGCTATTTGACAATGAAGATTTCAAGCCGAAACTAGTAAGAAGAGATAAAGAAGGCCACCATGTATTCATAAGGAAAACAACTCATCATAGATGTAGCATTGAAAAGATATATGCACCAAATGCTGGAGCTCCCTGTATCGTAAAACAAACACTAATGAACTTAAGAGATCAAATTGGTCCAAGTACAATACCCCACTGTCATCTCTAGATAAACTAAAAATCAACAAAGGGTCCTCAGAGTTAGACTACACCATAGATGAAGTGGACTTAACAGATGTCTACAGAAGTCCGTGCCTAATAGAAACAGTACACATTCCTGTTAGCACAGTCTCTAACGTACCACATTCCAGGCCACAGATTGATTCTTACCAAATACAAAATAATTTAGATAATCACCAGTGTTTTATCAGCTCACAGAGTGCAATAAAAATAGAAATCAACAGAGTAAGAAAAACAACAGGGATGACACAAATACATAGAGATTGAACAATACACCTGTGAGCAGCTACTGGTCATTGAAGAAAACAGGGCAGAAAGTTAAAAGTTCCTAGAATGGGGGCTGGAGAGATAGTTCAGAGGTTAAGAGCACTGACCGCTCTTCCAGAGGTCCTGAGTTCAAGTCCCAGAAACCACGTGGTGGCTCACAACCATCTGTAATGGGATCTAATGCTGTCTTCTGGCAGGTGTACATGCAGGCAAAGCACTGTACACATAACAATAAATAAATACATCTTTTTTAAAAAGTTCCTAGAATCAAATGAAATAAAAAGCACAGTTTACCAGAACCTCTGGGGGTACATTGAGGAAGTTTTAAGAGGAAGTTTGTAACTATGAGTGATTTTTAAAAAAAAAAAAATTTTTTTTTAAGCCAGGCATGGTGCTGCACACCTTTAATCCCAGCACTCAAGAAGCAGAGGCAGGCAGACCACTGTGAGTTTGAGGCCGGCCTGCTCTACAAAGTGAGTCTAGGACAGCCAAGGCTACACAGAGAAACCCTGTCTCAAAATAACAAAACCAAACCAAACCAAAAAAGTAAGTATAATAAAATAAAAAGACTAAGAAACCATTAATCTGCCTTCTATGAAGTCAGGACCAGGATGGTGGCTAGATGTGGTGGCCCAGCATGGTAGCCCAGCATGGTGGCCCAGCATGGTGGCCCAGCATAAGACATATAAGGGTCTGGCAGCTGTTGTTCTATTAGGTTAGTATGGCCTATGCATGACTAAGGAGCTGGGCTCTGCAAAACGCAGGGGGCCAGGGGAGAAGCAGGCAGTTCAGGTTGGGACTGGGTGTGGTTGGGATGTGATAAATTAGGATGGGGTTTGCAGTTCCTGGGGTGAGGACACGTCCTCAGGGTTCCTCCCAGGGGCTGGTGGCACCTGGCTAAGGTAATACCCAGCCTCAGCCTGGGACTAGACAGAGATTGGAATACAGTCTGCCTTCCCTGCCAACAGGAAGCTAGGAGTTCATACGTGTTGCCTCTCTGCTCAGCCTTGACCAGTCCAGACCCCAGAGGAGTCTTTGTACCCCGGAAATGTCCAGCAGGAACAAAAGGCTGCAGGTCAGGTCACACTTGAGTGGGGAAGATCCAGAACGCCAGCAAAAGACGCAGGTGGCAGGGAATTCCCTGTGCTCAGCTGAGGACTCTGCGAACGAGAAGCCCTGAAGCACGAGAAAAATTAATAACCCACTCATCCTGCCAACAGGAAAAATAATAATGGAACACATGATTTTCTCAACAGGCCCCAGAGCAGAATTCAATGACAGTCCACATCTCTGTGTGATAAAAATGCTCTGCAATTAGGAATAGCAGGTTTCAATGCTCTTTGGACAGAGGACATGTTTAAAAGTAAACGCCTACAGGGTACCTGGGAGTACGTGCAGGTTTGCCCTAAGAAAATATTCACACACTCACATGCTGCACACACCACATGGCTCTGTCCTGAGGATGGTGAGCTGTACACACACACACACACACACACACACACACACACACACACACACACACACACACACACACACACACATACACAATGTCCTGAGGATGGTGAACTCTCTTTTCTCTCTGTCTTTGTCTCTGTCTCTCACCCCAGGATGGTGAATGCATATTTACTTGTTCGTGCGCACGTGCACACACACATGCGCACGCAACACACACACACACACACACACCATTTAGGTGGCTACTGTTTAACAAGTATTGCCTTGAGGGTTCCAGAAAGCGTCAAGCCTTCATCCTGTGTTAAGGTCCAACACTGATGAGGCAGGCCTGTCTGAAGGAGAAAAGTATAAAGACAGTCAAGCAAGCCTGTCCAGCCCTAGGTCAGAAAACCTCAGTCAGTGCACATGACCTTTGTCTGAACAGCCAGTAGTGTCTTGGCTTGGCCTCCACAAAGAATACTGGCAGACTTTTGTCTCACAGCTAGCTTTAGACATAGTGACACTGTTAGCAGTAGTCACAGATCAATGGTGACTCAGGGTTTGACAGACACAAGATCTCTTAGACATCTTGATGACTCCATTCCACCTGTCTGTCCACTTACCAGTGGACAGCATGTGCCTCCCAGGTGATCTACCTAGACTTCATGCCCAAATGGTCATGGCCCATGGGCCAAATTTATTGTAAAAAGACTTTTAGCCACATAGAGAGCCTTTGTCCACACAGAAATGCAGGACATTGGGATAGAGGCACTCTGTCCTCTGGGGCTCAGGGACACTCTTAGGGAGGGAAAACCGGGGGCCCACATAGCCAGAAAGGGACACATAGATCTGCCGTGAGGCAGAAGGAAAGGCTCCATGGATGAGGTAGCCTTGAAGGACTTCAGGAGACTAAGGAAGCCAGCTGGTGTCCCTGTAGTCAAAGTGATGGCCTGATAGGCCCTCACAGGGACACACCTCAGCAAGAAGGTGGCCTGGAGTTGGAAGAGACCTCGTCAGACTGCAGGCCTTTGAGAATTGGGGAGCTACCTAAACATCACTGATGAGGGGCCTAGGCCCAGGTTGCCCTATTGCAGACCCATCCCTGCATGGCTCCTCGGGAGACAAGCCTGGACAGACGCTGGCCTCTCTTGAGCTGAGCTGGAGGCCTCAGGGCTGAGAGCAGAGGGCTCCCAATCCAAGTCAACCAACTGTTGGTCACACTCACCACCCTAAGTCCTTCTGGAATCAACTTCTAAACTTGGGTCTCCATCCCTTGGGAGACTATGTAGTATCGGGGTCCAGGGGCCCTCAGTGTGGGCAGGTCCGACCAGTGTCTGGGCCCCTGAAGATACTGCTTACTGGGCCCCTCGCTGCTCATGGAGCCCAGTGAACAGTACTGTGGCTGCTATCCCTGGGGCCTAGAGAAGAGTTGAAAGATTGGCCTGGGCTGGCTGCTGGTGATTCTGGTGCATCACAGAGGTGGACATTTGGGCCCTGGAACCACTTCAGAGTGACCGGTGCTGACCAGCGACGGTGATCAATGGAACGGACTGGTCTTCCAGGGCCTCTCGCATAAACGCCTCCTCTTGCGGCCCGAAGATGGCATCTCCACTCCACCTCTGGGAGCCCTGAGTAAGTCCATGGTCTCTGGCTGAGCAGCAGGGCCAGCCAGCAGCTGAGTCCCTGCTGGAGGCTGGGGTACCTAAACGGAACCAGCTAGAACTCAGCAGATGGTGGAGACACTGGGGTCTCAGGGAGCCTTGGGTGGCTCAAATTAGCCCTCGGTGCCCACGGCATTTCCTCCAGCATAGCTTGTTCCAATCCATCAACCCCCGTGTCCTGGTCAGGGGCCCCAGGCCAGATCTGGCCTCCAGGCTCCATACTGGGCCAGAAGCCCAAGATGGAAGAGAAGATGAGTCTGCCCAGGGCAAAGGTAAGGACAAGGCTTCCTCTTCTCCACTTGAGGTGTTTGGGAGCCTTGGAACTGCCTGGGAGACACCATGCGATGGGAGAGACCTCTGCCAATGGTTCCAGAAGTCAGGCCTGGGTCGGCTTTGACAAGTTGTGCCTCTGTGTCCGGAGGCCATTCTCAGGCCACTTGGTGGGCCACTTGCTCTTCCAGACTGGCAGACATCTCTTGGGGGGGGGGATTACCCTGGAACAACTGCTAAGACACCCCATTCCAGGGTCAGGAGCCACACAGCACCAGGCCCCAAAGGTCAGCAGGGTTGGACCAGCTGCCTGTTTGACCTCTAGTCCCTTAGACATTGCTGTGTGGCCCTTGGCCTGGCCAAGAATAGCTCTGGTCACACTCAGTCTCTCATGTCACTAGAGCAACTTGCCTTTGGACTTTTGCCCTTTCAATCTGGGCCATGAGGTGACATAGTTCCATAGACAGAGAGGCATTCTCCTCACAGCTCCTAGGAGAACTCAGTGATGGCCACTGCTCCTGCTGGACACTTCCTGCCCACTTGCCCAACCAGTCTGTGAGCTCAGCATATGTAAAACAAGTCTTTCCAGGGCCCAGCTCCCCCACTAAGGCTAGTCAGACTGCAGACTGGGACTTGTAGTCAGCATAGTTCAAGGACAGTAGGTGTAGACAGCTTCTGAGGAGGCCCCACACTTAGGTGGGTTGTGGCCACCAAGTGAGACTTGGGGCTGTGGTACCCACAAGCTATCCCTTCCTTGGCCCTCCTGACCACCAGGTTGGTTGGGAAATACAGGATGTGGGCCTGGTTAGTCAAGGCCAGGTACCCTGGACCCCTAACTCCACCTCCTTCCTATTTAGAATCTCCTGAACTCCCAATAACCTCCTAGCTGTGGTTTCTTCTTCCACTTGACTCTACCACACAGTACCTGATGCATCTTTCCATCCCACCCCCTCAGTACCCATGACATCAGCAAGCACAGGAGTGAAGTGGGGTGTCCTTGAAGGCTGTTTAAAACCCACAAGTCAGGGAATCGGGTTCCTGTGATGGGCACAGACATGTCCAGAGCCTCCTCGTCTATCGTCTGGGCTTTGGGGTGGTGACAGTCAGTGGCCTTGACTCAATCAAACAGTCCCTTCCAGGCATCTAGGGATGACAAGAGTCCTTTTTAAAGCCGGGAGGTCCAGGCCCACAGTCCCCTAGTTGTCTGTGGCCAAGGAAAAGTCCTATGGTAGGCTAGGTGCTTTCTCCCAGAGTAGAAAACCGGGTGGTCTCTGCAGACGGGGCTTCCTTCCCCTTGGCTCTTCCAGCCCCTAGGCCTCCGTCGTTTCTGGAAGTATATGTGACCCAGCGTGGCCAGTGAGTACGGGTGGACAGTGCTGGTGGATCTCTGAGAAAGTCATTACAAGGGAACACCGGAACATCCCCTCTGCCTGGTTTCTTCCTGCCTGAGCAGAATATAAAGATGACGACCGGGGCTTTGGCAACTGCTTTAGCATGACCAGAAGAGGACTGGTATCCAGGCTGCATGCGGGATAGTGGGCAAGTCCCAATTTCTCGTTGGCAGGAGACCATGCTGCATGCTGGACCCCAGATCCATGTATGGGTTTCAAGCAGCTTGTAGGTGACCAGTGAGATTTCTCGCTTCCTTGGAATTCCTGGATGGGCTACATCTCAGCTTGTCAGCCATTTGGATACCATGGGCCAGTGTCCTGCCCGTAGGATGTTCTACATCCTGTCCCTGACAGAAGAAGGGTCCAGGGCCCAGGGTCTGGTCAGCCACCTGCCTCTCCTGACTGAGGTCTCAGTGCAGCTACTCAGCCCCACCCTTACTCCTCTTCAAGCTTTCCTCCATGTCTCCCAGACTGCCCTGTGTTCTTCCTGGTCCTGGATCTGGGCTTCTTTCATGCCCAGAAAATATGGGAAGGGCTGGCCGCAGATGAACCGGGCGGATGGTGGGATGAATGACACTGAGTTAGAGGTGACTCAGCAGGGGCAGGCCCCGAGGACAGGCAGAAGACACAGGAGCTGGTGCCTGAACTCTAGGCCATGTGTAGAGCCACTCCAAAGGGAAGATGGAAGCTGCTCCTTCCTACAGGCCCGGCCTGTGCCTATGTTCCTGAGAACGCAAGGCAGAAGCTATGATGACAACCCTAAGCCAAGGGGAGTAGCGAGGGCCCTCAGGTGTGGGAGGGACTCTGCCGGCCAGAAGATTGGCCCAGGAACCTCTCTCGAGGTTTTGTTCTGAGAAGGGTCCCCTTCAAGTTACCCTGCTATCACACTGCCTGTAGCCACTTCGGGGGGAAAGACAAGAGGCCTCAAGGTCCCAGCGTGCAACTTCTAGATGAGACATGTGTGACAAGTGAACCCAATTACTCAACCCAAGGCCCCAAGGCCAGGGAGTACTGCTTCGACAACAATGAAGGGAGAACTTGCAGAGCCTTGTGGGAGCCTAGATATTTGTTACACATCCGGTCCTCAGCTATTGCCAACTGGGCATGGGGTCCACACCAACTTCAGGAAGAAGCCTGTCTGCAGAATCAGAAGAGAAGAGCAGGGGCCTGGAGCTCCTGGTTCATTAACCAATTTCCAGTGCATGCTCATCCATCACCGTCTTCGAAAAAGAATAATCAGTAACATCCTCCCCACTTGACTAGAACCAGGTCACTAGGGCTGCCTCAGACACAGGCACAGAGGTTCTAGCAGCCTGAATGCTTGCCTATCTGTGCCTGTGTGTACCCTGTGTATGGTGTGAGCCTGTACAAGTGTACCCAGTATGTGCTATGATTGCACTTGTGCGTGGAGCTGTCTGATCCCTGACCCTGCAGTTGGTTGAAATGTTAGGAGGATGGGTTACTCTGTTTGCCTGAGGGCCAGTGCTGCCCCTGTGGCATCATGGGCTTTGCACATGTGCCTCTCACACACCTGAACCTTGGGCATCAGGTTGAGAAAGGGATTGGAGAGCTGAAGGCGAGGGCAGCACCTGGCAGAGAGGAAGGGAGCTCAGGGCTCATCCTGGATGAATCGGGAGGGAGGCTCTCCCCAAAGACCTCAGTTACCCCCACAGTGGTCTTCTCTTCCAGATGGTAGGGACATGGGAGCCACTTATACTCCAGACGTGTGACAAACATTGCATGGCTCTGGGTTTGTGGGACTAGGAAGAAACACTGGGACTCATAAATATATTTGTTGATTTAAAAAAAAAATAATCTCTGCAGTTGGGCGTGGTGGCACACACCTTTAATCCCAGCACTCAGGAGGCAGAGGCCAGGGCAATCTGGTCTACAAAGTGAGTCCAGGACAGCCAAGGCTACACAGAGAAATGTTGCCTTGAAAAACAAAAGAATATAAATAAAATAAAAAAGTTTACTAGAAATGGTTAACTCTTTCAATCTTGTACCATTGTTAATTTTGAGGCAGACTGAATCCATGCCATGACGGTCTGTAACTGTTTTAGCCCACACTTACCTTAACAGACTTCGAAGAAAAACACATTTGAACTGAGGCTTTCCTTAAAATAAGGTAGATGTGGGAGCTGGAGAGATGGCTCAGTGGAGAAGAGGACCTGGGTTCAATTCCCAGCACCTACATGGTGGCTCACAACCAGCCACAACTATAGTTCCAGGGGCCCTGAAAGCCACAGGCACCAGCATGCTCGGGATGCACAGATCTACATGTAGGAAAACCACCCATCCACATAAAATAAAAATGTTTAAAAAAGAATGATAAAGTAGCTGGTCTCTGGGCCAGGTCTCAGGCCAGAGAGTGTGACTTCAAAGAGAATTTGGAGGCTTGCCTGTTATCACGGCAGCCAGCTGGCTCCCCAACATCCTGGAAGCACACGCTGATAGTGCTCCCTGGAAACGGGCCATGGGGGGCGGCTGACAACCAGAGGCTGGGGCCCTCCCTGGCCACAGCTGCCAGGCCATGTTCAGGAGCCACATGTAGACAAGGCCTGGGCAGCAGCCAGCACCTCCCAGTGTCTCATGATGATGTTATCAGTGTTCGAGGAACATTCCAGAAGAAATGCGCCTGGTGTTTATTCAACACTTGGCTTCTCAGCAGCACAGAAGCCTGTGAGGTGTCAGCCTGGACTGCTGCACAGCCTGGGAGCCATGTACATGCCTGTGTCTCACACATCTCAGCACCCTCATTCCAGTCAAACCTCTTGTAATCTCGTTCTTCCCCTAACGTAACCAAATGTCCTGGGCTGCAGTGCTTCGCCTAAGGGCCCTTTTGGGTAAGGTTGTCTGCTGAGGGCAGCCAGTAGTTTATAGTTCCAGCCTGCGGTGGGTGGAGTAGCTGCTCTCAAGTACACCATGGTGGGCAAGCTGAGGAATGCCAGTTGTAGCATGCTGCTCAGAGCCTGCTCCTCTCCTTCCCAGCTCATGTGCAGTCAGTCCTCTTGCTGGAAAATCCCCAGTTCCCTCCAAAGATGGTCTAGGGTGTCCGTGGCCCAGCCATTAGGAGAAAGGGGTGGGGTGGGGGCTCATGAGCAGAGGGAGACTGTGGACAGTCTGAAAGGTGAAGTGCCCTCCGCCCATTTATTCCATCATTCAGCCAATGGCAGGGCCCAGGTAGAGCTCCATGGCTTCCTGGCCACAGCAAAAGAAAGTGCTGGGACAGAGCAAAGGGCACACTGCATCAGTGTATGTGCCAGATGCAGCTGCACACTGTGTCCCTCCTCCAAGACCTCTCCTCCCAACCCAGTGAGGTCCCACAGACTGCCCATCTCAGAAAACTGCTAAAACCCCAGGTGCCAAGATGCCAAGGCCAAGTTCCCTTTCTGAGAACCGTCATGCTCCCGGAAGAGTCAAGAGTGTGGGCAAATTTATAAATGGAGTCACTGTAGAGCTAGTTGACTGTATGGAGTCAGGTGGAACACACGTGTGATCCCAACAGTTGGTAGCCTGAGGCAGGAGGTTTGCCACAAGTTTGAGGTCAACCTGGGCTACACAGTAAGACCCTGTCTCAACATCAAAATATGCTCAGAGCACAGGGCCCTAAATTTAGTGACTGTTCTCAGCACATGCACGCCAGCATGCACTTTCTCTTCCTCTCCCCTCCTGATCCCCAAATCCTGGGATCAGAGCAGAGAGGAGCAGCGTGGCGCAGGGCTGTGAGCATTTGGCCTCCAGGCTGTTTCATTATGCCACCCAGTTGGATAAAGGTTCCCACCACCCCAATGCTTGGCCACTCAGTGGTTCAGAGCAGTACCAAACCCCATGAGACTCCTAAGCATCCAAGTGTCCACGTCTGTTGGAGTAGAGGAAACCAGGGTGGGTGCTCAGCAGTTTAGGGGCGCTCCGTGCATTCTGATTTGCTTTCGTCTGAATCAAAGGCTAGACAAAGGCAGGGTGAGCTGGATGGCTTGTCCAGGCTCAGGAGGTCCTGCTTCAGCAGGCCGGCAGCTAGGAACACCAGAGCAGACACGGAAAAGGGACTGAGAGGACTCATGACCGGGGACAAAGTCCAGGCCATCCTGCAACATGGCTTGTGTCTGTGTGTCTGCTGAGATGAGGTCCCTCAGTGTTCCAATCACCAGGACTCATCTTGGCCTCCCTCCCAACTACCACACACTTGAGTAAGGACAGGGTGGGGCGGGCAGGCCCAGTCCTGCTTAGGACAGAAGAAACTCCATGGTCAGGGTCCGGGCTCAAGGAAGACAATGCTTAGCCGCCAAGTCCCTTGCTCTGTGGCCATTGACGCTCTTCCTTGCTGGGCATACAGTACCTGGGAATGCACTTTGGAGGAAAGGCCTGCTCCTGATGGCTTGGCCCCATGGTGATGACCTCACACCATGAGGTAATACTGAGCTCATGTGACTGAAAAGTCAAAGAGGAACCCAATGTCCCGTATAAGGGGACACTCCCAAAGACCTAACTTCACTGGGCCCTCTTCCTCCCAACAGTCACCAGCTTCAACACAGGGTCTGGAGCTCGGCTACAGTGGCATTCCCACAGCTGCCCATCCCTATGCAGCAGACACTCACCCTCAGGGAGGTATCCAGGGCTGCCACCTGCCATCTCCTGAGCAGAGGGTGACCAGAGAAGCCAGGCTCTACCTCAGGGATGGAGGAACCGGGGTCCTGTTATGCCCCCCTACCCCCCTGCCTCGCTCATTTCACACTTTAAATCAGCGTGGAAACCAGGGAATTGTGCATTTTCACAGAAACGCACTGCCATGTGATTCACGTTTATTCTATAAACATCGGAAAGTACACAAACCTAGAGAACTCCCATCATCCACACAGAGAACCGCTTTCTTGGGCTCTGCCTCATGTCCGTCCACATGCTTCATCTGAGGTGAAGCGGCCTACAGAGCCCCGCATGGCCACGGCGTCTAGCCTCTGGCCAGCCAGGCGCTGCTCTGCTCCTGTACATATCTTCATGCAGCAGTTATGAGGCTGCCCCAGTGATGTCCACTTGTGCCATCTGCTGTGTGTGACCTCTGTGACTGACCTCAACATGAAGCTGGCCTTGTGGAGCCTGGAGGGTGGCCCAAGGTTCCCCAGCAGGAGCATCGTGAGAAGGTGCTAGCCATGGCCAGACTGGAGTCGCCTGAAGCCACATCATGGAAGTCTCAATACGCAGAACACGAGGAAGAGGAGAAACCCTGTAGGCGTGCCAGCCACACTGGACAGCACGCGCACCACAGGCACATTTAGGCACACTCGCCTTCTCTTCATGAGAATCTATTTCCCCCAAGAAAGGAAGCTCCAGTGTCCTCAGCAGATGGCTGAAATGGCCTCTAGTGAAGGGAACTTGAGCCTGTGTCCAGACTGGCTCACTTTTTAAATTAATTAATTAATTAATTTGGTTTTTTGAAACGAGGTTTCTCTGTGTAGCCCTGGCTGTCCTAGAACTGATCTGTAGACCAAACTGACCTTGAACTAAAAGGGATCTATCCGCCTTTGCCACACCCAACTTAGACCAATTTTCTCTTATCACTTCCATTCACCAAACGCCCTAAGGTGCCCACATCAGGACTGGAGGACTCACCTGCTCTGTCCAGGCAAAAGGCCAAGGCTCTACTGTTGCCAGTCCCCACTCATGGGGGCTGGGGAGCTGTGAACATGTGTGTCCCCTTGTAAAAGGGTACAGACCACTGTGGGAGGGTTAGTGGCCCCATCAGCACCTCCCAGAAGTAACGTGGAACACGGGTCAGTGTGAGTTGTGGGACCTTTGTGTGCTGCCTTCACCTTCATATCCCAATAGCCCACTCATGCCTAACACAGGTCTATTTTGCCACCCAGGTAAGAGATAGTCTGGGCTGGGCCTGTTCTGCCTTCAGATCTTAGTAGTAAAAGGCAGTGAGGAGCTTGGGCTGAGAGGCCAAAGCCACAAAAAGGTGTGGCCTGGCCAAAGACAAATGATGTGAGAAGCAAGGTAGGCAGCTGGGGTGCCCTGCTGTGACCAGGGTCCCAAACGGAGCTGGGAAGGGATGCCAAGGGCTGAGGGGTAGAGAGCTTCTTGACAGGCGTCTAGTAGTTCACACAAGTGAAGCCCCCTCAGATCCCCACATGAGCAACCACCCCAACTCTGCCTGCCCCCCAGCTGTGGGCCCTGGGCTTCTTCAGCACGCAACTAGGACAGCTGTCCCAGGATCAGCCAGCCTTGGAAACGCAGGAGTGGCTGGCTCTATGTGGGAAGTGAAGCCACAGACGGGCTCCAGGCCATGGGAGCCACAGTCCTTCCATCACTTTATTTGTCCTCCCCAGCAGCTCTTCCTTCCCCTCCCCTAGGTGGCCACTCAGGTACAGGACAGGGTTCAGAGCTGTGCTGCCTCCCACCACTCGTTAAGTCCCTTGGCTCTCACAGCACACGCTGTCCTGGTCAGAGCTGTTTGCCACCTTCCAGCTGCATCTGGTGTGCCAGCTGCTGCCCGATGGTCAGCAGAGGACTGGCTCTGTAGGATGGGCTGGCCAGGAGCTCCTGAAACCGGGTCCTTTCTTCTTCCCTGAAAGAATGGAAAGCAGAGGTCAGCGTGGGAAGAACAAGGACCCCAAGACCCACACAACAGGCCCAGACACCCAACACTGGAGCAGACAGCAGAGCCCAGGTAGCCACGAGCTACAGTGACAGGGCGTCAGGACTTCCGGCAGGAGGCAAGGGCACACAGGCTGCTGAGCATGCACCGACCACAGGTAGGGCCGCCCTACCAGTCTGTCTAAGAGCACTTAGCTGGGGGCTGCTGCCAGGGCAGAAGCTGACAAACAGGGAGCAGAGGCAGCCATGGGCCCTGAAGACAGCCTTATATAAGAGGTGCCTTCCTCCCAAATAAGCCCAAAATAGATGTGTACTAGAGAGCTTTAGGCAATGGGGCAGCAACACAGCTTCGGACACAGGCAGCTCAGGGGGCCTGGGTGCCTTAGTGACCCTGACCTCTCAGATATGCAAGAGCCTCGACTGTCAGGTCCTCTCAACTCTCTCTCTAGCCCAGTGTGGCCACCTTCAGTGGAGCCGGGAGACACGGGCCTGTGTTGCTTCCACATGCAATGTCAGTCAACAGAGAAGGCAAATGGCACATAGGCGCATATGTTTGAATTGTTGGTCCTCAGTCAGTGGAACTACTTGGGAGAGATCAGGGATGTGGCCTTGCTGGAGAAGGTGTGTCACTGGCAGTGGACTTTGAGGCTTCAAAACCCACACAACGGCCATTCTCTCTTTTTCTCTACCTGCTGCCTGTGGATCAAGATGTAGAGCTCTCAGCTACTGCCTGTACAGGCAACATGCCTGTCTGCGTCCCGCCTTGATGCTAACGGACTGACCCTCTGAAACATAAGGCAGCCCTAATCAAATGCTTCCTTTTGTAAGAGCTGCCTTGGTCACAGTGACTTTTCACAGCAACAGGAGAGCACTTGGAGGGAGGTGCAGGGACAGAAGCTGTGGGGGCAGGCCATATCCCGGCAGGTAGAACTACTGCTGTCCCAGCCACAGTGCAGAGGGAGCTGCCCTGGTGCAGGCTAAGCTATAGCAGAGGCTCGGGCAACTGCCAGAGAACCAACAGGCCAGGTGGATGCCGGCCCAGCAGCAACTGTGTATACTAGCTGCCGTCAGACAAAGCTAGTGAGAAAGAAGTGTGTCCACACAAGAGGAGAAACAAGTAAGACACACACACAATAAGCCTGAAAGGGGTCACGTGAAGATGGACTAAGAAGTGTGGGAGAGGGGCTGGAGAGATGGCTCAGAGGTTAAGAGCACTGACTGCTCTCCCAGAGGTCATGAGTTCAATTCCCAGCGAGCACATGGTGGCTCACAACCATCTCTTCTGGCCTGCAGGCAGAATGCTATATACATAATAAATAAATCTTTTTAAAAATAGAAGAAGTGTGGGAGAGACGAGGAGGCCTTGAGAGCGCACAACGGTGTTCCAAGTCTGAGAACTGGGAGCCAGTCTGCAGGACAGGGATGAGGCTAGCTGGGCCTATTGCCTGGGCCTGCGATGCTAGCTGCTCAGAAGGCTGACGCACGAGAACAGCATCTTCAAGGCCCGCCTTGGTCAGAGAGAGTTCAAGACCAGGCTGGGTAGCTTAGTAAGAACCTATCTTAAAAAACAAAAACAAGAGCCGGGCAGTGGTGGTGCACACCTATGATTCCAACACACAGAAGACAGAGGCAGGTGGATCTCTGTGAGCTTAAGGCCAGCCTGGTCTACAGAGCGAGTTCCAGGCCAGTCGGGGCTACAAACACAGAAGACAAGGTTTATCCCAGCAGTGGAGCTCAGACAGAATGTCTGAGGCTCTGGGTACAATTCCCAGCACTGGGAAGAGAGTTGAGGCTATAAAGTTCAATACAAATTTCCAAAACAAAAAGCAATCATTAAAAAGACCTTACTTAACCCATACACTGAAAGGGCATGAAGGGCTTCAGGAAAATTTGACACAGAGCATGCAACACTAATAAATAACAGCGGTTCCGTACAGACAAAAGAAAAATGTCATGTGTTGGTGTGAGATCTAGGCCGCTTCGGGTCCCCCCACCCCCACCCCAGCTGGCAAACCGCTGGAGCCAAGTGCACAGAGGCTGAAAAGCAGAGCCAGGATCTCATGCCCAGAGGCTCAGGGATGGCTAAGTTCTCACACTAGATGCCATCACCTCTCCCTGCAAACACCAGAGAGGCACTCAAGGCCTAACTACAGGGCAGCCAAGTTCTTGGTCCCCAAAATGGCTCCCACCTGGAGTCAAAAGCCAAAGCCGGTCAGAGAAGAGGGTGGGAGCCAGAGCTGGGAAGGGGTGGGGCAGGGCTGTACTCACAGGAGCTGCTGTCTCTGGGCTGTGCTCATCCGGCTAAGCTCCACTGGCCTGGGCTTGCTGGTTGCCCTGCTGTGGACACAGAGAGTCCAAGTTAGTCTGACACCGCATTTCACCAGACAATGTGTCTCTGTGGCGCCCCTGGTGTCATGAGTTCCATGCCGCACACTGGCCATGGAGCCTGGGTCACCTGGGTCACCTGGGTCACCTGGCTCCCGTATCTGGAGCTGAAATCCACACTATCTGGGCCCTTGTCTCACTCCCTAAGGTTCCTGTGGGATACCGAACAGACTGTCACCCCAGGAAAACACATCACATTTGTACCCTGAGTCTGCCACCTGTCCAACCTTAGTGGAGAACAAGCCATCTAAGCAGCAGCTTGCCCTGGCCCCTTTACTCCACTGCAGAGCAGAACCGAACTGTACCCACACACAGACAGCACTTCTTGACACAACACAGGCACCAGGCATTGTCCTCTCACTTTTGATGAGAAGAGAGGGCTATGCTACTAGAGGTATGTGGCAACGGCCACTTCAATGTGATCTTAGGAACCAGGCACAGACACCATATCTGGCCTTTGAATGCCAAAGTGCACCGAGGGACCTTCTGGGGCAAGAGGGTCCTGCCTGCTGACTACCAAACCAGGATACAGTGAGAAGATTCTCAGGACCCTCCAAGCCACTACACTGGATCTGACGTGGGGGGTTAGCCTGAGTGCCTGGGCTCAGTGCGAGGTAGCACATCTCCTAAGGTCAAACCCAATCCTGGTGGCTCCAGTGATGGCAGAGTATCCCTCCACCATCCCCGGGAACCTGACTCAATATGGGGAAGGGAGAAGCAGCCCCACACCCCAGCAATAGAGCTGGGCACAGAGAAACCCAGAGCCTACCACCTGACAAGATTATTTCAGAGATGCCATGCTAAAAGAGTGAAGCCCAGAAAGGCAGGCAGCCAGAGGAAGGGCGGAAAGCACCATGCCCTGGGCCAGTACCTAATTTAGACTCCCAAGCAGGAGGCTTGATCTATTCATGTTCCTCTTCAAATATGAATGAACCACACTTTGTGTCTTCTCCGTGCTTTCTCACACCCAGGCCTCTGGTCCCCTGGGGAAGGACTGTCGGGCTGCACGCAACCCTTTTCCTGGCCCAGTCTGTTAAGACGATAACTTCATGCTTGTTTGCTCAGCCTTTCCAGAGGCCCCAGAACCCACTGCGGTATGAGAAGCAGCATCTAAGCAGTGGTGGCCAGTGCCCCCAGGACAGCTTGCAGAGGACCACTGCCTCAGGTGACCAGACTTAGTGCTCTCAGTCCCAGAGGCTACATGATGGGGAAAGTCCCCTAAATGCAGTCCAGGGCTGCTCAGAGAAGGGTGGCAGCAGCCCGGGTCTTACAGCACTCTGTGCTCAGGCACAGACAGACACAGGAAGCAAGCAAGAGCACAGCCTAACCCCTGTGGAGTTCTTCCATGGGCAGATGGTGGACTTCCTAGAGCACAACCCCATATGGTGTTCCATAACTGAAAACTTTAACAACAGTAGACTTCTAAACACACAACAGCCAAAAATAAACTCAGAACCAAATGCAGAATGAACGCAGGATGTTCTGGGCAGGATTTGCCTTCATTGCATTATGCACCTTTACTGCAGCCTTGGTCCTGAAGGCACAACAGAGCGTGCAGTGCCAGGCAGCACTGCTTGGCTCCTCATGCAGGCTGTCACATGGGAGGAGCGGCAGTGTTCTTCCTTTGTGAAGTTCCTAGCTCTCAGGGAAGCACGAGGGTGTAAATGTGGAAACGACCGCGTGTGATGTGTTCTTATCGTTCTTCACGCCAGCGTCAAATCAGGGCATCTTTGCACGGTATTTTTAGAATCCTCGATTTTAAAATGGCTGTTTGAGTTGCTGGCTTGAGTTTCATAAAAATAAATAAGCAGATAAACAAATAATTAAATGAAATTTTGCTTGGAGTTAGAAATAATTTCCAGGATTTCTGAAACATATATTTTTTGTCCTCTGTTTACTATGTGAAACAGCATTCTTAGCATTTATGATTATAGAATTAAAATGTTATTAACTCCAAAAAATCCTAAAGATACTCTACATCCCTAATAATAGAGAGCCAGGATTTATTAATTTTTAAAAAAGATTTGTGAGTTCGAGGTCAGCCTGGTCTACAAAGCAAGTGCAGGACAGTCAAGGCTACAAAGAGAAACCCTGCCTCAAAAAACCAAAATAAATAAATAATTTAAAAGATTTGTTTCTATTTTTACTTATGTGGGCATCATGTGTCTAAGTGAATATCATGAGTGCAGGTGCCCATGGAGGCCAGAAGAGGGCATCAGATCCCCTGGAGCTGGAGTTACAGGTGGCTGTGAGCCACTCAGTGTGGGTGCTGGGAACTGAAACAGGGACCTCTGCAAAAGCAGCAAGCGTTCTTCATCACTGATCAATCTCTTCAATCCAAGATTTAATTCTTTATGTTAAACAAGCATATTCATCTCAGAATGTAAATAGGCTTTTTCATCTTTAATAAAGGTAAAATTATATGTATCCCATAGGATTGTTTTAAAAATAAACTTATTTATGATTTATTCTGTCAGTGTTTAATTTGTACACAAACCTATGTACTTGGGACCACATAAAATCTTCTCAGGAAGCTAGCATAGGGGCGCACACCTTTAATCCCAGCACGTGGGTGGCAGAGGCAGGCACACCTCTGTGAGTTCAAGGCCAGCTTGGTCTGCATAGTGAGCTATAGAGTGAGAACCTGTCTCAAAAAAACAAACAAACAAATAACAACAAAAACATCTCCTCAGGTGCAAAGGGGCCATGAGTAGAAAAAGCACAAGCCCTGTCCTAGAAAATTTGTTTGTTTGTTTTTGTTTAAGACAAGGGTTTGCTGTGTAAGCCCTGGTTGCCCTACAACTTGCTCTATAGAACAGGTTGACTTAGAACTCAGAGATCTACCTATTTCTGTCTCTGGACTGCTGGAATTAAGGGCATGCACCACCACGTCTGGCCAGTTGTGGAGAATTTCATCTCTCATAAGTAGGTTGGCTGGTGACAGGCAGCATGGCCTACAGTGTACCTCAGGAATGCTGCAGACCGTCCAGCCTAGCTCCACTGAGAGAATAGGCACTACCCTAGGTACCTGCAGGGTACTGTGAAGACCCTTAGGCCATTCTGCCATGAAGCAATACCAGGCCACACCATGGACCTGCAGCAAACCAGGTAATATGAAGAAGATGACAGGACTGTCCCACAGCATGTCCCTTTGAACCTAGGACATGAGGAGGAATACGACTGTGATAGGCAGAAACTAGTTGGCCCCTAGGGTAACCATGCAGATACAGCGCCTTCCTTCTCACTGAGAAGAGCACTGCCCAGGACAAGGCCAGTTTAACACAGTAAAGAGATACTCGGGGTCTGAACCCCCAAGGGGCTGTCAGGGTGCAGGTATGGAGAAAAGCGGCCAAAGGCAGAGCAGAGTCGCTGTCACAGCTGCAGTCCTCGGTGCTGGGTGAGCCTCCCGCCCTGACTCCAGCTCTGCCTCTGGGGCTCCCCATGCTCGGCCATGTCTTTCTTCCCTTTGCTGTACAAACCATGACCACGATAGACGAGCTCTCAGGGACCACTGAATCCTTCTAGAATCCCCCAAGTGGAGCCAGCAGTCTCCGGTGCGTGAACACAGCTACCAGAGTGAGGACGGTCTTGTAATTGCTCTTCTCCTCCAAGCACATGTGCTCAGGTCAGCACTTGGACTGGAGCATCTGCTCTAGTAGAAGACTCTGGTGTGACCAGCACTCCAGCCTCAGAGCCAGTTACCTGGCCTCATTCTTCAAGGCAAGGAGTCAGGCTCCTTGGAGAAACACCCTGTTCCAGGACCAGGCAGAAGATGCCCAAGGTGAGCTCTAAGCATCTGCTGATGTCATAAAGTGAGGAAGGAAGCACTCAGACACCCACTGTGCACACGGGCAGATCACAACCACCTGGGAGCTACTGAAAGAAATGCCAGTGGCCGCCGCTGGACCAACTGCAGCAGTAAGTGAAGCAGCGTTGGATGACAGCCCTTACACATAAAGGAGACACTCACGAATCTACGAGAACCTCCATTAGTGATGGGTAAGGAATAGGGGAAGAGGCAAAAGCCAAGACTCTGCAAACCCTGCCCCTGAAGAGAGGGATCATAGCTCCCCACCCTGGGCCAGGCATGGCCACTTCCTTCCCAAAAGGCAGAGTGGAAGGGGACAAAGTGTGAGCTTCTTCCTGGCAACCTAGGTCTTTTCTACCCTCACAGAAACATGGGACAGACTTCAATCAAGGGATGGCAAAAATCCCTCAAAATAACAGTGACTCACTGGGCACTGGTGGCGCACGCCTTTTATCCCAGCACTTGGGAGGCAGAGGCAGGTGGATCTCTGAGTTTGAGGCCAGCCTGGTCTACAGAGCAAGCGCCAGGATAGCCAGGGCTACACAGGGAAACTCTGCTCTAAAAACCACCTCCTGCCCCTCCCCCCCCCCCCAAATCAACCCTGCCTAAGTCTGAAAAGCTCACAGCCAAAAGGAACCTGAGGAAATGGAAAGCGCACACATCAAGTTTCCTCCTGTTAGGATTTCATTTGTGGTGTGTGTGTGTTCATATAGGTATGTGCATGTGTGTGCATGTGTGTGTGCATGTGTGTGTATGTGCCTATGAAGGCTAGAGGTCAACCTCAGGTGTCTTCCTCAATAACGCTACCTTATTTTACTTGGAGCTCATCAATTTGGCTAGAATAGCTGGCCAATGAGCTCCAGAAATGTTGCTGTGTCCACCTACACAGCACTGGGGTTACAGATGCCACATGCAGGTTTTTACATGGGTGCTGGCGATCCAAACGCAGGTCAGGTAAAGTGCACGGTGGGCATCTCACAGACAGATGCTTTAAATCTATTACTACATATGGTTCAACCCTGGTTCACTGAGACAAACTCACGACACTAACTTAGATGTTAACAGGGAACTATCTTTGCTATTTTTCTGCAAATCTAAACTACTGCTTGTTTTTCTTGTTATTTTGAGAGAGGGTCTCATGATGCATAGCAGGCTGGCCTCAGCTTTGCAGCAATCTTCCTGCCTCAACCACTCAAGTGCTGAGACTATGGGCACATCACCACACTTAGCTTCTAAAGCTGTTCTGAGACACAGCACAGTCAACTGGTTGCCGCAGAGTGAGGGAGGCCAAGTGCTCGGCTCCTGCAAGCAAGCGCTCAGGGCGGGGCAGGATGGGAACCTTCTCCTATCACAATGAAGCAATCCTGGGGAGGCACATGGCCCCAACACATTCCTCTCGGGGCTGGTAGAGCAGGCTGTTTATGTAGCTCTCCCACTTCTGGGAGCCCCAAGCACATTTTTCAGATGAGAAACTATAAAGAGGGAAGGGACCCTTGACCAGGGTCACATTTTTTGCTTAAGAACCAAGAATGGAATCTGCACCGCTGGCTCTGTTCGGCTGCTGAGTCTTGACCCCATGTCAGGCTGAGTCTGGCCGGAGCAGAATGGGTGTTCCATCTTGGGAACCCAGCCCTTGGCCATCCGGTTCTATAGCATGTCAGCCACCTGCCCTATGACAAGGGTGAGGGCTCACAGACAAGTGCACACAATCTTCGTTTTATCCTCAGATGAAAATTCAGCAGGAGAGAGACTATTTTCTAAAGGAAATAAGAAGTAACACGCCTTGTGTGGTGGCTCACACCTGTAATCCCAACACTTCAGGTGGAGGCAGGGGGATGACATTAAGTTCAAGGTTAGTGTGTGTCACTCAGTAAATTACAGGCCGGCCAGGATAGTGAGGCCTTGTCTCAACCCTAACCACCACCACCCTCCAAAAAACAAAAACAAAACCCCCCACAAACAGTGACAAACACTGAAAGCCAGCAGCTACGGAGAACAGCGAGCCCTGAAGCCCCGCCGTCTGGCTGAAAGCACAGCTCTGCAGTTCTGAGAGCCCCGTGCTGCCCTGTGTCCATCCCTCATCCCCTCATTGCACAAGAAGGATGGGTAAAGTTAGGGCTGTGTGGGTTCCATGCCCTTACTGAGGGCTCCACAGAGTGCCCAAGAATAGAGTCTCGCCCTTGGCAGGGGTGGGGGAGGGGGTGCACAGGCAGGTGTCAGGTGAAGGTTCACTGAAAGAGGGACATCAGAGCTGTCTGCAAGGGGAGCAGGAAAGCCAGGTGGACGCACGGCAAAGGCCACGAGGCTGTGCTGACCATGTGCCTAGGATGGAAACCGAGGCCAGAGGAAAGAAGGCACGAGAGAGCTCACATGGGTGGGCTAGTCAGGCTCCCGCCGGGCCTAAGCCAGGTGCCTCTTTGACAACAGAGTCACAACATCCAAGGGCTCAAGTCAAGGTGAGGCTCTCTGAGCCATGTGTGGCTTGAGCGGTGACTCACTCACCTGGCAGAGATGGGAGCCTTTGTAGCCGGCTATCAGTCCCTCTCCTGCCCTCTGAATTCAGGGCTGTGGCGATCCAGGGCTGCCGACCACAGCTCTTACGAGGTGGCCGGTGCCAGACACTCACCATGTGGTCTGCTGCTGTCTGCGGCTGGCCTCCAGTTCCTGCAGCTCAGGTAGGGCATCCCTCAGGGGGTGCAGGTCGCCTACCACCACCATGGCCCTGCGCCTTCGTTCCTCCCTGAGCTTCTGCTCTGCCAGCTTTATGGCTTCAATTTCTGAGAGAGACAGGAGTATATGCCAATTAAACCCCACTCCCCAGCCCCCTCAGAAGCCACCAATGCCAAGGTACCCACTAAGTTATGTGCACCCTGGGGCCTGTTTGCTCTCAGAGAGCATTAGTGTTCTTTGTTTCCCCCTGCTGTCACCTGCTCTGCGCCCCTAAAGACTTGGGGGGCGGGCCAGCTCTGAGTTATTTTTTTCTCCTTAATCACAGAGGCACACTTTAATTACAGGGCTGACTATGTCAGCTTGGAGCTGCAGAACATAGGACTGCCTCCTCTGTAAGGGGTGCAGTGCAGGGCCTGGGCACAGACACAGGGACAGTGAAGGCAGGGCCTGGGTTCCATTTCCATAGGTCACTTACTGAGAAGCCAGTGTCCTTTATCCTGGGCAATCTAGGAGAGTGGCCTCCTAGGGAGGCACAGGGGACAACAGGCAGCAGGTGGGTGGCCAGGTTGTATGCACAGTGCTCATGAGAGAGCAAGCTCAATGCAGGGCATAGCCTTGGGATCTGATCTTCTTCGAAAGATCGATTGAATTCCAAGTTGCGAATGTAACAAGCACTTAAACTTGCTACTTGCCTGCATGTGGCTGTGGGGTGTATGCAGTTCTGGGATAAAGCCCCACTCTCTCTGGGAGACACAGCAACACAAGGGCCTTTATTCAGATTCTTTGATCTGATCCTAGCTGAGGCGGGTGAGGCAACCAGCAGCTTCCCCCTCAGCAAGACACAGCCAACTCTGCCACCCCCTACAACTGGGAAGGTACCTCACAGGGCAGGTCAGACAGGCTACCCTAACCACCCCAATATGTCAGAGTCTATCACTTCACCCTGAGGCAAAGACGACCCTCTGCCCAATGCAGCCTAAGAGACTTAGTGGATTTATAAAGTGACAATCTCATAGGTTTTTTTTCAGTCTAGGTGGAACAGAGCAAACAATTCACTTAGCAGCTCATCAAAACCAGCAAGCAGCTCTTCCCTGAGCCAAAGTGGGGGGTGGACGGGGTGGACTGAACTTCCCTGGAGCCACTCCCTCATGCCTGCCTGCCTGCACTCATGCATGCGCGCACGCAGGCATACACGCATACTGGCAGACCCAGAGAAAGGAGAGCAAGGCTAAGGAAGAGATACAGCCCAAACACACACAAGCAAATCTAAGCCAGAGATGTGCAAACAGGGTGGTCCAGGTCTGCAAGTACGGCTTAGTGTCTGGAAGTTCTTATGACCCACCATGACCCATAGCAAGCTGCCTGAAAGGGAAGAAAACCTGGTCACTAGACATGCCAGAAGAGACCTGGTAAAACTCACTATCTACTCATGGTAAAAGTTACAATGAAACCATAAATAGATCCAAGACAGTAAATACCTTGTTTCTACTGCACTCACAAGACAAGGCCAACTGCAGCCTGGCATTCCCATCATCAGCTCACTGCTACCAGGGAGGCAGCGGCAGGGGACAGCAGGGGACAGCAGGGGAAAGCAGGGGAGTGCTGAGGGTCAACACAGAGGTGTCCAGCCTCATTCCCTAACCCACACTGCAACAGGACTTTTAACCAACTGCAGAAACTAATCGAAATCCTACTCTCAAACAAAACAAAAACAACACCCTCAATTAGAGACAGGAGGGTAAGAACCTTCAAGGTCACCAAGGACAGTCCAGGATACTCAAGACCTTGTCTCAAAACATAAAAAAACTCTCAATGTGAACAAAACGTTACTTAAATAGACAGAGCAAGAATACAGGTCTACCCTCAAAATAAAGAAGAGTGAAGCCCGGGAAAGTACCAGACAAAGACAGAGCAGTGGCTGTACTCAGGGCCGCCCCTCACCCCCTGCACCCAAGGATGAATTGATTACTTGAGTTGGACACTCTCTCTCAGTAAGTAGAAAACCACCGAAAGCCAGAACACAGTCAAGCCGCGCAGTGCACTGGGATCCAGGAAAGGAAATCACAGCTACTGAGCTGCCTCAGACCAGACAGGCACATGGAGCGTCATGCCAGCGCTAGGCGCTGTGGAGCGAGTGATCAGCCGGGTCCACAGCCACAGCAGAGACACACTGCCGAAGGTCCTGGAGAATCCAGTATAGACCGCTACCAGACCTAAGACATGACCTATGCATGGTCACAAGACATAGGTTGCTATTTTCAAAAGCTCACTTGTGGGCTGGAGAGATGGCTCAGCAGTTAAGAGCACTGTCTGCTCTCCCAGAGGACCTGAGTTCAATTCCCAGAAACCACATGGTGCCTCACAACCATCTATACTGGGATCTGATGCCATCTCCTGGTCTACAGGCTAATAGAGCACTCATCTACACTAAATTTGCCCAAAACACAGGGAAATACATGCATGCACGCACGCACGCACGCACGTGCGTGGGGGGGGGGGGGGGACACATACAACACTGATGATGGTAACTAAGGAAACGCAGACTAGTGGCGAGGCCTATGGTGTTCCTAGCCTTGATTCAGTGTTGGTGGCAAACCCTCCTGAAGTCAATCCACACTGCAGCTCCAACCACAATCCCTCTCAGCTTCCCTTGTCTTTAAGGAAAATGACAAATAGTAAACAAATGGAAATGCTGGGAACCAAGAACAGCCAGAACAACCAAAGACAAAGGTGCAGAGGAGGAGGCCTCGTGTGCTGGCTCCGCCGGCTGCAGCTGCCGTCACTATGGACCACAGCACAAGCACGGAATGGAGGATAATCCAAAGAGAACCATCTGCAGCAGACTGTAGCAGGACCACCCACCCCCTCACGGCAGACAGGCAGGTGCCAGTTCAGGATGGACCACAGCCTGAGGACAAGCCAGGCTCTGACAATTTCAGAAGGAAAATAGAAAAACATCTCCAGGATTTGGGATTAGGTGTCCTTTGTTTGTTTGTTTGTTTGTTTGAGACTGAGTCTACTATATAGCCCTGGCCGTCCTAGAACTTGTTGTTAGGTAGACCAGTCTGGCCTTGGACTCACAAGCGGCAACAACACACTGTAACCACATGGAAAAAGAAATATAGGTTAGATTTTTTTTTTTTTAAATTAAACTCCTGTAGGCAAAAAAGAAAAAAAGGTTAAGAAAATGAACAAAGCCAGGCGTGGTGGCACACACCTTTAATCCCAGCACTCGGGAGGCAGAGGCAGGCGGATCGCTGTGAGTTCGAGGCCAGCCTGGTCTACAAAGTGAGTCCAGGATGGCCAAGGCTACACAGAGAAACCCTGTCTCGGGGGAAAAAAAAAAAAAAAAAAAAAAAAAAAAAAAAAGAACAGGTAAGACAGTCTGCAAGGAATACAGTGCACACACACAGCTGACCAGGGCCAGCGGGTACCCAGCACACACAGAAAGCCCCCAAGCTCAGTAATAAAAACATAAGAGCACCTCAAGAAAAATGAACCTCAATGAAGATGAAATACAAATGAGATGCACACACACGTCAGTGGTCTTTCATGAAACAAGGACATCAGCCCGTGTCACCGGATGCATGACTGAAGACACAACACCACGGGTCAGCATGGCTGTGGGGCCACAATTCCTGTGCTGCTGGAGGGGAGCACACGAAGGACTGCTTCAGAAGACTGTCTGGCACTGCACATGAAACTAAACAAGCACCTGCCCTATGACCCAAGATTCCATTCCTAAGTACTGACATAAGAGACTAAAACCATGTCCACAGAAGGACCAGAGCAAACGCTAAGACAGCCTTACCCACACAGCTGAGATGGAAGAGCAGACATCCATCAGCAGGAGACGGGCAGCAGTGAGGACCAGTAACGGCGCGGTGCCTGTCAGCCACGGCACTGGTCACTGCTGCCTGCAGGGCAGGGCAGGAAGGCAGAGCCCTGTGTGAGTGCACTACCAGACATGGCAGACCCACCCACAGACAAGCTAGATATGGCACCTCGTACCAGGCAGTCAAGTGGCACACAGAGCTGTCAGAAGTTAATGGTGACGTCAGGTAAACACACTCTTCATTGAGAACAGAAAGGGGATCAAACAAGCTAAGCCCTAGCCAACCTATTTGTAGACAAGCATGCGAACGCCTGCAACTTGCTTTAACAATGCACTAAGAAGGGGCTGATGGGTAGATGGGAATGAATCAATGAATGGCTGTGATAAAGTCTTATGGCCAGGCGGTGGTAGCACATGCCTTTAATCCCAGCGCTCAGGAGGCAGAGTCAGGAGGATACCTGATTTACAGAGTGAGTTCTAGGACAGCCAGGGCTACATAGAGAAACCATGCCTCAAAAAACACAAACAACAACAACAAAGAAAAGAGTAAAGTGTTAACTGAAGAAGACACGGCTTACTCTGTACTCAGAAGCCAGCATGGAAACAGTCGAGCTACTAATCTCAACCAAACTGAAAAGGAAGCCAGGCCAGGGAGTCAGGCAGAAGCTGAGAACTGAGCAGGACTAGTGACCAGTATGCAGGGTTCCTGAACCCAGTAGATGAAGTGTCCTAACAAATCTAATCAGCAATGGCAGGACACAGATAAAAATGACAACACACTCAGCAGTTAACAGCTCTTCCCGAGGACCCCGGTTCAGTTCCCAGCACCTACATGGTGGCTTATAACTGGTTATAACTCCAGTTCCAGGAGATATGATGCCTTCTTTTTACCTCCGCAGGCCATGTGGGCCAAGCACTCATATACATAAAAAAGACTGTCAATGAGAAAGCAAGGCTGGACATGTAGCTCAGTGGTAGAACACTAGTCTAGCATATAAAAGGCTCTAGGTTCAATCCTCAGTACCAGAACAGGGTGGAGGTGGGGGCAGAGGGAGGAAAAAAGTAACACACAGCCTTTTGCTGACAGAGTCTCAGATCTGATGGAATTAGACCATTTTAGAAGAAACCATGAGCAATAAAAATTGACTCAAATCAATCAGCCACCAGGAATAAAAGCTTCCACATCAAAGAAGCACCCACAGACAGAGGAGGTCCACGCCGAGGCCTCAGCATCTCCTGCCCCACAGAGGGCACACCGCACAGCCCCGGGAGGCCTCAGCACCTCCTGCCCCACAGAGGGCACACCGCACAGCCCCGGGAGGCCTCGGCACCTCCTGCCCCACAGAGGGCACACCGCACAGCCCCGGGAGGCCTCGGCATCTCCTGCCCCACAGAGGGCGCACCGCACAGCCCCAGGAATTGTGTGAGAAATGAAGAGGACAGCCTATTTCTTTAAAAAAAAAAAAAAAATCCAAAAAGTAACAAAATATAAAACTAGTAATCATTGAGGAAACTGATCAATTTCTACAAATACTGCTTCCCAAAAAAACATCCTTTTATTTAAAGTTTTCAAGAAAAATTACCTTATTTTCCAAGAATAAAATAAAATAAACCACATTTAAACATAAAAGAATGTAAAGATGAAAATGTTCCAAATTAACTCCCAAAGTTGGCAGAATCACACTAAAAAGATAACAGCTAAGAAAAAAACTACAAAGCAATCTTTGTAATTTTCAAATAAACACAAGAAAATGCTTAGGGAAAGTCACACATAATCAGGGCTATGGAAGATGACGACCCTACTACAGGAAGGGAGTGAGGGGAGAGCCGTTCCATCTGCCTGACCGGAGAGCAAGACCAAAGTCAACCTCAGACATGCAAGCCTCGCTGCCTTATGACAACAATCTCACAGCTGCCAGGCAGAGGCACCAACATCAGGAGCTCACAGTCAGGTCTGGCGACCCACAGGTAAGCTAGCCTGGGCCACATGGACTCTATCGTGAAACAATAACCAGCCTCAGCCAGGCCTGGAAAGAACTGCAGACGGCCTCCCCTATGTACACACATGTGTGTGTATGTGTGAGCCCCAACACACATACATGTTAGCTCTGTATTAAAGCTCTCATCATGGAACCCCAGCTAGAGCACTTTTACCCAAAGGGACAGAGAACAACAGCTTTCAAGATGGTTTTCAGAGAAGAAGGAGGTTCAGGAGGCTCCCACACAGGTGTATACCCACTTTGGGGACAGACCACCTCATCCTGCCCTGTTGCTGACTCCCTCTATGTGACCCAAGTGAAGCCACACACTGCTACCTCCAGTGTTTCCTAGCGAGCTCCTCCTGGAGCCCACTATGGGGCACAGGTGCCTGAGTGAGAACGAGGCAGGTGTGGCTAACTCCCAGGATACAGTTATGAACTTACTCTGTAACCATCGCTCACGGCGAAGCCTCAGCTTTTCCTTCTTAGGCAAAATGGCCTTTGGCTCTGTACCTGAGGAGAGAGAGCACATGAGTGAGTAGTGAGGTCGGACGGTGTCTGTTCAGCCCAGGCTCTTTCCATCCCTGCAGAGGCAAAGGTCACTGACAAGGCAATCAGTCCTAACCCATCAGCCTCAAGGCTCCATGCAGTGGTGGGCCGCTATGCTGCTACAACACCGTAAGGCTCTCCGAGTAAGGCTCTCTGAGCTTAGCCGGGCCCCCAGTATATTTGGGAAATGTGAGGAAGCCACAGCACCACCAGCAGGCCCTGGGCATGATACACCTCTGCCCTGCTTGCCAGCATTAGGACACAAAACATAAAGTGCAGGGGCCCGTGACTCCTCCTGTCCCCGTCACCAGAACACAAACCTACAGCCTCTCACTTCTGGCTCTCCATCCTATCTTTATTGGTGGTAGTGTCGCCTGCCTGCTTTTGTCCTCTCTTCCCTGTGCTCCTGGCCTCAAATAGCCCACTATGGTGTGTTGGCACATCCCTGCTGTACCGCCCAGCTCTATGTGCTGAGGTGCTAGCTCCTGATTCTTTATGATGGAATGGCAGGCGGCCAGGCATGGAAGCTCTTGCCTATTATAGTCCTAGCACTAAGAGGCTGAGGGAGGAGGGCTGCTCAACTGCCTTAAGTTTGGGGCCAGCTTGGGCTACACAGTGAGTTTCAACTACAAAGTAAGACCTTGTCTCAAAACATTTTTTTTTTTTTTCCGAAAGAAAAGGCAGTTCGCTGACTGCCTTGGAAGACAGGTGGGATGGTTAGCTCTGGCTGTTAAGCTGACATAATGGGAGTGTCTCAATGATACACTGTTTCTTAAGTGGGTTGAGGGGGCAAGAGCCACCTGAATATGGGCACCACCATTACGTGGCTGAGCTCGGGACTGAATGAAAAGCAGAGGGCAAGCTCAGCACCAGCGTGCTTGCATTACGTCACCACTCTGCTCTTGAATGTGACCAGCTGCTCTGAGCTCCTGCAGCCGTTATGTCCCTGAATTGATGGAACTGTAACCTGAAATTGTGGGTCAAACAAACCCTTTCTCCCGTGTGTTGCTTTTGCCAGCTTATTTTATTAGGGCAACAGGAAATGAACAAAGACATGGGTCTTGGGAATGAGAAGCTGGCTCAGTGGTGAAGGGCACTTGCTGCTCTTGCAGAGATCCCAGGTTCAGTTCCCAGCAATGACATGGCAGTTCACAATTATTTGTATCTGCAGCTTTAGGCATCCTACACCTTCTCCTGCCGTCCACAGGCACGGCGCGCCCTTGGTGCACTTACATATGTGCAGACAAAATACTAATACAAATGAAAACAAGCGAAAGAATTGTAAGGGCACAGGGTCCACATACAAAGGTGGTTTAAATAAAATGAAGTCCCCTTTGCAAATGAGGCCATCAAGGTGGCCCTAATCTTACTTGCCCTTAGATGAGGACCATGAAGCAGGTCACTCGATGGTGGCAAGGCCACACAGAGGGAAGACACAATCTGCCAGCCAAGGGGGACCAGGAAGACCAAGCCGGCCCCCCATGCCCCCGTCACAACTGGCACTCACACTTCTCCAAAACCACGGAGACGATATGCATTTAGATGAAGAACAAGCAGCCAGGGAGAGGCCTGGGGAAGACCCCGTCTCTACTAGTCACCACCGCAGGCAGAGGACCTCTCTGTGGCCAAGTGGTCAGTTGCCTGGGGACCTTTAAGATGTGTCTCCACCAGGAAGTAGATGACAAGGCCCCCTTTTTCAAAGGAGAAAACCAAGGCTAACACCAGTTAGACCCCACTGATTAACCGGAAGTCGACTGCCTGTGGGGCTGTGCGCGCAGAAAGCACTAAGGACACTGATGGGCTGGCTCTGAGGGGGCTGGCCAATGCCAGCTGGGCTTCCTCTCCTCTAAGGACTGCTGCAGCTAGTTAGGGTCACTGCCCAGCCAGAGCGGTTCCCCCCTGCCCACAGTAAAGAAGTAGGACTAAACGTGGAGCTGAGGTACACTGAGACAGAAAAAGGAGCCCCTTACTGGCCACTGGGCACAGCCTCCTAGTGGGATGCCTAAGTCTACGAACCTCACTGGTTGGAAACAGCAGGACTGTGGAGCGGGCGGGTCAGGCCACTATCTGCCCTAGAAGAACACAAGGATGGCCCACACCCTTGGCCTTAGCTGCCTTATTTTCAAGGCCTGACATGGCTTTAGCTCCCAAGAACACATGTAGAAAACAGTCTCCTGCCACCTTATGCATGGAGACGTACCTGGATTGTACGGGAGAGAACCTGTGCATTTAAGGACAAACAAGGAAGAAGCAAGTCTTGTCAGGAGAAGCTGGAGGCCCTGCTTAGCTACTTCAGCCTTCGCTGAGGGACCGGGCACGAAGCCTCACTCGGCAGCTGGTGCCTCAGTTCCTTCCCACAGTTAGGACCAAAGGGCTGGAATCTTGTGGCCATGCTTCCGGCCTGGAGCTAACCTGACCTCCTGCTCCCCACCAAAATGAAAGAGCTGGGACTGCACACCTTGCTCTGGGCTGGGGTGTGGCTGGGTGGGGGTGGGGGTTAGACTGCTCCCCCAGAGGGTCTGACAGCTGGAGCATCCACTGTACTGCTGCACTCCAGTGTGCCCTAGCACCATACCTAGGCAGGAGTCACATGACTAGGCGCAATGTCAAGCCACAAGTGAGGCAACAACAAGGCCTAAATGTGGGAGGTCAGGCTAGGGTGGGACTTGGGGGTTATCTGAGGTGCAGGGAAGCTTGTAAAAAAAAAAAAAAATGGAGCCGGGCATGGTGGCACACACCTTTAATCCTAGCAGAGGCAGGCGGATCGCCATTGAGTTCCAGGCCAGCCTGGTCTACAGAGAGAGTCCAGAACAGCCAAGGCTATGCAGAGAAACCCTGTCTGGAGGGAAAAAAAAGAAAAAAATGGGGCTGGCCCAGCCATGACAGTACCAAGTGGGGGTAAGGAAGGGGGCAACAGCCTCACACAGAAGTGCCCAATGGTAAGACACCCCAGGGGGCAGGAAGTAATTCTCTCTAGATGATTCTTTCAACTTTCTGTAATTCTGCAATTACTCCAAAGTAAAAATAACACTACGGTCAGTGGAAACTGGCCCAAGCAGTAACACGCCTAGCCGCACACAGACCGAGGGATGTTGGAGCAGGCTACTGAGAATGCTGGCTAGAATGTGACCTTCTTAGCCCTCCGTGGCTCCAGAGCAGCAGAACCGAACAGGCTGTTCCTACGGAGGCACAGGCTTTGGAATGCTGAGGTCATGCAGAAGCTGAAGGCCTGACACAGCCCTAGGGTCCTGCTGCACTTGGCGCTGATGTCTTCCCTCGCTTCACTGGGCTTTCTGCACAGGCTGACGCTTACTCCCTGGAGGCACAAAGACCGGCCCAGAAACAGGCAGCAACCAGACAGACCCGGGCAGCATCCATGATGAGGACAAGGTGTGGCTGCTTCCAGGCATCCCATACTACCAGTTGTCACAGCATCAGCCGCAGCCCTCGCCCTATGAAGGAAGGAGAGAGGGCCCAGCAAGCATTGCTAAAGAGTGACAGGAACAACAGCCATACTGGGGCAGGACGTCTCAGCCCCAGCTTCTTTACCCCCAGAGAACTGGGGTTTGGAACAGGTGCCAGGATGACTGGGTCCAGAGCAGGCGAAGCTCCACTGCACAGCCAATAACCCTCATCTACAGCTTACTCTCAAGGATGCGCACCATGTTTAAAATAAATCCTGAAACACAGTTGAGACCTAAACTGATCACCATTGACCAGGGGAGGGACTAGAGAGACCGGAAGGAAAAGAGCAGCAGTAGCCTCAGCCCAGGACCAGTGTTTCCTAGCACGAGAGATAAAGATATTGTCACCAGGCCCCAGGGAGAGGGACAAGTGCTAGTACTCCGTAGTAGTCAGCTTTTTAGTACTGTGACAAAATAGCTGAGATAAGCAGCACCTGGGAGGCTGAGGCAAGAAGACTGCTGTGAGCTCAAGGTCAGCGTGGACCACAGCAAGACCATGTTTCAGGAAAAAAAAAAAAAAAAAAAAAAGAACGATTTTAAAAAGGAAGTGGGCTGGCGAGCTCAGGCAGTAGAAGTGCTTGCTGTGCAAGCCTGAAGACCTGAGTTCAAACCCCAGGCCCTACAGCAGACAGCAATAGTAAACTCCCTCAGTTGTCATATGACTCCAAACATATGAGGTGGCTCATGTGCTTGGACTTGTGCACATACATACACACATATTGTAATACAGACCAATAAGAACACATAAAATTAAAATTTAAAAAGGAGGAAGGGCCAGGGAAGGTGGGAAGAACTACCCTAAGTCCAGGTTGTACGTCTGTTCCACGGCCTGGAGTCCTAGACTGCAGAAGAGGAGAAAGTGAGTTGAACGTAAGTATTCACCGCTCTCTGCTTCCTGACTGTGAGCAGAGGCATAGGCTCAAGAAGGCCCCTGGGTAGCAATGAGCCAGGAAAACCCTACAGAGTCACTGGGGTTGCCAAGGCCCTAAAAAGATGGCATCTCCATGTAGAGTTTGGGAAATACACACGGCAAGGGCATCTGAAGGGAGACAGCCAGATCACAGGCAGAGCCTGACCATAGGACAGGAGCTTCTAATAGCACGGTAACATCTACACACAGCACACACAAGCCTTTCCACTTCTTGTCCACCCGCCAAAACTTTATCTCAAAACCTACAGTTGCCCTCTAGCCTAGCTGCTGATGGATGACGTGAGTGAGGAGCAAAAAAACTCAGCAGGACACTGGCAGTAAAGCTCCACAAACAGCAAATATGCTGGGAACTTAAAATAGCCCAGCCACTTGGTCCACAGAAGTAGGCTTAGAAACAGCACCCCACATGCTCAGACAACATGTACTCCTGCCCGTCCTCCCCAGGCAGGAATGTCCTCCCAGGCAAGCAAGTGTCCAAACCACAGCCCACCAAGGAGAGGGTAGATGCCCCTGGAGAGGCAAACAGCCTTCAGAGTCCTGCACCCCATCACAACACTGGTGGTAGGCACAGGGTTCCCACCCCTCGGAGGTTTTTGAAGCAGCTGGCGACAACTTATAAGGACAGAAGAGCTCCTGGGTCTTCTGGTCCTGAACAGGAGCCATCAGGCCATCTCACCAGCACTGGAAAGAAAGGCAGCCTCACTGAAGCCACCCGCCACCATCTGAGATGGCCTGGGACAAAGCACAGTGGTGATACTCCAGGTACCCACAGGTCAAAGGACCAGGTGGGTCCTGAACAGACCAGGAGCATGTGGGAGGTCCCATGCAAACACAGGTGGACAGTTAACATGACCAGGCTTAGCAGGTCATCTCAAGGAAGGCTGGGGTGTTTCTGCTGATGCTTCTGTTATGAGTTACTTTTCAGACAACTCCAGGTAGAGTTGGCCCTAACGGTCACGTCTCTGCACCAGGGCAGCAACAGTCCATAGGGTTGGCTCCATACTTAAGAGAGCCAGGCCTCACGACTGACCATGCCAGGCCCAAGAGCCCTATACACCAGATCCTGTTTCCTGGGGCCTAGGGAGGCAAAGCCCTCTACAGTCCTGGCCTTCAACACCACCACAGATGTGCAACCCCTGCTGGGTCCAGCACAGAGCACAGGAAGCACACAGGCCGGAGGCTGGCTGGTGAGCCCACACCCACATCTACCGCATGTTCTGCTACTGTGCGTAAACAGTTCCTAAGGCCTTAAACCCAACAGGCACCTCTAGGCTGATGGAGGTGTGGCCTGTCATGCTGTTGGAACATGTTGCAGTCACTATCACAGGTGCAGCCTTGCTTTGTTTCCAACTTAGGCCAGCCTCTATACTCAAGCTCTGAAAAGATAATCGGATAAACCAAAGCTGCAGGAGGGACGTGGCAATAGGTAGGCTAGAGCCCGGCCCCAGTCGGCTCCCTGCTGGCACATACCAACACTTCCGCATCACACTCCACAACTAAGGGACCCAAGAAATGTCACTGGAAGGGACACACAGAAAGTCACTGCACCATGTCTGCCAACCGTGATTTGGTGTCTCAATATTTGTCCATCAGTAGGTCAGCCTAGCACCCCACAAGGGAGCGCTTTCAGCGCCCTCCCACAGCCTGGCAGGCAGCACGCACACAACACTGCAGCCAAGGGCAGCTCATGCTGTGACTTGCTTCTAGAGCTTGGTCTGTAATTCACTGGGGTGCGCACATGCTACACCTGGGAGCTGAGTGGAACAGCGAAGAGTGTATCCTATGGGCTCTGTCAGAGCCCTGACTTCACAGCCGCCTCTTAAACAAATTCCCAAAGAACTCTTATCCTCCTGGGGGTCTGTACACAGTGGCTTTCAACAGGTCCTCTGCCCTAGGACCTAAGGGACTGAGGCTTTGCTGCCCTCTGCTGACCAGAGTGAGAGTGCACTGAGGACTGGCACTGACAGAAGGGGAAGCTACAAGGTCACATTCACTTACTCTGCTCAGCATAGGGGAGGTCAGGTGTCTAAAAAGATGTAGCCACTGGGCTCAGGAACCTGTCCCACAACGCCTAAGACCATGTGTGTGCACTTTGGGTTTCCTGCACTGTAGCTTTGCAGCCACATCGCCCAGCCTAGGGCTCCTAATGACCTGTTTCCCCAACAACTCCCGGTGGCCTTCACATCCAGCTGCATGCTGACCATGGGCAATGTTGTTCCCACATATCTCACAGCCTTCATTCTAGGAGCCCCTGCCCGACCCTGGCTCCTCTGCCCACATCTCAGAGCTAGAGTCCAGATGATGGTCTGGAAATGGATTTGGGCTTATTTTCTGCAATGTTCCAGTGTGCAGAGACAAGAGAACTGGACATAGCGTGTGAACATGTGCTTGTGGGCTGTCAGCTTCATGGCCAAGGTCAGTAGAGGCAGGTGCCAGACAGCACACTGTGACCATCTGCTAGGCAGTGTCACGCCCAGGCTCCCTGCACCACATCAAGCTGACTACACACCAGGTAACACACCCTGTGAAGGATGAGGTGGGAGAAAGAGTGCTCGGTGGCATCTGCCACACCTTCAACCCCTGCCAAAAGAGCAGGCAGGGGAGTCGCAAACCACTTCACATGGGGGGTTCAGGGTGCCACAGGGAAGACCCTCTAGCCCATAGGACAAAGATGAGTTTATTGGCCAGGGGGTGGGGAGGCAAGCGGTGGAGACACATAGGTCAGGAGCCCCATAGCATAGCTGCAGAGCCCAACACCTCCCAGAAGGCAGAGATCTTGTCTGCCTCAGGAAGGCAAGCTCAGGGGAACAGGAAGGGAGCTAGCTTCCAAGGCACCAAAAGAAAGATGAGAGATGCCACCAGCAAAGCAGTCACAGGGACAAAGGCCCTACCACCTCCTGGGTGGTACACAGCGGGGCAGCCTCTGTGTGCACAGTGGTCATGGCAGATGTCTATCCTCCTTAGGGCCATGCCAGTTATAGCCACCTCAGCTCCCGGGCCGGAAGTACGGAGCTATTTCTGACTTAGTCCTGGGCAAGGATGAGACATGGGGCAAGAGGTGTTGCAATGACGCATGCAGAAAAGCACCGGCAGGCACTGCTTGTGCCTCTGAAACCAGCAGGTCACTGAGCAGACTGTGGGGGCAGATGAAGTCTTGGGTAAGTGTGTGTTGTTGACATGGGCACAGCCATGTCAAGGAGCCCAAGGCCTCAGAGCCATAGAAATGACAAAGTCTTCTGGTCCAAGTACAGTGTTTATCATCGACGAGTGTGGGCAAGAACTACCAGCTATAGCTTCCACCTCCCAGATGACTGCAATGTGAGACTGCTCCCCTACAGAGACCCCCCGCTATGCTAGATAGATTGGTGTCTGACACAAGCTAGAGTTGGCAGAGGAGGGAGCCTCAAATGAGAAAACGCCTCCATAAGATCCGTCTGTAGACAACCCTGTAGGGTACTTTCTTATTACTGATTGATAAGGGAGGGCCCAGCCCATTGTAGGCAGTACCATCCCCGGGCTAGTGGTCCTGGGTTCAACAAGAAAGCAGGTTGAGCAAGCCAGTAAGCAGCACCCTTCCATGGCGTCAGCATCAGCTCCTGCCTCCAGGTTCCGGCCCTCTTTGAGTTCCTGCCTGGCTTTTCCCAATGAACTGCAACACTAAGTGAAATAAACCCTTTCCTCCCCAAGCTATTTGGTCATAGTGTTTCACCATAGCAATAGACACCCTAAGACACCTGAGTTCCCAGGTTGCCTGGGTGTCCTCCATCAGAGCAAGCACAGCCAGCCAGAGGTTTCCTCTGTGTGTGTCTGTCCTTTCTTCCATCCTGCACTGCCCCAGTGAGGTTTTTAGGACCAAGTCATGCAGGACACAGCAAGAGACTGAGTCATGGACTCAGCTCTCTTCGTGCCCTATGCCCACTTTGACACAAGCCAGGGCCCCCTGCACCTGCCTGCTTTAGGGTCTAAACTGGGCAGGAGCAGAAGTGACCAGCACCAAGAACACAAAAGGTACCAGCCAGCCAGAAGAGTCATGTGGAGAGGGGTCTGAGATGAGACCTGGGAAGCTGGGAGACCCAGGCTTTGACAGTCTCAGCCAGGTGGCAATAAGCTGAAGCACCAGTTGTCCTTTCCTGGGGTTGTCACTACACATGGGGCTGTCCCTGAAGGGACTGCAGACACTGCTGTGCCCCTACAAGCTGCTATCGGGCAGAGAAAGAGCCAGGGCTGCCCCACGTCATCAGGACCCTCTGTGCAGTCTAACAGTTGCCTACGTCTTCCCTCCAGTTAACTGATGCCGTATGTGGGACTCGGGGCTAGAGTAACAACTGGAGACACAGTCAGTCAGAAGGGCCCCAAGGAGGTAGGGGCTGGTTAGATAAGTGATATATACAGCAAGGAAACTGCAAAGGAGAGTCCCTGGAGGTGTCTCAGAGACCACCCCCAAGGGACTAAGGTTGGCTATAGACTGGACAAGTCCTGCCCTCAGGAGCACCTTCTCCTGGGCACTCTGTGCCCCCAAACACACGCACTGAGGCAAGACTCATAGGCACGGAGAACCAGGGCTACTCCTTGGCTAGAGCTATTCATGGTCCAAGCTATCTCCATCCCCCAAAGCCATCTCCATCTCACATTAACACTCTAGTCCCTATGACCCTCTCAAAGAGGCAGGACATGGGAAACACACACAACTAAAGAGACCAAAGGCCACTCTAGAAAGGTTGTGAACTCAGATGTGACTATTCGTCCCTTATCTGAGGTTTTATGCACATAGATTTTTAAAAATTTTCTAAAACATCATTTGAAGGATTCAATCAGGTACGATTAACTGTTAAGTTAACTCTTTTGAGAAAGTACTGCTATCAAGTGGTGGCAGGTAAGAGACAGGATGACCGGTAGCTCTAGGACCATCCAAACAACAGGGCTTAACGGAGATGGTAACAGGAAAAGAACAAGACAGAGTTGAAGGAGGCATTGCCATGGTAAGGCCTGATGGCCAACCAAGGTCTTCAGGGTACAGTTGGCAGTAAGGGGACCCATAGCTCAGCTGAAACCAGGGAACATCTCACTGTCCCTAAGAAGGACATACCAACTCCTCTGGAGAGGTCTAGCCTGGTCACCTTGCTGGTCACCTGGCCTCAGGAAACGCTGGTTCCTGGATACCTGGACCTTTCTGGATACGGTAGCCTAAATCTGCCACTATTTTATATATCCTAGGACTGGTGGTGCACGCCTATGACACCAGCACTCAGGAGGCAGAAGCAGGCAGATCTCTGTGAGTTCAAGGCCAGCCTGGTCTACATAGTAAGTTCCGGGACAGCCAGGACTACATAAAGAGACACAGTCTCCAAAAAAAAAAAAAAATAGCCAATGGTAGCCAGGTGTGGTAGTGCATGCCTTTAAGAGGCAGAGACAGGCTAGCCTGGTCTACAGAGCAAGTTCCAGGACAGCCAGTTCTACTGAGAGAAACCTTATCTTGAGGAGAATAAAAAAAAAAAAAGAAAGAAAGAAAGAGAAAGAAAAAGAATGCCTACAGTCACAATACTTATCAACAACAATTGGGACTGGTTATCTGGCAGTCACAGAGCCTGCTTGTAGTCTGGCTCACTGTCAATATACAGGCATGGCATCACTTTTATAGGTAAAGTTATCTACTGTCTGAGTGCTGGAAAACTTATGAATGAAATGCCAAGCAGGCTGGTCTTCCTTCAGAAGTACTTAGTGCATGAGTGTCAAGGGCAGGCATTGGTACCTGGAGCTACTCAGCACCATTCTTTCTACTTCAGTGTATTTTATTTTTTTTCTGTAAAAGTAACACCTCATTTTGTTTTGCTTTCAAACAGGGTCTTTCTTTTTTTTTTTTTTTTTGGTTTTTCGAGACAGGGTTTCCTCTGTGTAGCCCTGGCTGTTCTGGAACTAACTCTGTAGACCAGGCTGGCCTCAAACTCAGAGATCTGCTTATCTCTGCCTCCCTTGGGATTAAAGGCGTGCACCACTACTGCCTGGCAAGACAGGGTCTTTCTACATAGCCTTATCTGTCCTAGAATTCAGTAATGTAGTCCAGGCTGGCCTCAAATGTAAATCTCCCTGCCTCTGCCTCCCAAGCGCTAGGATTAAAGGTGTGCACCAAAACATCTGGCCTGACATCTTTTTTAAAGCACAGGCTAGCCCACGGGCAATAGTCAGGTTGCCTTCTTACTTCTCCAAAGGCAGGAACTCACCTTTCTTTAGAGACACCACACTCTTCTGGTCCAGTTCCAGCCGTTGCACCAAGGCACTAGGGTCTATCTGCGTCCTGGCGAAGATGTCATTGTGAACTAATGTCCAGGCCTGAGTCCCAAAGAGAGAAGAGAGAGGGCGACATCAGGCTGACCTTTGGTTTCAGAGTCACACCGTGAGAAGACACGAAGGCAAAAACCCTCTACTTCTCAGCCAAAGAGGCCCTGGGAGCATAGCTGTGTCTCTGTTCCCAGATCAGGCCTACCCCCAGGCTGCTCCTTCCTGGGCCTATCACACTTGGAACAATCAGAGCAGCTGGGTCTACCAGAAAGTAGAGCAGAGGCCACCAGCACAGGGACAGAGCAGGGCCTCCTTGTGACCATGCAGCTCCAGAAGCAGCTCTGAGGAAGGACACCACTGTTGCTTGCAACTGTATGCGCACGCTGTCCCGGGAGTGAACAGAGGGAATCCTCTATGTACTGGTCCTGGGCCACCTGGGAGGCTCAAAGATAGGAATACCAACCATGTTGCCTTCCAGTAGAGAGGCAAAGACACGGCTGGCCCAAGGGCCTTAAGAATAATCTCTGGGGCCGGGCGGTGGTGGCACACGCCTTGAATCCCAGACTTGAGAGGCAGAGGCAGGGAGATCTCTGTGAGTTCGAGGTCAGCCTGGTCTACAAAGGGAATCCCGGACAGCCAAAGCTACACAGAGAAACCCTGTCTCCAAAAAAAAAAAAAAAAAGGAATAATCTCTGAGCTGGGCATGGTGGTGCACGCCTTTAATTCCATCACTTGGGAGGCACAGGCAGGAAGATCGCTGTGAGTTCAAGGCCAGCTTGGTCAACAAAATGAGTCCAGGACAGCCAAGGCTACACAGAGAAACCCTGTCTCAAAACCCAAAACAACAACAACAAAATAATTTCTGTCAACACATGGTTTAAGCTTAAGCTTAGCAAATTTAAAGAAAAATGGGGGAAATGAGACACCAGAGACTACACAGCAACGAGAGGGTGTAAGAAGAGATGGAAAGAACTCTCAAACAGTTTAGCCACACCAACAAATAAAAGCTGGGTACGGTGGGCTACAGCCTGGGGTACAAAGACAGTGAAAAGCCAGCCCGAACCATAGCACTATAGTGAAACCCTGTCTCCAAAAAACAGCATAAAATAGCCAGGTAAGGTGGTGCACGCCTGTAATCCCAGCACTAAAGGTGGCAGAGGCAAGTGGATCTCTGTGAATTTGAGGCCAGCCTGGTCTACAAAGTGAGTCCAGGACAGCCAAGGCTCCACAGAGACCCTGTCTCAGAAAATAAAAGAAGGAAAAGGAGGAGGAAGAAGAAATGAATAAATAAATCTCATCTAGCTGGGCATGGGCCACATTTCTTTAACCTCAGGGCTTGGGAGGCAGTGGCAGGCCAATCTCTTGTGAATTTGAGGCCAGCCTTGTCTACATAGTAAGTACCAGGACAGCCAGGGCTACATGGAGAGACCCTGTCTCAAAAACACACCAAAGAAGGAAGGAAGGAAATAAGGAAGGAAGGATGGATGGATAGATGGATGGATGGACCTCAACTAGGGGCTGGAGTACTGGGTGGCTCAGTGGTTAAAAGCACTTGTTCTTGCAAAGGGCATATGTTTGGGTCCCAGAACACATCGGTGGCTCACAACCATCCCTAACTCTAGTTCCAGGGGACCCATGCTCTCTCTGGTCTCGCCCACATGTGATTTATGCATACATGCACTTAAAACATACCCATAAAATAAAATATTTTTTAAAAGCCTCATCTGTCAAATGAAATTGTGTCAGCTTTACAGGTGTGTGATACACGGCACGCAGTAAATGCTTGAAAAACACGCTTTAGCATTACTGATGGAAAGCCACTGCCCCCCACGACCCAATAATGGCCCCTCTGCTGCGCCTATGTACACCAGTAAACACTGCCGGGCAGCTGAAGGAGGCGCACCAGGCAAAGAATGTGGCCTATGGGTGGCTATTACCGTGCTGACAAGACCGTGCTGGGTGAAAGAACCCAACACAAGTGACCACAATCTTCTCCATTCTCTCGGACCGTCCAGAGCAGGAGCCAAAAGTATATTTCTGGTCGCAGGTATGGGTGGGTGGGGCCGTGGAAGGCGGTAAAGAGAAAGTGCTCCTTTTCAGGACACTTAACCTCAGGAATGTTACTCAAAGCCCGGTGCGATTTTTTAAAAGAAGAGTTTTTGCTAGTACCCTGAGGTGTGGTGGGATGCTCACCGTCCTCAGCGATGGAGCGCTTCTGGAGCCCCACACTTCAAACGAGATGGCACACCGGCTAAAGGACCCTAACTAGAGCGACCGGAACCCAAACAGAGGAGGCAGCACTGAAACCCGGACAGTGTGAAACCCCCTGCCCTGCGGAGACCCCAGCCACGCAGGACTCCTGCTCGGTGGAGACCCCAGACATGCTGGGCCACTATTCTACGGACACTCTAGATCTGAGGAGAACCCAGTTCTTCAGGGCCCATGCTCTCCCGAGATCCCCTTCAGCAGGGACCTGTCCCTGTCCCACCCCCAACCCCCGCACCTCACCTTTACCCCGGCTCCGCCCGCCGAGGCTTGTGGAAGGGCCGGCTCCAAGGCGCAGGGCACAGGGCCGGGTGCAGCCTCCCCATCGGGCCTCACGGCCGCCCGGTGCACGCGAGCCCGCAGCGCCCTCACTTTCCCCATCTTCGCAGGAGGTTTCCGCTGGGTAGCAGAGTTGCCGCACTAGAGGAAGCACCTCCCGGAAGTGCTCCCGGCGGGGCGGAAATAGAAGCCAACCGCGTGGTGGGTCTGCGTTCCGCCGATCACCGGAAGTGCCTCCAGTAACGCGTGCGCGATTGCGGTGCTTAGGCTGAGGACTGCAGCTACAGACTTCAAAGTTCGCCTATGTGGCTGCTACGGGACCCTTGGTCTTGCAAAGAGCCAGAAAAATTAAAATGACAGAAGCCTCGGGTACATATTACGTGAAATGCCATGTGTCTATGGGACAAACCTGGGGCAGAGGATGAAGACAGGTTCATGCCAGGCCTTAGCCAAGTGGCCAGTTACCAATGGGGTCTCTACTTGTGCAATATCCTCAAAACAGGTCCTGGGAGTTGGACTTTAGTCGTCCACGTAAACGGGCACCAGGTACCAGGTAGCGAATGTCTTAGAGGCCCGCACAGTCGGCTCTGTGCCCAGCAGTACACCTAGTACGGTATTGCATAGGGAAAGCAAGGCAAGGATGAGAAGTGACTCCAAATGTTCATCAAAATGACACCTGTAGAATAAAATACAAAACAAAATGAGCTATAGCTAGGGGCCACAAAGGAAAGCTGGACCCAGGTACAGCCAGGGCAGTGGCCTTCCTCTCCTGGATGCCAGGACGTTGCAGAGAGAGAGAGAGACTGACAGACAGACAGACAGACAGAAAGTCTGAAGTAGAGCAGAGCAAGCCAGGGAAACGGAGCCAGTAAGCATTGTTCCTCTGTGGTGTCTCTTCAGCTCCTGCCTCTAGCTTCCTGCTTGAGCTCCTGCCCTGACGATAAACTCTAACCTCTAAGATGGAATGAGCACTTTCCTCCTCAAGTTGGCTTTGATACTTACCATGGCAACAGGAAGCAAACCAGAACGGTGCGGGAGCTTGCAGGATGTGCTCACCGCTCCATTTCTCCTCCGGGCCTGGGGTGAGGGTGTTACCTGGGCATGAACAAATGTCTTGGAAGGGGTGAGTGGCTTCTGTGGCCTTCCTATACCCTTTGAAGGGCCCAGCTACAAGCTTGCTTTGTGGGGTGACTTGGGAATAATGTCCATTGAACTTTTCACAACCTAGCTTATCTCCCTAGAAAACCTGGTAGCCAGATCCACCCTGAAAGCTAGCCTTTTCTTTTACCTAAGGCAGCCCCCCCCCCCCTTCCTAAGTGGTCTCTCCTTCCCAGCCCTCAGCAGGGTTCGAATCCTGTGCTCTAGGTTGTACAATGGGCCCCCGGGGAGGATGAGCTGTTTAGGACTAGTTCCAGGGGTTAGGAATCACAGTCTTTGTCCCAAGGAATGCAGGAGCTGTCAAGGGGGAGCTAGTTGGTTAATTCTTTGGGCTCTTCTACTCTTTTTTTTTTTCGTCGCTTGAGGGCGCTCGCGTCCCGCTTTCCCCTGGCTCTGCCTAGCCCCGCTCCTCAGGCCCTGGAACCGTACCACGCTCCAAGTCCCCTAGATGGTGCCAAGCTTGGCGGTTGAGTGTGGGTGTGAACTACCACTCGCAAGCACGTCCATTGGTACAGCTACTGGTACAGCTACTGGGGTAACACTGTACCACCACGCCTGGCCAGGGACACACAGCTGCTGATCCCGCAGCAATCAGCGGGGTGGCCCAGATCAGCCCGCCGCCGTCTCCCTCCCCAGCCCCACTGCCACCTCTGCCAAACTTTTCTCCGGAAGGAGGGTCCCCTTGAGCCTCCCACGGAAGTGGCCGGGTTTGCTGGGTAGGAACCTAGGTCTGCCTTGCCTCGAGTGACTTGTCAAGGCCTGAGTTTCCCAAGCCTCAATTTCCCCATTTCTATAGTGGAGAGGAAGGCGGGGAGAGGAGGGGCGGGGGACGGGGAGGGAGGGTGAAAACTGCGAGTAAGATGAGAGGGAGGAAGTGCCTGCTGGCCCCTTGTAGCTGTAGCTGGTAGATTCCAAAGGCTGAGCAGAGAAGAGACCCATGGGCCCAATTGGGTGTTGCCCTATAAAGGACAAGCACCAAACCACAGAACGGAAGTACCCAGTACCTCTGAGGCCAGCACCTTCTGGTGACTGAACTGACAGTTCAGAGTCCTAATTCTGGCTCTGATTTTGCATGCGTGGTCAGTGCTCTTGGCAATGGGGCAGGGAAGTAGCCTTCTCTCCTTCACACCTTCCTGGGGAGGAGTTGCTTGCTAAACCACCAAGGCTGTCAAGGCACCAAAGGACACAGAACTATTTCCCGGCAGTTCCTGAATTCTAGTGATCAGAGGAGAGTTGAGAAAGGGCGGGCTTGAGTGTTCTTGTGCCATGGGCTTTACCGGCCAGTCCTGTAGGAATACTGACTCCACTGATTTTTCTGAAATAGTCTAATTGGGCACCAGGATGGCCTTGAACTCAGAGGTCTGTAGGCTCAATTTTCTTAACCAATATATTTTATTACAACTTATTAACCAAGCGTACATCACTTATAACCCGACTAACCAAACCAATAGGAAAAGAGGATTAAGGAACACAATAACAGAACATAAGGATATCATCTCTGAGGAGCGATTCTCCTGGTGTCATCCGCAGGATTTCTTCTGCTGGAACCTGGAGTAGCCAGAACCCAGAACCTCAGCAGGATCCGGAGCCCAGAAGCCTTCCCTCGAGCGATTCTCTCTAGGAGGGTCTAGAAGTGGAGCAAAGGACAGCCGAAATTATCCCAAGTCTCCAAAAAGCCCCGCCTCCAGTTTTGGGCTCCTTTATATATCTCCTCCCAGAGTCTGTTCATGGGATCTTTTCAGCTGGCAACAATCAAGCTCCTGCACGAGGTGGTTGGTCTTCTAGTGGATTAACCTCACCTGTTCTCTCACGAGACCGTTCTGATCCCGCACTTGGGATCCACCAGTCTCTGCCTCCTGAGTGCTGGTGTCAAAGGTATGTACCACAACCAGCTTACCTATTATTCTTCCCCATCCCACCCCGCCACTGAGACAGGGTTTCTCTGTGTAGCCTTGGCTGTCTTGGACTCGCTTTGTAGACCAGGATGGCCTCGAACTCACAGTGATCTGCTTGCCTCTGCCTCCCGGGTGCTGGGATTAAAGGCATGTGTCACCACCGCCCGGCTCCTATTATTCTTTATACTCTATTTCTCGGAGCCTGTTGGCCAGTCCCTCTCAGAGCTAACCTACCTAACACTAGGTAATGCCTAACACTAGGGAAACACATGAAAGTGGGGTGGCATTTTGAGTTGAACCTTTCAGTGTTAAAAAGGGTGGGCGGGCAGGAAATGGGCTTAGGGACAATACCAGTGGGTTCAAAGATCTGAGAGGTGGCTAGATTTGACAGGAGCCCAGAGTGGGATGTAACGCAAGTACGGGCTGCATCCCAAAGGCCATCCTGGTGTCCAGAGCAGGGATGGTGTGAGAAATAGTGTCTTTATGGTATTTGTCGCTCAGACTCTAAAGCTACGCCTTCTTTAGGGACCGGGAGGGGGGCAGGAGGGGGCTGCTTCTCTTATCAAGGCCTCCAAACTCCAGGTCTTCCCCCATGTTGCCCTCACCCTGCCCTCTTGTCCTCTTTTCTTGGGAAAGGCCAAGATCTGACCACGCCACATCCCTGGGCTTGACGGTAGAATGACTCGACTCCTTCCATGACAAAAGAAGCTCACACAGATTCAGAAAGATTAGGAAGAAATGTCTGTGTCGGTGCAGATGAAACTGTTAGCAAACTACTCGGGGCTACTGAGGTCATGGACTCCAAGAGAACCTTCTAGACCAATATAATTCCTTCCTACATTCTAAAACATATCCTTATACCCACAAATAAGTGTACTCTCATCCTTCACCAAAGAATCTTCTTTACATATATATATGTATCTATATGTGTGTATATACATATATATGTATCTGTGTGCCCCGGCCCACGGGGTTTTCAAACGGAGACCCTGGGAAGGGGTGTGTGAGTGGGATAGGACAGGAGACACAAGAAACAGGAGGCAAGTCTGGATTCTGATCAAACCTCATTTATTGAAAAATTTCACAGGGTTTTTATAGGCACGGGAGCATGGGTATTTGCGTAAGCAAGGGTTGCTATGGATACCTAACCATGAAATGCTCCGGCAGGTGTCTACCTTTACAGCTGCTACAATCACAGAAGGGGGAGACAGTCCAGAGAGAGAGGGAAGTTGTAAAAGATCTGATTAGTCCGGAAAAAGTTCTCATAACTGCTGCTCATGGGCAGCTGGACTTTATCTGATTTTACCAGTAGACTTATTGGAAAAGCTAGTTTATAGCCAGAAAGGAGTAGCTCTTACTATGAGCTCAGGGGTCTTAAAATGACTGTCCCCCACATCTGTACATATATATACATATATATAACAATAATAAGGGAAAAGAGGCTATCAATTTTAGAGGGAAGATGGCGAATAGCATGTTAGGGATTGATGGAATTATATTTTAATTTAAAATTAAATATTACAATAAAAAACATTTTTTTTTTTTTGGTTCAAATGAAGACTTTTCACTCCACAAACAAAAATCAAAGGTAATTTCATCAGACTCCACAGCCACTGACCTCATCGGTACCTTTCCCCCACACGTACACAGTGTGAGAGATGGACCCAGGTGCCTCACACATCCCTAACCATATACTCTACCCCTGAGCTGCACCCCAGGGCTCCATTTTGATTACTTACATCCTCACATGTACTGAACATCTGCTGTGAGCGGGCCTTTTGCAGGACTTTGTCACATGGCCTCAATTGTCCTCAAACACTGGCAGCTAAGGGAAACTGAGGCTTAGAGAAGAAAAGACATGGAGTGTCTCATAAGGGTCTGATCACATGTTTATAGGCCATGCTGTGCCCTGTTGCTACCTCAACTGGCATGACCCCCAAAGAGACAGAGAGGAGCAGAGAAAAAGGACCCAGGGAGACATGCTTGCAGAAAGCAGGGGAGAATGTGTTTGCTTTGATGAGTGGAGCCCAGTCCCTCAGCGCTGACTCTCCTGAGGATGCCAAGCAGCTCTGTTCAGACATTAGTGGAAACCACACACTGAGAAGGAAGCAGCAGTTTGGTAAGACTTGGAAGGAGAAGTGACACAGGCTGAGGGCAAGCAGAGATCTAAGCCAGGTGGGGCCTAGGTTGGGGCTAGGAACCTCCTGTCTGACCTATGAATCTCTGACAGTCCCACAAATCAGCATGGCCCTTGCACTGGAGCAGATTTGACTAGTGCAAAGGTATTTTGGCCTACATGTTTTGGTAATGAACATGTTGGTTCCTCCTCTTTCCTCCAACCCACATAGTCCTGTATTACAGCTTGGTTTTTAATCAATTGTTTTTACAACTTATTTTTTTGGTTTGTTGAGACACGGTTTCTCTGTGTAGCCCTGGATGTCCTAGACTCACTTTGTAGACCAGGCAGGCTGTCCTCTAATTCCCAGAGATCCACCTGCCTCTGGGCACCACCACTGCCTTCCTTCAATCTAAACTGTTTTGTTGTTTTGATCACATAAATGTTGTTCAGTGCTGAGCTAAACTGTAATTACATTTTTTTGTGTACGACTTTCTGGCTTTCCTCCAGAGTTGATAATTGCTTAATATTTTGCCTTGCTCAACCTCTTCTGACTCAGAGCCATGCTTTCTCTGGTAGGTCTGTAAAATGACTCTCAGAATAATTTCCACATAGTCTAGCCTGTTGATTAGTCCCTCTAAGGAGAGCTAGGAATTTGGGTCTAGCAGCCCTATGAGGACCAAAGTCCTGCCGCTCTTTTCCAGACAAAGTTTCTCCGTGTAGCCTTGGCTGCCCTGGACTCACTTTGTAGACCAGGCTGGCCTTGAACTCACAGACATCTGCCTGCCTCTGCCTCCCAAGTGCTGGGAGTAAAGGCGTGAGCCACCACGCCTGGCTAGTCCTGCCGTTCTTGAATACTGTGGCATCGTTTAGTGAATCAAGAAAGCAAGACTTTGGCTTCTTCAGCTCCTTTCCACAAAGACAAAGAAGACAAAGGAGAAAGAGGCCCATCTTGGGGAAAGTGGTTGGGGTGAGGAGCCATTGTGGTCAAGACTGGGAGGGATGGTTACAACCCTGCTTCTCCCGGCCTTCCTGCGCTCACACCCGGCTGCCCTGTACTGGAAGAGCTGGGATTTCCCTTGTGCCTGTTTGTGTGGTTCAAAAAGACCGAGGGAAGAAAGAGCCCAGAGCACACTGCACGCTGCCCACTGGCTTCCTGTGCCACAACTCGCCTACTGCGGCTCTAGCCTGCCTCTTCCTCTGGCCCACCTTCGTCCTCCTCTTCCTCCTCCTCTGCCCCCTCTGCCTCCCACCCTGCCCCTGGCTCACCGCAGAGTGGGCCAGAGCTAAATCTGCTCTGCAGAAGAAAGTCTCTCTGGGAAGGAGCCAAAAAGAGGCAGATGGGGGCAGGGCATGAAAAGACCAGAGTTGGGCCTAAGGGAAACTTGAACAGATCAGGTGGGAGGCATAGGGAGGCTCAGAGCTGGGGCAGTCTGGGAGCATTCTGGGAGCTTTTCAGGGTATCCAAAGAACAAAGTGTACTGTGTTTCAGTTCTTCCTCCTTGCTCTCTGCTGGCATTGGGCCCCCGGTGTGGGCAGGCTTTCTGGTACCTATCTGCAGATCCCATCCCTCACCGACCTCTCCCATTGACCCTCCTCAATGTTAAGTGCAACACCACGTCCCAGAATCCTCCTTATCACAAAGGGCTGCCAGCGTCATAGCGGTAACTGGTTATAGTGGGGCTCGGGAAGGAAGCCACACATGGCCGTGCTTGCAGCTTGCATGGGAAGAGAAAAGAACACTCACATTCCCAGTCTTCTGAGTCTCCCCACCCTCTTCTTTCCTTCTGTTTTTGTTTGTTTGTTTAAGTCGGAACCTGATATAGCTAAGGATGGTCTTGAACTTCTGACCCTCCTGCCTTCCACTTCCAAGTACTGGGATTACAGGCATGTAACACCACCCCTGGGGCAATGCTGGGGTTTGAACCCAAGGCTTCATGGATGCTAGCCAAGCACTGTACCCACTAATCTATAACTCTTCTCTCTGTCTTGCTTCCTGCTTACCCTTGCCTGCCAGGCTTGATTTATATTCTGGGTCCCCAACCACTCCGTGTCGTGACGTGCTTGCCTCTTAACACAACACAGTGTTCTTGTAGGGCCAATTGCTTGCTCTCTGTACCAGGGAGAGCTCTCACCCACCCTTGATGAGTTTAATCCCCTATAGGTATGGGTGAAAGAGACACAAATGAAACTGCTGGGCCTACAAGAAGGGAAGCAGCTGACTCCCAGAATACAACTCCTGTCCTGCCCACTCCTCCAACCTCAGGGCCTGGCTCCTGCCTGGACCACTTGAGGAAGCATACAGTACTGCAGCTCAGCACGTCTATACAATGGAAGCCTGGTCTTGCTCTCAGGGACCACACTGCCCTCCCAACTTGGACCAACTATAACCAAAAAAGCCCAGTAGCTTGCCACTAGCTGCTTAGGCCTTGTGCCCAGCTGGTCATCTCTGGCCTCTACCAGGAAGCTGGTAGTTTCCTGCTCCTCCCGGACCATGCTTTCCTCTAGGCATGGGCATGTTTGGGGTTTTAGATGAATTGCTTCCTGTACCTGGGGAATTTAGATGAATTCCTTGCTAGAATTTCACATTAAAAAAAAGAAGTGTGAATTGGCTTTGATTTCCAGCTTTGAGGGCAGGCAGCATATCAAATAGACAGATAAGGAGGAAGGAAAGTTAGATGACTCCAGGGCTCCGGGTGCTGGTCTTCCCTAGTGTACCCCTGTATTGGAACTCTGTGGGAAGTCAGAAGGGAGGTGGGGAGAAAAAAGGTGCACACACACACACACACACACACACACACACACACACACACACACACACACACCCCAACAACAACAACAAGAAGGCATCTGAGCATCTAGCAGCGGGGGGCTGGGGAGGTGGTGGTGATGGGGGTGGGGGAGGTAGAAGGGACGGGGGAGGTGTCTCCCCTATTGTGTCGTTATTGCTGAGTTCCCACTCATAGCTTGTTCCCTCCAGTCCTGCCCAGCCATCCATACTAGGCTCTCAAAATCAAGTTGCTCTCTCTTCTTCATCCAACTGCTGCAGGGTCCCTGCCTTGTCTCAATGGCTTCATGCCCTCACCCGGACTCCCACACAACATGTTTCCCTGGTCTTTTCTTTTCCTTTTATTTATTTATTTATTTATTTATTTATTTATTTATTTATTTATTTTTGGTTCTTTTTTTTTTTTTTTTTTTTTAAGACAGGGTCTCTCTGTGTAGCCCTGGCTGCCTTGAACTCGCTTTGTAAACCAGGCTGGCCTTGAACTCACAGCCACCTGCCTGCCTCTGCCTCTTGGAGCGCTGGGATTACAGGCATGTGCCACCATGCCCAGCTTTGCTCCCATGTTCTTTAAGCCCTCATTGGCTGTCAGGAGCTTCGCTTGGTTCAGCTCCTTCGAATCTCCCACATATGCCAGCCAACCGTCCCTGCCCTCAACCCTGGATGGTTCAGCAAGTCAGTCTCATTTCCCCATGGCTCCTAAGTAAACCTTTTCTGCACTTTCCTTCTTAATCTTCCTGCATTGCCACATTTAGGGCTGCCTTCACATTGAAAGTAAAAGAGTCAGGTCTTGTTCTGAAATCCCACCTGCCGGTATCTGTCTTGATTTTGGTGCCATGAGCCATTGGCACTTTGTATGGTTATTGAGGTGGCTGAACTGAGCTCTGTGGCTTAGAATTCTGTTTTCTGTTGTTCTCTCCTGTTTCCCATTTTTTCTTCTTTTCCTTCTTTAGTGTGAATATTGACAAGGCTACATTTTGTTCAGGAATTGTCTCTTGACGGTTTCTGTATAGACGGGATGGCTAGTGTTTACTGTCAAGTTGGCAGGGTTTAGAATCATTTTGGAGACAGACTCCCCAGGTGTATGAGTTACTTCTGTTGTGGTGAGAAGGAAAAAAAAAACCACCATGACCAAAGTACCTTGTAGAAGGAGAAGTTTGTTTGGGCTTACAACTCAATGAGACAATCCATAATGCTGGGGAGGCATGGGAGCATGGGGCTGGAGCAGGAAGCTGAGAGACCATGTGTCAACTGCAAGCACAGAGCAGAGAGCAAACTGAAAATGGGGCAAGGCTACTCCTCACCCTGTAATGCACTTCCTCCAGCAGGGCTCCACCTCCTAAGGGTTCCATAACCTCCCAAGCCAGGAACTAACCAGGAACCAACTGTTCACATATGTGAGCCTGTGGGTGACTGGAGTGGGGTAGGGGATGGGGTCATTTTCATCACCACAGTGGGTCTGGGAGTGACTTTTCAGACTAAGTTAGCTGAGGGGGAGAGACCCAACCTCCATCCCATGAGCTAGAATCCTGGACTGAATAAAAAGGAAAGCGATGAGCTGAGCACAAGCCTCTGTCTGTGCTTCCTGACTATGGATGCAACACGGCCAGCAGACTCACACTCCTGCTCCAACTGGTCATGACAGAAAGTGTCCCCTCTTAAACTGTAAGCCAAGACAAAAGGTGCTCTTTAATCCTAGCAGCTGACAGCAGAGGTGGCCAGATCTCTGAGTTTGAGACCAGAGAGAGTACCAGGACAGTCAGACCTACACAGAGAAAGCCTGTCTCAAAAACCCAAAACAAACAAACAAAACAAAACCCTGTAAACAAAATAGCTTTAAGTAGCTATTTGCCAGGCATTTTATCAGAGTAATGAGAAAAGCAACTCATACAATAAATAAGGTTGTTCTTATTTATTTTAATTAATTATTTTTTGGTTTGGGTTTTGGTTTTCGAGACAGAGTTTCTCTATGTAGCCTTGGCCATCCTGGACTCAGTTTGTAGACCAGGCTGGCCTTGAACTCACAGCGATCCGCCTGCCTCTGCCTCCCGAGTGCTGGGATTAAAGGCGTGTGCCAGCACACCTGGCCTTGAGATCAACCTTTAGCTTCCCCATAGATCTGAGAAACAAGAGGTGGTGTGTGTGTGTGTGTGTGTGTGTGTGTGTGTGTGTGTGTGTGTGTGTGTGTGTGTGTGTGTGTGTTGAGTAATAGTCCATCATGTGTATGGACCATATTTTTTTTACCCATTCATACATCAAAGGACTCCAAGTTTGGTTCTGTTTTGGGCTAATATGGACAGTGCACACTAATTTCCTACCACTGTGATATCTACCCAGTGGACAGCATCTCATATGTTAGTTCTTTTTGTGGGTTTTTGAGGAAGTTCTATCTGGTTCTCCATAATAGACATGTTAATGGGCACCCCTACCAGAAGCTCATAGGAGCCTCTCACTGTGTCTGCCACTCTTTGCCCTGTAGTAGCCGTTCCGCTGAGTCGGGAGAACCTCTCTTGTGACTCTGATTTGCATTTCCCCTGTGACATAGGGATGGTTAGTATATTTTCACATTTGTTGCCTATTTGTACATTCCCTTTCAAGAAACAATGATCAGGGCTGGAGAGATGGCTCAGAGGATAAGAGCACTAACTGTCCTGAGTTCAATTCCCAGCACCCACATGGTGGCTCACAACCATCTATAATGTGATCTTACACCCTCTTCCAGGCTACAGGTGTACATGCAGGCAAAACACTCTATACATAATAATAAATACAATAAATAATTTTTTTTTGGTTTTTCAAGACAGGGTTTCTCTGTGTAGCCTTGGCTGTCCTGGACTCGCTTTGTAGACCAGGCTGGCCTCAAACTCACAGCAATCCACCTGCCTCTGCTGGGATTAAAGGCGTGTGCCACCATGCCCAGATAAATACATAAATCTTGAAGAAGAAGAAGAAGAAGAAGAAGAAGAAGAAGAAGAAGAAGAAGAAGAAGAAGAAGAAGAAGAAGAAGAAGAAGAAGAAGAAGAAGAAGAAGCGATGATCAGATTATTTGCATAGAATTAAAATGGATTTATTTCTCTTTTTTTTTTTTTTTTTTTTTTTTTTTTTTTGCTATGAAACTTGCCTGAGAAGAAACTCACCATGTGCCTTTAAAAAACAAAAACAAAAACAAAACAAAAAACAAACTCAAAAATCTTGTATGTGCATATACACACAAGCATGTTCTGGAGGAGGGCAGAAAAGGGCCTTAGATCCCTTGAGGCTAGAGTTACAGATGTGGCGGGTGTGAGCTGCCTAATGTGGGTGCTGAGAGACAAACTACAGCCCTCTGCAAGAGCCCACAGGGCCCTTAACCACAGAACTCTCTCCCCACCCCCTCACAGGTTTGAGACCCACCACGTGACTGTGACCAGTGTTGTAATCCCATCTTTAGTCCATCCTGTAGGCCTGCTGTGTTTCTCGCTCTGTTGGCTTTCTCTCCAGCTTCGCAGTGTTCTGGACTTTTCCTTTCATGTTCTCCCTGGCAGTTTATGTAGACTTCCTGGAGATTTGTGTATCTTGGACTACACTGAGGCTTGCTTTGTGGCCCAGTAATTGATCTCACATGTTTTAACATTGCTCTGTGCAATTTAGAGAGAGCATTCCTTTTAACATTTCACAGCACAGCCTCCATTTTATTTGACCAGTCTGCTTCTGAGTCACATGGATGATGGTTAATTTTGCTCTCATATAGAGTGGATTAAGAAATTCCCCAAACCAAAAAGAAAAAAAAAGCCGGGCGAGGTGGTGTATGCCTTTAATCCCAGCACTCGGGAGGCAGAGGCAGGCGGATCATTGTGAATTCAAGGCTAGCCTGGTCTATAAAGTGAGTCCAGGACAGCCAGGGATACACAGAGAAACCCTGTCTCAAAAAACCAAAAAAAAAAAAAAAAAGAAAAAGAAATTCCCCAAGACTTAGTGAGACATTCTTTGGGGTGTGTCTCTAAAGGTGCTTCTAGTAAGAGTTAACTGAAAACCCATCTTGAACATGGGCTGAACCATCCCATCAGCTGGGGTGGGATCCAACACCTTCATCAGACCTCTAGCTGGCTGGACGTGGTGGTGCACGCCTTTAATCCCAGCACTCAGGAGGTAGAGACAGAGAGATCTCTGTGAATTTGAAGCCAGCCTTGTTTACATAGGGAGTTCTAGGCCAGCTGGGGCTAAATAGAGAGAGAGATCCTGTCTCAAAACAACAAATTTAACTAATTAATTTAAAATTAAGATAAAGTTTAAAGTTATAACAAACCCTTTAAAAATCATTTATTTTTACTTTACATGCATTGGTGTTTTGCCTGCGTGTATGTCTGTGTGAAGGTGTCGGATCTTGGAGTTACAGACAGTTATAAGCTGCCATGTGGGTGCTGGGAATTGAACCCGGGTCCTCTTAACTGCTGAGCCATCTCTCCAGCCCCATAAGCCCTCTTTCTTTCAACACCCCACTGAGAACTACATTCCCTTCACTTTCTGATCTGCCCCATGAGAGCAAGCAACCCTGCCTCCATCCCCAACACACACCACAGACAGGAGCCTATCCTGTCACCAAGCCTTCCCCACCACGGTGATTCCTTATCCCCTATGAGTCAGAATGAATCCTCCCTCCCTTAAATTTCTCCTTGTCAGGTCTTTGGTTTCAATGAAGAATGACTTCAGACACCACGCTAAATATATCTACAGATCTAGCATGCTCCTGTGGAAGCCAGAAGTCAATATCAAGTGTCTTCCTCAATCTCACTCTATCTTATTTTTTGAGATAGGGTCTCTTTACTGCATAAGCTGGAGCTCACCAATTAGCTGGGCTGGATAGCCAGTGAGCCTCAAAGAGCCTACTGCCTCCACATCCCCAGCTCTCGATTTATAGATGCACACAGCCACACCCAGCTTTCTTTGTGGCTTCTGGGGATCTGAACCCGGGTCCTTATGCTTGCATGCAGCAAGTACTGTGTCCTCTGTGCTGTCTCTCTGGCCTCTGAATTATGATTACTTCTGGGTGGTATTTATTAGTATTTTCTACATGTATCTGTAGATCTTTCATTCCTTAATCTTAGTTGTCAGTCCTTTTTGAGACAGGATCTTACAGTATTCCCTGGCTGGTCTTGAATTCACAGCGGTCCTCCTGCCTCAGCCTCATAAATGCTGGTATTACAAGTATGAACCATTATACCTTCTTTCCAACACTGTTCTTTTTTTTTTTTTTTTTTTTTTTTTTTTTTTTTGGTTTTTCGAGACAGGGTTTCTCTGTGTAGCCTTGGCCATCCTGGACTCACTTTGTAGACCAGGTTGGCCTCGAACTCACAGCGATCCGCCTACCTCTACCTCCTGAGTGCTGGGATTAAAGGCGTGCGCCACCACGCCTGGCCCAACACTGTTCTTTTAACCGTTTATCGGGTGGCATCTTTTGCACATTTTTTTTCAACTGTGGGAAAAGATGCATAAAGGTTCAGGGGTGTTAACTTCACCTCCTTGTAGCCCTCACACCCAGAACATCCTGCAGTACTGACCCTCTCCCCACTCAACAGCTTTATCCTTGTGCAAATACGCCTTTTAAAAGTCTACCACTCTATCGCATGCAGAAAGAATAGCATATGGACGCTCAGGTCTCCAGCCATCACCACTTTCGCTGTGGTCAACTCATGGCCAGACTTGTATGCACACCCAACTCCAACCCCCATCCCGATGACAAGGAAGAAACCCTGAAATGTTGTTCCGTATTGCTTGCAGACATCTCAGCATGCAACTCTAAAGATGGGAGGCAGAGAGGTGTGACCACGAAACATCATCCCTGAAAAAAAAAAAAATTAGCAGTGGTTTCTCAACATAACTGCCCTGTCAAATCTAAAAGGTCCCCACTCCCTGTTTCTCTGCTCCCTGTAGTCTTGTCATGTGGGATTTTTGTCCACTCTGGACTTCATGATTGAATCCCTATAATGTTACCTCATGCGTCCCTCTGTGCCCCATTTTTTTTCCTGCTGGGGAACCTTCCCCCAGCCTCCTCCCTCCTACTCACCTACTTCCTTCCTAGGCGACCGCCTCAGCCCGTTCGCTTGCATCTGGGTCCCTCTCCCAGAATGAGAACCCACAAAATCAACCTTTGCTCATTGGTCCCCGACCCCTTACCTCTTCTTGACACACTAGAGAGTCCCTCAATGTCATCAGTGACCACTGCTTCCAACAGTAGCCCCTCCCAGGAACCCCCTTCTCTTGCGGCAGGTCCTACAGGTTCCACCCTGTCTCAGTATCTCTTCTCTAACCTCCTACGTGTAAAAGAGCTGGGGTGAGACCCACATGTGGGCCAACCAGTCAAGTGTCACTCAACTTCCTCCTGGGGGCTGACTTAGAACAGGAAGCATCAGGCCGGGGCCTCAGCTGCTGTATTCTCTAGACACCACCACAGAGCCAGCTGGCAAGAAGCAGGCAAAGACACATCCGGTCATCCACACTCACAGTGGAGCCTTCCTGGGACGAAGAGGGGTGAGTGCAGGGCTCCTGCGTTCAGGAAGCTCCTACAGAAAACACCTCAGAGGTGGGCTTTTCCTATGGCAGGCATCTCTCTTCATGACCCCAGCCCTGGAATGGGCCCTGGTAGCCTTTCCGTGTTCCTCACCTGGCCTATCTGCCAGGAAAAGGCTTCTGGTTATCCAGACCCTCCTGGCTGATGTCTATTGAAGGGAGGCACGGTGCCACCCTCAGGCAGAGAGTCCCAGGGGTTCTGGGAACTTCTGTAACTGACTGTGGGCCAGCAGGTGGAGGACTGTGGTGCCCAGATGCCTAGGGCTGAGAAAGGGCAGCTGTGACAATAGGGAAGACTGGCACAAGCTGTGAGGGATACCAGGACATGTGCTGTCACCCAGCTACCATGAAGGAAGTAGGTACCTATGGTCATGGAAGTGGACACCAGGTCAAAAGTAACTAGCAAGAGAGAGCGCCGCTAAGATGTCTGTTGCCACCTATTTGACTTATAATGGAGGGACTTGAGAGCTTTGTGTTTTAGGAAGGGACTTTTCAGCCTACCCTGCAAGTCTCTGGCTACAAAACACCCAGCCAGCCTAGCCCACGGCATGCTAGCCAATGAGGAAGTCCTCTGCCCAACAATCCCACACACAGTAGTGGCTAGGCCAGGGGCCAGCAGCCACAGGGCCACATAGCAGAGAGGGGCAGGATGGAAGCCTGTGTGGTCCGGTCCTATGAGACTGGCCTCCTGGGGGGTTATCGCTGCTGAGGGCTGCCTGGCTCTGTGTTGTGATTTCCATGAGCCCAGGTTGTTGGTGGCAGTCACCAGCAGCGAATGACTAGATAAGCAATTATTGATATCTGCCTTAAGCACCGAGTTAGGCCCAGGGACCTCTGCCAAAGCAGGAGTGAAATGAGTGAAGACAACAGGGGCTCCCCCTAACTTCAGCTTTGTCAGTCAGATACAGGTGGCTCTCTGCAGGTGGCAGGGCTGCAGGGAGGGGTTGAGTGGGGGGGGGGCAGGGTGCTGCATAGACCCACACACACACACCTCCCCACCCCCATGGAGGAGCAGACCCTGAATCAGCCCCTCCATTCATGTCCCTCCCCTTTTGGGCCTGCCTGGCACTGTGTCAGCTGAGGTTCCCAAATGCTCTCAAGAACTTACAGTTCAAGCCTCTGAAAACACCCAGCAGGATGCGGGGCAACCTTGGGAGGTGTTCAGGAGACACCCTCGGGCAGCCATCCAGGGCTGGCTGTGTCCAGTCTCCATTCTCTTCTGGGACCTCAAATGAGAGTGCTCGCTCCCTCCCACACCCCACATGCCTGAATGAATTCCAGGCCCTGTTTGAGGGGGGTCTCTGTGACACTTCTATAGTGTGTGTGTGTATGAGAGAGGTGGTAGCCAAGCTGAGACAGGTGACCCAGGTGTGCCTAGTGGCTGGAGCCCTATGGCTGCTGACCTGCTGCCTCCGTGAGTGAGAGATCTCTGCTGCCTGGGGTTCAGGCCTTGCCTCTGAATGTGGATCTTGCACATAGTTGGTCTGACAGGACTTGCTTGAAGCCTTGAGTGAGCAGCAGGTGAAGGCAAGGTCACTCTGAGCTCCAAGCAGGCCAAGTCTTCTAGTCCTTTCTTTAGGACTTTCTCTGAGAGCAGAGCAGGCTGGTGGCATAGCCAGAGAACTTATTGTAAAGCTGGGCTCATCATCCTGCAAGTGATTCCTCAGTAAAGAGTTGGCCCATGCCGGGCGTGGTGGCGCACGCCTTTAATCCCAGCACTTGGGAGGCAGAGGCTGGTGGACCATTGTGAATTTGAGGCCAGCCTGGTCTGCAAAGTGAGTCTAGGACAGCCAAGGCTACACAGAGAAACCCTGTCTCAAAAGAAGAAGAGGAAGAGGAAGAGGAAGAAGAAGAGAAGAGGAAGAGGAAGAAGAAGAAGAAGAAGAAGAAGAAGAAGAAGAAGAAGAAGAAGAAGAAGAAGAAGAAGAAGAAGAAGGAGAATTGGCCCATAAGGAGTGATGTACACATGTCAGATTAGGTCCTGGATCATGCTGAGCATATGCCTGACAGCCAGCCTTCGCCCTCCTTGGAAACAGCATCTGGGCTACTCACCCTCCTGGCATCAAGGCAGCCATCACTGGAATAGTGAGCTGATGGGCCTTCTCCTGCTGGGTCTCCCTCCCCTGGATCCCAGTCCTGAGATGGTCTGTGTGGGAGCAAGAAGGATGGGGAAGAGAACAGCACAGATGTGCTTTGGCTGCCTCAGAAACACAGGCTAAGCAGGAAGGCATAGCTCAATCTCCCAACACTATTTTACAGCCTCACTCCAGCAGCTCCCTGGAAGCTGGGCCTTAACTTGGGGTCTAGAGGACTCAGGAGTCCCCACAGAAATAAACCAACATGAGGCAGGCCCTTCATTGCATTATAGAGGAAAGTCGACTTTGTTGAGTCTGCTGACATAGCTGTTAACCTCAGAAAAATGCCTGCCCATAACACCCAGCCCCATGTTGGAGCCTCCAGTTCAGCCACATAGACCCACAAGAGTCACCCATGCAGGGTCCTTTGCCTTTATTAAGAAGAGAGGAAGTGGAGTGAGTGGCCTGTCTGTGGCCTCTGTGCAGCTGGGCCTACGTCTGAGAGTAACAGCCCTGGGGTGGAGCTGATGTGTACTCCACTTGACTCATTGCAATAGGTTATGGTCTGTGGGCAAGAGTTGTGGACATGGGCATGCCAGGCCTCTGGGATGCTTAGATCTTGCCAGTGAGAAATGCAGGGACTTTGCGGCTTGAATGCCGCAGCTTTTGGAAGCTTCTGCGGACAGACACTTCTTGTCCAAGCAGTGGACAGGGATCTCCCTGAGCTCCAGGGACTAAGGATGCTCAGGGCTAGCCACAGGGGAAGCCGTCAACTCTACCCTGTGGTGCTCTTTAGGTTGGTGGGAGCTCTGGAACCTTCACAAACTAGGTGGGTATCCCAGATGCCCCAGTGCATGACCCAGAAGAGACCAGCCAGCTCTTTTTTTTTTTTTTTAAAGATGTATTTATTTATTTATTATTATGTATACAGCACTCTGCCTGCATGTACCCCTGCAGGCCAGAAGAAGGCATCAGATCACATTATAGATGGTTGTGAGCCATCATGTGGTTGCTGGGAATTGAACTCAGGAGCTCTGGAAGAGCAGTCAGTGCTCTTACCCTCTGAGCCATCTCTCCAGCCCGAGACCAGCCAGCTCTTGCTGGATGAGTGACTAAATCAATGAGGGAGGAAGCAGTCAGCAAGTGAGGTCACCATTTTCACTCTTCCCACTGTCAATACAGAACTCTCCTCAGGACTGTCGGCAGTAGAGACAGAAACACCAATAGCTTTTGGGACCTTGAGAAGTAATTTCACATCCTGGCATGGTGGCGCACGCCTCTAATCCCAGCACTCAGGAAGCAGAGACAGGCAAATTTCGTGAGTTCGAAGCCAGCCTGGTCTACAAAGCCAGTCCAGGACAGCCAGGGCTACAAAAGAAACACTGTCTTGAAAAACAAACAAACAAACAAAAGAAGCATCCACCAGAGCTTTTAAGACAGCTGTATGCACAATTACTATATAAAGTGGAAAATACAGATGGAACATGGAGAGGCCTGAGGACACTGGTAACGATGCTAACCAGGAGGGCTGGAACATGTGGGGCCACGGCTTTTCCCTCTTCCCATCTGTGAGAATGAAGTGCTCCGGCAGCTGTCCATACCGCGCTGCCTGCACATCACATTCCACAGGGAGGGCGTCATGAACGTTAAAATGGTAAAGCCATCTGTGCTCTGCCTTTTGGATGACGTATTTGCAATGCATGCTCCTCTGAGAAGCTCTGGTTTTTTTGTTTTGTTTTGTTTTGGTTTGGTTTGGTTTTTTTTTTTTTACCATTTACGGTAGTTCTCAGAGTCTGTTAGAGAGGAAATGTACCATTTGCTGTGTGCACTAGAGTTAATGGTTTCCTTTATGTAGTCTAGCAGGCATGGGATTTGTTATTTTAATAGCCTTCTGGGTTGTTTTCCTTTAGTTTTTATACTTTAATTTTCTTACTCTGAGATACACACTCCTTTATTATTATTTTTTCATTGTATCTTTTGTGGGGTTATTGAAGACAGATTTTTAATATAGCCCAGGTTGGCCTCAAATTCGCTCAAGGGTGGCTTTGAATTTCTGACATTCATGCCTCTATCTCTACTTTATTTTCTAAAACTGAGTTGTACACATTCCTTTTCATTCTGTTTGTGTGTGTGTGTGTGTGTGTGTGTGTGTGTGCGTGTCTGTCTGTCTGTCTGTCTGTGTGTCTGTCTGTCTGTCTGTGTCTATATCTGTGTTTCTTTGGGTGGAAGCCAAAAGACCTCAGCTGTTATCTTTAAGAACAACCCACCTCCTTGGAAACAGGGTTCCTCATTGGCCTGGAGCTCACCAACTAGCCCATACTAGCTGGGCAGCAAGACCCAGGGATCTGCCTGTTTCCACCACTATCGTGGGATTAGGGGTGCTTTTTCCTTTCCTTTCTTCCTTTCTTCCTTCCTTCCTTCCTTCCTTTCTTTCTTTGTCTTTTCTTTTTAAAACAACATGGGTTCTGGGATTGAGACTCGGGTCCTAATGCAAGGGCTTTACAAACTATCTACCCTCCCAGCTGCTCTTCTCATTCTTATATGTCCTCTGCCCAGAGCTCCTTGATGCCAGAGAGTGTTCCAGCATCCTGGAGCCCATCTGCCCCTGGTGTGTGTGTGTGTGTGTGTGTGTTGTTGTTGTTGTTTGGGGGGTTGGTTTTGGTTGTTTGGTTGTTTTTTCGAGACACTCTGTGTAGCCTTGGCTGTCCTGAAATTCACTCTGTAGACCAGGCTAACCTTAAACCCAGAGATCCACCTGCCTCTGCCTCCTGAGTGCTGGGATTAAAGGCATACGCCACCATGACTACAGCCCCTGGTTCTTTTGTGAATGTGTAGAGGCTGAAATGACTCCATCTTGACACGGCTTTGGTAAAAAAAAAGTCCAAGGCTGGGCTGTGGTCACTTGCTATTATCACATCACTTTAGCTTTGTTTTCTGGAAACAAGGGTGGCCCTAGGACTCTATCTACTCTCCCTCCGAACTACCCTGGGGCTCTGCCAGCCTTTGCCTGTGTTGCTGTCAGCCAAGCACCCCATGTGCTATGACTTAGGACAGGAAGCCACCCACCACTGGCCTCTCGCTAGACTCACCCCATCCGTGCTAACTTTCTTACATCACCACCCACTCTTTTTTCTTTTCCTTTTTTTTTTTTTTTTTTTCTATTATCCCCAGTGTTAGGATTACAGTTGTAGGTCACCACACAGCCTGATCAGATTGCCTTTTTTTGTTTGTTTGTTTGGTTGGTTGGTTGGTTAGTTGGTTGGTTGGTTTTGTTTTTCAAGACAGGGTTTCCAGGCTGACCTCGAACTCACAGCGATCCGCCTGCCTCTGCCTCCCGAGTGCTGAGATTAAAGGTGTGTGCCACCACCACCCAGCTCCAAATTGCCTTTTGTTTTTTGTTTCTTTTTTGGCCATGTGCATTTCACTTCTTATGAGGACACATATGAATGTAGATGCTTTCCCACCACAGAACTCAGGTGCTTTATTTATTCATCATGAAGTGAGGTCTTTATTCACTCCTTCATGGATGCCATAGTCCCCAAAGGAATCTTCAGGGAAGGACAGCCCAGGCCTCACAGGGTTAGGGGCCTGCTGATCTTCACCACTTCCTGGGTTGTACACCAACCCTTGCCTGGTAGAGGGTGGAGATCAAGGGTGGCTCTGATGCAGGGTTCTGATAGCTGCCGAGTTAGGGTTTCTCAGGAGGCCTCTGCATAGGGTTGCACCTCGTGACTTGGTGAAGGCGCCTGCCCAAAGAGCCAAGATGCCCCAGTGAGGCCCAGGAGGTGGAGGAGGCCTCTACAGGACTGTTAACATAACCACGAGGAGCTCTTCCACCCCTAGGCACTCTGACTCGCCTGTCCTGCTGCCTGAACTGGAGGCACGGTTAGTTCCAGGGAGCTGGCAGCTACAGTGACCAGGCCCCTCCCCGTTTGCTGGCTACCAGGTTAAGTAGAGGGACCAGCTGCTCTGAGCAAGAAAAGTTTCACACACAGAGATGCAATATTCAAACCTGTTCTCCCAGCCTGGCACAGTGGCTCATGCCTGTAATCCCAGCACCTGGGAGGCAGAGGCAGGCGGATCTCTGTGAGTTCAAGGCCATCCTGGTCTAGAATGTGAGTCCAGGATAGCTAAGTTACACAGAGAAACCCTGTCTTGAAAAACCAAAGAAGAAGAAGGAGGAGGAGCAAAAGAAGAGGAAGAGGAGGAGAAGAGGAAGAAGAAGAGGAAGAGGAAGAAGAAGAAGAGAAACCTTTTGTAGGCTCAATTTTCTTAACAAATATATTTTATTATGAACTTATTAACCTAGTGTATGTCACTTATAACCAGACTAACCGAAACAGTAGGAAAAGAGAATTAAAGAATACAATAACAAGACCATAAGGATATCAGTTCCGAGGGACAATTCTCCTGGCGTAATCAGCAGGATTTCTTCTGCTGGAACCTGGAGCAACCAGAACCCAGAACCTTAGCAGGAGTCCAGAGCTCCAAGCCTTCCCTCAAGTGGTTCTCTCTAGGAGCATCTCAAAGTGGAGCAATGAACAGCCAAAACTGTCCCAAGTCTCCAAAGGCCTCTCACTGCCTCATGCGCTGCTGCATGAGACATGCGTTCACTCCCTGTCCTGCTAGCTTCTGGGCTCATGCTCCCCCGACCACCACCCCGCCCCTCCCCAGCGCCTGCCTCCGCTGCCGCTGCGGTTCACAGCAACCTTTATATACAATTTTTAGGGGGGAAATGGGGACAATGTCAGCAAAAATACTATTATATAATTGGATTAAGTTGTGAAAGACTAACCAAGCAATGTTGTACTAGGGGAACGGGAGCAAGGGATATGTCCAGGACATCAGAGACTGAGCCCCCAGTCAGCCTTGGGACTCATAACCATAGCCCCTTCGGTGAAAAGAGCTGAGCTTTTAGGATGAAGAAGGCCTTGGCCCCAGGCCATTGCTGGCCTTGACAAGCATATTCCAGGTTTTGGACAAGAAACTATACTCTTTCTCTAAACATCAAGGCCTCAGGGAAAGCCTTGGATGGGCCTAGGCCTCCACACCCATGATCTGCTCCAGTTATACAAAGGAAACTGAGGCAGAAGTGTTAGTCAGCCTTTGCTCTCTCTGGCTTCTATAATACTGATTTCACTTGAGGCCCCAGAATCAGACAGGCAGGGCTTCCCCTGTGCTGATTCTCACACAGAGGCAGGAGTCCCAAGCTCTGCGACGTCCCGGAACTTGGCCTCCATCCATCTACCTGCCAAGCTCACACCACTGTCATTGTCTGGGGTCCTCCGTGAGGCCTAGAGAGCCCAGGTGGAGCTGGGTCCTCTCAACAGCCTTCAATTCTGAGGGCTCTACACTCTCAACTGGGAGCTCAGGAGGTGGCTACACTGGCCACCGCCCATTTCCTGTGGTCAAGGTCAGGGTAGTGTGGTCTGTGGGTTGGTCTTGTTGAACTTTGTTCTCTCTCTCTCTCTCTCTCTCTCTCTCTCTCCTCCCTCCCTCCCTCCCCTGCCCCCTTCCTTCCCCCCTCTCTCCCTTCTCCCCCCTCTCTGAGTGGTGGGGGGTCGTGCCTGCCTCTGCTTGGAGCTTTAGTTTCCCCATTTGGAAAACAGAGTTTGAATACTGGTTATCATGACTGTATAATGGGGGATATCTGTGGAGATCTCTCCCTGTAGCACTATGCCTGTGTCCTGGAAGAACTCTCTCCCCACTCTCCACCCACAGCAGCCAGGGGTCTCAGAAAGGGGACTGTCCTGAGGCTGACTGGATTTGCAGTGCCAGCATGCAGATCTCAGGGACATATGCCAGGCCCCCAGGCCAGCCATGGGAGTTGGTAGACACACGAGGTCACCCCGAGCAGTGTTTCAAAGAACTCTGGGGTGAGGATGCGGAAGTGGGACCAAATACACTTGCCTCAGATTGAGCTGGGTGCCCTGGGACAGGAAGATCCAGAAACACTTGGAGTTAGGATGGCCCCCAGTGGCCCAAGGTCCCCTCCCTGCCTTCGTGGAAAGCCAGCACAGAAGTCCTGTTTTTTTTTTTTTTTTTAAGTGCGATGGAACAGGCTTCATTTAACATCTCTGGCTTCTGGAGGTAATCGTTCTGAGGTCATAGGCCACTTCTAGAAGGGTCAAAAATAGGGCTCCATGGGGCCTGTACCCATAGAACCCCAGGTGAAGTGATCTTAGGTGGTGTCGCACCTATCACAGAGCCTGGGGCTTCAGGAAGCAAAGGTGATGTTAGGGACCACAAGCTGGTGTATGTCCCCAGTACTCTGAGGCCACAACATGGCACTAAGAGCCATCCTCAAAGCAGTGGCCCGAGAGTCCTGTCCCTATCCTCACTCTCATGTCTTAGAAAGTCAGACCCAAGAGTTATCCCATCCAGAACATTCTAGACCTCCATGGCCCATCCTGGCCACTCTGGTCACAAGCCAGAACTCTCAGCATGCCCAGCCCCAGCTAACTCCCACCCCAACCCCAACCCCGTGTGCCTGTCCCATTATTTCTGTGGGTGAGTTTTGTGAAACCTAGTCTCCCCTGCCTGGGACAGGGACTCCAATAGGGTCCCCATCTCTAGTTCCTTCAGGGCAAGAGTAGAATCAAGGCTCCAAGGTGCGTCTGAGACAATCAGAGACAGGTAGTCTCTGTGAGCCGACTCAATCCTGCCCCACAAGTACTCCACGTTCATGGGTCTACCTGGGCCCAGTTCTGCTGTCTAGGCCAACCAGCTCTGCGGTCCAAGATCACTGTGGATTTGGAGTGTAAGGGTGCTGTAGTCCTGAGCAAGGTGCATCACTGTGCTTGTGGAATGAAAATGGGCCTCTCTGTGTGGCATGCATCTATCCCCTGCCCTCCCTCCCTTCCTCCCTTCCTCTTTCTCCTTCTCCTTCCTTTTTTCACTCCCTCCCTTCCTCCCTCCCTCTCTCTTTCTCCTTTCCTCCTCCTCCTTCTTTCAGTCCCCCCTCTCTCTTTTCCTCTCTTTCTCTCTCCCTCCCTCCCCTTCCTTCCCCCCTTCCCCACCGCTCTCCCCTCCCCCCCCCCCCCGTGTGTGTCCCTATGGTATCCCCACAGAGGCTGGCTACCTGTTCTTCTAGGTACCTAGCCGCCTGAGCCAGTATTCAGGCCCCCACATCTCTCCCTGTGGGGGCCTCCTCTTCCCCCTGGACTTTGAGTGACATCTGTGCTGACCCTGCCCAGTTCTCATACCCTGTGGCAGCAAGATAGCAGCAGGTCAACAAGGAAAAACTCCTTAAGGTGATGACTCTGGAGCCACCTGCCCCTTCTCTCCACAGGACATGCTGGGCCCGCACTCACTGCTGCTTGCTGTAGCTGGACTGCTCTCCCTGGGATCTGGTGAGTTCTGTGGAGTTGTCCCTACACATGACATTCCCTTATAGCAGGCTCACTACCCTATGTCTGTCCCCTTGGGCATAAGTTCCCAGGTGGCTGAGAGAGGGCCTCTGGGATGTGTGGCTTTGGTCTCTATGTAACAGGAGATAGAATCTGCCTTTCTCTAGAGTTCTGCTTTGAGTCCCATTGGGGTGACTCAGAGCCCTTCCCAGACCCACATAAGGCTGTAGACACTAGCCTGCACCCTCCCCAAAAGCCTCATATACCTTTGCTCCCCACTCACTCTTGAAGGCAGCCAGGGCAGACGCAGGGCCCTCATCCAGCCTGTCTATCTCCACAGCCATGTCCCAGGAGTGCACAAGGTACAAAGCCAGCAACTGCCGGGATTGTATCCAGTCGGGACCAGGCTGCGCATGGTGCCAGAAGCTGGTAAGAGCTGCATGGGTCACCTGACAGTCTAAGCTGCCCTCCCCACCTTCCTGGGTAGGAATCTCTACTTCTCGGAAGCCAGGGATACTAGGAGGATCTCCTTAGGACATAGCAGGGATGGCTCAGTAGAGAAGCTTCCAGAAAGAAGATGAGTGTACCACAGTGAGCCAAGCTGACCCCAGGTACATAGGAAGGGGGCAGTCCAGCATTGTGATATGGATCAAGAGCAGAGAGATGAAAGCCTACAATGAGGCATGGTGGGATGTCTTCCCCCCCACCCCCAGATGGGGTTTCTCTGTGTGGCCTTGGCTGTCCTGGACTCACTTTGTACACCAAGCTGGCCTTGAACTCACAGCAATCTACCTGCCTCTGCCTCCCAAGTGCTGAGATTAAAGGCAGGTGCCGCCATGTCCAGCTCTATGCCCATCAGCAGGGACTTCTTATTCTTGGACAATAGTTCCTCAGTACAGCTGCCCCTCCCACCCCTCCTATAGAGGGCTCCTCCCGTGGGACTAAATCTTTATCATATTTCCTCCTCCCAGGGTCCCCAAGCTGCTGACTTCACAGGGAAACACACACACACACATTTCTCTTTCTTCTCAGTCATCTGATCCTTTTGGGTGGAAGCTATAAAAAGGCAGCCCCTATCCCTGCTAATTCCATAGGTCTTTGAGAATGAGGTGTTACCCTACAAAAACCAGCAAGTGTGTTTTGACAAAAGTGTACTTTTCTGTTGCTGTCATAAAGATACCCCGACAAAGGCAACTCAAGGAAGGAAGGGTTTGGTTTGGCTCAAAGATATTATGGTCTGCCATGGTGGTGGAGTCATGGTGATGGCTCTGTGTGTGTGTGTGTGTGTGTGTGTGTGTGTGTGTGTGTGTAGGGCAGCTGGCCACATCCCACCCACACACAGGAAGCAGAGGAATGAATGTACACAGTCAACTTCCTTTTTCATTTCTCTTCAGTCCAGGTCCCAAACCCATGGCACGGGATGGTGCTGCCCACGGTGGGCAGGGCTTCCCACGTCAGTGACCCTAACTAACACAGTTCCTCACCACTGTGCCTGGAGGCTGGGCAGTTTCAGCTCCCGTTAAGTCAATAATCAGCACTGGCCACCATCACAGCTGCATGTTCATACTTGATCCTGTTATCAAACCAAGGAGATTTATTATCAAACCGTATGCAAATATTGCCAAATCTGAGGTCACACAGGATGGCATTTTAATCTCCTTATATCCAGAACATTCCCAGCTTTCTGCATCTTCCCATCCTTGTCATTTTACAGTGAGTGGAGCCATCAGTGTAGACTGTCCCTTGGCACCTCTAGCCCAGCACATTTCAATGCCAGTGTACACTGGGACACCAGACAGTGGTTGCATCCTCTGTGCACTGCAAGAGGCATACGTGGTCCCTGCATCCCTCTGCTAGTGATGCTTCCTAAGGTGCCACCTTCCAGGTTTCTCTTCTCTTCCTGTGTGTCTTTCACAGGCTCATCTGTAAGGTTCTTCTGGCTGCCAGGATTCTGTCTCCACTAAACTACAACTGTGACCTTGTAGTCTGTCCAATGACAACCCAGGCAGGTGCTATTCCCACTGTAGTAGTAGCTGTAAAATGACCCCCTCTAGCCCCCTTCCCCACTCCCACTGATGGACCTAAAGATATTTATTCTGGTCAATAGTTTATGGCTATTATTATTCTAATTTGACTTTCATCCTGTCTACGCCTGGCCACTAGGCACCTCTAAGCTGCCCTGGGTGCCATTCATATGACCTTTTTGTGTGTGTGTCCTTTTCTTTGTTTTGAGAACTTTCTTTCATTCATTCTTTCCTTCTTTAGAATTTATTTATTTATTGTGTATACAGTGCTCTGCTTGCCTGTACACCTGCAGGCCAGAAGAGGGCATCAGATCACATTATAGATGGTTGTGAGCCACCATGTGGGTACAGGGAATTGAACTCAGGACCTCTGGAAGAACAGTCAGTGCTCTTAACCTCTGAGCCATCTCTCCAGGCCCCTGAGAACCTTCTTACTCTGGACTGGCCAGCTGTGCTAACTTTATTCTGGCCTCCCCTATTCTAGCCCAAAAGTTAGAGTTAGCAAAGACTCCTGGGCCTTCCTGAGAAATGGGCTCCCAGTATTCTCTGCAACAATCCTCCTCTTCTCCATCCTACAAGGTGTTTGGCTTCACCCCCATGATAGGACAAAGTCCAGAGCAGGGGCCTGGTTGTAACCTCTATCCTGTGACTGAGGGCTCGGGTCCAAGGCCTGGACAAGCCATTCTCAGATGGGCTGGCTCTTCTCTCTTCCACTTGAGCCATTTTACTCATCAGAAATGAATGATCAGGCCACTTGTTCTGCATGGATGACATATTAGCTTGTTTCCTCTCTATTCTTGCTGATGGCTTGTGTTTCTTGAGGGCTTAAGGTGTGGCGCTGAAAGCCAACACAGAGTGGAGGCACTCGGGAGGCGGTATCTGCTGCCCTTCTGGGTCATTGTTCTTCTAGGTTTACTTTCTGTGAGCAAACAGAAAGTCCCTGGTGCTTTTCAGTACTTTGCAGTTGAGCCAGACCTGTTCTGGATGCAACATGGTCCAGCTTGAGATCAAGAACAAGCAAATACTTCCATGTCAGATCCAGGGGACTCTTGAAGGGACAGGGACGCAGTAGTCAAGACGAAGGTGCCCTGGCCTCTCCACTCCCCTTGTCAACTCATTTCTTTACGAACTGGGAGACATTTGACCCTCAAGCTCTGCCCTGGGTCTCAGCAAGGGCTGCCCCATTGTCTGTGTTCCCTTGGGAGACAACAGCTCTCTGGGACAAAGATCCTGCTGAGGAAAATGCTAGAGGGTCCTGGCCAGCACTTAAGCTCGAGGCTGCTGATCAGCCTTTAGGCAGGAGGTTGAGGACCCCAAGTCTTTGCCGATGGAGTCAGTGCCTAAAAGATAGAGAAAGATCTCTCGTCTATGTTTCTGGTGACCCAGAGCTCTCAGGGAGACTCTGGGCTGTCATGGAGACGTAGGCTGTCTGGGAGTCTGGTCTTCCCTAGGTGACTGCTGCATCCCACAGGGATAGCTGAGCTTTTAAGGGCAGACGAGGAGGAAACAGGGCTGGATCCCACTGTTCCAGCACTTGGCCATCTGCCTGACCCAAGTCTCCTCCTCTAGAACTTCACTGGGCCAGGGGAGCCTGACTCCTTGCGCTGTGACACACGGGCACAGCTGGTGCTGAAGGGCTGCCCAGCCGATGACATAATGGATCCAAGGAGCCTTGCTGAACCCCAGTATGAGCAACGGGGTAAACAGAAGCAGCTCTCTCCACAAAAAGTGACACTTTACTTGCGACCAGGTAGGTTTGGGAGTCGGTTGGGATGGGTCAAGTATCCAGTGCATCTAGGAGGAGTTCAGTCTGCGTGCTGCCTGTCAGGGCTGACAAAGGGTGCGTGTCTCTGCATTGGACAGTGAACAGAGCTGGATGACGAGCTGCTCATCACTGAAGTCTGAGCTCTGGGACTAGAAAAAGGTCTCAGTGGGTGAAAGTGCTTGCCAGCAAGCTTGGAGACCTGAGTTCAACCCCCCAGGACCCAAAGATTGAAGAGAGAAAATTAACACTTGCAAGTAGTTATCTGACCTTCACGTGCACAGAGTGGTGTCTACAAGCCATCCTTGTTGAAGTCATTTATATAAAACAGTGTTTGTTTCTCTTAGCTTATTTCTTAACCCAGCTATCACACAAATAATTGAGACTCTTTTATAATACAAGGCTTTACAATCTGAGCAGTTTAAGTCTGTTCTTAACCCTCTATGCTATTTTGTTTTACTCCCAGCAAACACCCCAGTGATACCTGCACTTTGTAGCTTTCCTCGGCTACAGCTCCTTCCTCCTGTTCTTCCTTGAACCTCTCTCTACCCATAGCTGAATCCCCTGCCTGAATCCCCTACTTCCTCCTCTAACTCCTCCTCCCCTGGCTGGCAGGAAGTCCAGCCCTATTCTCTCCCCTGCTCAGCGATTGTCTGTAAGCTGCTTTATTGACATATTGGGGACAATTGGGGAACAGAGTTTTTTGTTTGTTTTGTTATTGGATTTGGGGGATTTGTTTGTTTGTTTGGTTGGTTGGTTGGTTTGGTTTTTCGAGACAGGGTCTCTCTATGTTAGCCTTGGTTGTCCTGGACTCGCTTTGTAGACCAGGCTGGCCTCAAACTCACAGCAATCCACCTGCCTCTGCCTCCCGAGTGCTGAGATTAAAGGCCACCATGCCTGGCTGGGGAACAGAGTTTACACACCATTTAGACAGAAATCAGAATTTAAAATACAACAACCTTATGTTTACACATCCTCTTAAAACAAACAAACAACTGTACTTTTTCAAAAGCTACTTCAAAGTCTGAGCTCTGACCTAGGTGGATTCCCTCAACCCCACTGTCTGTACTGGGTGTTCTCTTCCTCCCCCACCCCCTCACCCCGCCTGTGTTTCGTTTGTTTGCTTTTTGTTTGTTTGTTTGTTTACAGGACTTCTCTATGTACCCTTGGCTGTCCTAGAACTCATTCTGTAGACCAGGCTAGCCTCCAACTCAGAGATCTGCCTGTCTCTGCCTCCTGAGTGCTGGGATTAAAGGCCTGCGCCAACCACCTCTCAGCCTGGACCCTCTTAGCATCGGTTATAAGGGGGAACCAGGCCATTTAGACAAGAACTCAGGCGCTCTCTTGGCAAAGTGAGGGCACTGACGAGTCCTGTGCCCAAGGAGCCACATATCCGTTTGTACAGGGCTTGCCCCAGACATGCTCTACTGCGTGAGATGCAGTGATGTGAGCGTGGGTGGGTGGGGCAACAGGCCTGCAGTGGGCTGACTCATGTAGCTGTAGCCACGGTGACAAGAGGAAGCAGCAGACAACCCTGCAGCCAGCTGAGTGTGAAGGACAGAGGTGGCTCCCTAGGGAGGGGTATGACCAAGAGTGACTTAGTGGAGGTGGGGGGGAGGTTTAATTTAGCTCACAGTTTTAGGTCACAGTTTATATTATTTTGGGGGAAGTCAAGGCAGCGAGCACTTGAAGCAGCTGGCGATATCGTGGCTACATGGAAGAGCAGCAAGAAGAAATGGCCGCGCGTTTCATGCTCAGCTCAGTTCTTCCATTCTCTTAAGCAGACCAGGGCCCCAGAATTTTGCTAGACCTACTTTTTTTTGTCCTAGTGACGGCAAAGGACAGAGCTTGTCCTTTTGATGTCCTATGAGCTGGCACAAGCCCCTCTGTTCTCTAACCTCTGACTCAAGGGCCCCAGCCCTGCTGACTGGACAGTTCTGAGCCAGGAAGCCCAGGCCAGGCAGAAGGACAGCCTCTCCTAGTGGAAAGAGAGAGGTGGCTCCCTGGGCCTTGTTTGTAAACATCGGGCTCCGCCCTTCTGGCCTGACTACTTCAGCACACGCGCTCTGGGTATTCGGACTTCAGGGTAGTCCACTTCCAGGCCATAGTAAATGGGAGGGGGGGGGCAATGGGAATTTGGGGACTGGGTGAGGCCTGATAGACTTCAGCCAGGCTCAGTGTCCCTTGCTCTCCTCCGACAGGGCAGGTGGCTGCATTCAATGTGACCTTCCGGCGGGCCAAGGGCTACCCCATTGACCTGTACTACCTCATGGACCTGTCCTACTCCATGCTAGATGACCTCAACAATGTCAAGAAGCTGGGTGACGACCTGCTGCGAGCCCTCAATGAGATCACTGAGTCTGGCCGCATCGGTGAGGCACACATGCACTTCAGCCCTGGCAACTCCCTGCCACCTCGTACCTCCATGCACACAGATCCGCAAAGGCAGAAGCTGCGGACCTGATATGCAGCGTGTATGGGGCCAGAGTGAACCCTGCATCGCTACCAGGGGCCAGACTTGATCTCAGGCTGCTAAGATCTGTGGGCTCCTCCAACCTTACACTCTCTCTCTCTCTCTCTCTCTCTCTCTCTCTCTCTCTTTCTTCTTTAGTTTATATTTTGATGTTTAAAAGATAAAAGTCCTACAGTGCTAATTACTTTTTAAAAAGTGTATCTTTTTACTTTTATTATATAACTGCCACATTTATAGGGTAGTAGAAGCAAACAGCAGGGCAAGGGTCACAGCACTGAACAGCACCAGCATGCTCACCAAACATGTGGGACAAGGGAATAGGGCTTCCCTACTCACTCCAGAATAGCACTTTGCCTCAACGCCTACGTTTGAGGGTGCCCACATGCACACTTGAACACAGGCTGCAAGCTCGTATACTGTTGTGTGCACATACACTTGTGTACCCTCATGCTCATACATGTCCAGGGTCTCATATACAAAAACACATTTGCATGCCTGTCCACATGCCTAGTCACAGATGTGTGCCTGTATGCCTGCATACACAAGACCACATGTATATTACATGTACTAACATGTAAGCACTCATGGGTACACATGTGCATGACTACATATATATACACATGCTCTGTCACACACACACTTCTGTTTGTACATGGCCTTACATATACTCACCTTCACACGACTATTTGCATGCTTGCACCACATGCTTATCCACAACCATCATCTTGCTTTCTGCTTTGTTTGGGAAACTTATTACCTCACTGGGAAGCTTATGGTCCTGCCTGGATCCCTGCCTGCTGCCTTATCCCCATGTCTCCAGCATCCTCATGTATATTCCTTAGGCTTCAGGCTCTCCCCATCCTTCCTCCAGTCCTGCTTAGGGTCCTGCTGCTAGCCTTCTGTTTCTGTGCCCTGTCCCCCTGCCTCATGCCATGTATCCCTCAGGCTTTGGGTCCTTCGTGGACAAGACAGTGCTGCCCTTCGTCAACACACATCCTGAGAAGCTGAGGAACCCATGTCCCAACAAGGAAAAAGCCTGCCAGCCCCCGTTTGCTTTTCGGCACGTGTTGAAGTTAACGGACAACTCCAACCAGTTTCAGAGAGAGGTCGGCAAGCAACTGATTTCCGGGAACCTGGATGCCCCTGAGGGTGGCTTGGATGCCATAATGCAAGTTGCTGCATGCCAGGTGAGGCCATGAGGCTACTGTCCCTGTTCAGATCTCGCAATTTCCTCAAAGTCAGGGGCTCCACCAAATGCTGTGGGGCCACTTGCTCTGGCTGGTGGGCCTACTTAGAAACATAACCCCATTGGGTCTCATGCTGTCATCCTGGGCCTTAGAAGGGCAGCCATCGTCCCCGAGGCCAGAGAGCAAAGGAAGAGTGACACAGCACAGCCCTGAAAAGCACCCACACATTTCAGTGTTAACCCATAGCCCTCATAGTTCCTCTGCAAGCCAGGGTGCCCAGCAGAGGGTCTCCCACATCCCCGTCTGTCAGACCCAGACTGTGTTTATAACGTCATCATTGTAGCACGCCAACCCCACCCCAGCTTGGCTCTCAGATCTCCAGCTTTGTGGGGATCACACTGTGGGCATCACATTCTACTTGTGTGTTGGACCAAGGCACAAAACGTGGGGGCTACAAGTGTAAGCTCCTTCAATTGTTCCAGATACTCAGATCCGCTCTGGATAGCCCTTGGTCCCCTCATTTGTGCTTGGTAGGTGTTCGCATTTTTAATGGACACTGCCGCCGCATAGTGTTCTCCTTCCCCAATTGTGCCATTAGAGTCTAGTTCCAACTCTGAAAAGGATTATGAAGCTTTATCTCTTTAGATTCAGACATGTTTCCATTCTCACCTCATACTCCTGCCCGGCATGCTGGGAGTTGTTGGCTTAAGGCACTTCCTGGACACTGCCCTTTCTCTTGCTCCCTGCCTCTGTCTCTCTGTCTCTTTCTGTCTCTCCATCTTTCTCTGTCTCTGTCTCTGAGGGCCCTGCAGGAAAACCAAGGTAGGTAATCCCTAGCATCCTTCTTCCTAGGAGGAAATTGGCTGGCGCAATGTCACGAGGCTACTGGTATTTGCCACAGATGATGGCTTCCACTTTGCTGGTGATGGGAAGCTCGGTGCCATCCTGACCCCCAATGATGGCCACTGCCACCTGGAGGATAACATGTACAAGAGGAGCAATGAGTTCGTGAGTGTTCTGCCTGCCTGCCTGCCTTGGCACACCCCACTACCAAGACTGATTAAAGGCCATTTGGGAGTGACAAGAAGACAAGATGAGAACAGAGTCACATGCTCAGGTCATCCCAATGCCTCCTAACACAGAGAACAAATGACAGAGGCATTCCCAGAGACTCCTGGGACCCACACCAGCCTGTAAGACAGTCCTGACCCTGGTCCTCACGGCAGAGGCCCTGACACAGCCTTCCCCATCCATCATACTGTCTCTAGGCAGGCCTGCTCTGCCTGTAATGACCCTGTCAGAGCCCCCAGGCCATCCCTGGACACTCCCTGCCTTCTCAAAGGTACCATGAAGGATGTTTTTTTTTTTGTTTGTTTGTTTGTTTTTTGAGCTTCCACACGGCAGGGACCACCTGGAGCCCACTGATTTGGAGTTGTTGGCAGATCGAATCTGGGGGTCCTGACACTGGAGCAAGGGTATCTTATGTCCATTTGGTCCCCTAAAGTTGACTGTCATGTCCTTCCATTACACATCATGGTGGTGAAGGGTGGAGTCTAAAATTCTAGCCCTAGTGGAAACCTACGTACTTCTCTGGCACCCGTACACTAGTCCCTTGGGATGCTGCTTGCACTCCGGCTGGCTTAGCACCTACAGTGGCGACTCACAGTAGCTTCTTGTACCGGGAACTAACTAAGAGGCCCATCACAATTGTCAGTGTTTTCTTCACGTATTTCAAAGTGGTTGGTTTCCTGCCAATCCTGTCTTGTGCTCGTAAGTCTACACACCAAGCGAGGCCCACCCCTGAGCAAGTGTGTCATCGAGGCTCTGCCAGCACGGACCCTTTGCTTCCCCGAGGTGTCCTGGAAGCTTGTCTGACAAGATGTCCCTTCTCTCCAGGACTACCCATCGGTGGGCCAGCTGGCGCACAAGCTGTCTGAGAGCAATATCCAGCCCATTTTTGCGGTGACAAAGAAGATGGTGGAAACCTATGAGGTAAGAGGAGCCTTGTGCAATGTGGGCAATAGGCCATCTCAGCTGGGAGTGACAAGCCAGGTACTGCCCAATATTGCCTCAGTTCTGCTTCCTGTGCTGTCCTGTGGGTGGTAGGCCTGGCCAGGGACAACAGTTTTCTGTGTGCGAGCAATGAGATGGAGGAAGTTGAGACTGCTGTTAGGCCATGCAGTGTCCACACCTTGAAATTCCACTGTGCTAGTGCTGCTTGCTCTTTTTATTTCTTCTGGAACAGAGCACTCTCATTAAATAACCAGCTTTCTAATGGAGCCAAACTCATGTGTGGCTACCATCTCAGGAGACCTCAGTTCTGTCCTCTGGGGACACCTCCTTCCTCTATGTGTTGGTTAGGAACAAGCCTCCCCAAAGCACCTCAACAAACAGGAGCCAAAACCAAAGCAAACAGGGTCTTGGATTCATCATTGGCTTGGAAACAGTTGGCTATCCTCCTGGGGAGGATGCAGCCGCCTTTGCCTGTAAAGTTGAGTCAGCCTGATGACACCAAGGCTCTGCATGCAGAGAGGTCACCTCTATGGTGGCCTAGAGGAAGACAAACTCCCACTCCTGCAGTCAAGAGACCCTTGGACCCTTCAGTCCCTACAGCAGGAACGCCACTTGCATCTGTTCATTTCATGACAGCCGTAATTGGATCCAAGGGTGTTACACAACAAGAAGTAGCTGCAGAGCTAGACGGTGTTTTCTGATGGCGGGGTGGCTCCCTGCAGCCCCTCAAAATCCTACTTGAGGCTCATCCTGTGTTTCTGTGGCTGATGTCATGGTCTCCTGTGCGTCCTGCCTCGAAAAGGCAGCTGGGGAGCTGAGGTAAAAAAAAAAAAAAATCCTCCAGCGATGTAGCAAAGTTCTCAGGTGTTGCCAGGCTCCCAAGCCACCTTCTTGGCTTAGTGATTTGCAGGACAGGCCTATAGAATTAAGCAAAGCCACTGGACTCCCAGCCAATTTGCCACAGTGTAAGGGTAAAGTCAGCCAAGATGAGAAAGGCACAGGGCAAACTGTAGGAGAGAGATGGGGTTCTAGTCTCCGAGGCCCCTCCCCTCTTGGGGCTAATCTCATGGCTGACCAGGACCTCCAGTCCCACCTAAGAATGAGAGGATCCTTCATGGGCCAAGGACAGCCCACTCCCACTGCCCCCCTTGCCACACACACACACACACACACACACACACACACACACACATGCCAGGAGCTACTGCCCAGGCCCACTTCCTTTGGAATGGGCAGCTTGTAGGCAGCCCAGTCTCTGAACTGACCTTTACTGGACAGTGGGGCATCAGGGATCCACTAAAAGCAAAAGTACCACTCCTCACCAGGCGCAGTGGCACATGCCTGTAATCCCAGCACTCAAGAGGCAGAGGCAGGCGGATCTCTGTGAGTTCAAGGCCAGCCTCATCTACAAAATGAGTCCAGGGCAGCCAAGACTACACAGAGAAACTCTGTCTCAAAAAAAAAAAAAAAAAAAAAAAAGTATGGCTTCTCTCCCACTAGAGGAATCTCTGCTCCCAGGCTGTTCAGCATAGGACCTGGGCCAGAATGAGATATGTATGCCTGTCATGTTACCTGAGGCATAGAAGACAGTGGCCATAATCAATCTCTAAAGTCTGATGGCTCATTCTTCAGGGTTCAGAGAACTCCAGATCTCAGCCACCCCAGATACACCCGAAGAAGGGACCCAGCTTCCTCCTCAGTGAGACACACCAGTGCCTACCTGGGAGGGCCACTGTGGGAGAAACTGAGCTCAGTTACCCAGTGATGTCAGAGAGAACCTGACCTCTCATCTGAGAGTAGCCACAGGTCCTCAGCAGCCCCTACCATCACTTTGTCCTCATAGACACCAGCAAGTGTGAACTCAGGTCGACCTTCCTGTATGACGGTTCTGTGCAGCCAGGCTATTTCCAAATCGCCAGGGTACAGGGCTGTGGTGTGAGGGTGAGCAGGAATGTTGGGCCTGGAGGAAAATCACACAATAACTACTAGTCAGAAGTTGACTTCTGTGGAATGCACATTGCTGAACAAGAACTAGGGATCGGGTCACATCGCCGGTCTCGGACGAGCCATGATTGTCGGAGTAGCAGCCACACTAACCCTCCTACTGTCAGAGTCCCAGGCTTCAGGCAGGGCCCAGTACCTTGAGGAGACATTAGGGAGAAGGGAGGCAAGCTAGAGATGCTCTGAATGGCTGATGCTCACCACAGGAGTGACAGAGAGCCAGAGTGACCACTGGAAGCAGAAGAGCCCTACCCCTGCCATGTTCTCGTCTGCAACTGGGCTATGAATTGTCCTCTCCCTCACAGATATAGCAGGCCCCATCTCTTCCACACTAGTGCCATGAGTTGTATTGCAGAACACAGCATGGTGACAAGAGAGAAATCTGCTGACAGGAGACTCGAGTCCCTAACCACCACTTGCCTTGCAGCCATCTCAATGGCTGAATTAGGCAGGGCTCTCTGGAGGAGTTGAACTGACAGGACGACTGGATATCTTGTAAGAGGCGAAACGTTAGAACGCATTGCTACCAACGACAACAGGGCAATCCCACAGTAGGCTGGCTGCTTTCTCAAAAGGCCGAGAGCTTGGTAGTTGCCCAGTCAACAAAACTGAATGCTTCAGCGAGCGCAGCTGGGTACAGAGGGACTGAAGGCTTCCTGCAAAGTTGCTGCTCGTTGGTCCACCATGGAAGAACACACTGGGTTGTGATGTCGGTGAAGGACAGCCACAGTGCAAAGGCACGTGCCATGTTGTTAGCAGTGAGGCGCTGGCCACTCTGCTTGAGAGGCTTCCTCCTTCAGTTAATCTTTCCTGGATACACTCTCACAGACTTGCCCTGAGGCATGTCTTAGCCGGCTCCAGATTTAATCAAGTTGACAGTCAAGAATAGCCACAGCAGGGGTCATGTGCCTTCCTCTTCCTCTGGTCTTTGGGAGATGGTCAAGAACACAGGGAACAGGGCTAGAGAGATGGCTTAGAGGTCAAGGACACTGACTGCTCCTCCAGAGGTCCTGAGTTCAATTCCCAGCAACCACACGGTGGCTCACAACCATCTACAATGAGATCTGGTGCCCTCTTCTGGCCTGCAGGTGTTACATGCAGACAGAGCACTGTATTCCTGATAATAAATAAATAAATCTTTACAAACCAAACCAAACCACAGGGAACGTGTGAGGACTGTACACACCACACCTTCCTCAACATGCACTTCCAGACCTCGTAGAGCCGTATCTGCAAACTGGACATAGAAGAGTGTAGCTTTCCTGGCTAGGGCTGGTCCTGGCAGACAAATGAGGTGTGGTTGGTGGCTAGGCTATGACGGACTCATGGGAGAGACAGACTTCATCCCAGACACTCACAGAAGGGCACTGGGCCTGAGTGGCCCAGTTATGTGGAGGTGTGTGGGAGGAGACGGTCAGTCCCTGTTCATGAAATGTGGCATATCTGTGAATAACAGCAGGCAAGGTGTGAGGAAAGTGCAGGATGCCTGTCACTCAAGGACTCTGTCTGGCTTGCCTCCTCTGGGCAGCAGGCCTGCCCTGCTATAGCTACTTGTCATAGATCTGTCTAACAGTTGCTAGTAAATTAAAACTCTGAAATTAGAGCTCTGAAATCCATTAAAAAATGGCCAAGTGGAGCTGGGCACAGTGGCGCATGCCTGTAATCCCAGCACTCGGGAAACAGAGGCAGGCGGAGCTCTGTGAGTTCAAGGCCAGCTTGGTCTACAAAGAGAGTCAATCGTGTCTTGGGGAAAAAAAGAGGGGGGTCAAGTGGTTTTACCACATTTACCTGTTTTTTGTGTATCCGGCTGATGTCCCACAGTGAGCCAGGCATGCGTTCCCAGCTCAGAGATGCCATCAGATTGAAATGTCCACTAGGGATTCTCAGACTCAAGAGTGTAGCCTCCACTCAGGCCTTCAGAGCTGGTCTTCTCTCCCTTCTTCCCTCCTTCCTCTCTCTTTCCCTTTCTCCCTTCCTCCTCTTTGTTTTGTTTTGTTTTTTATGAGACAGCGTTTCTCTGTGTAACCTTGGCTGTCCTGGAACTTGCTCTGTAGACCAGGCTGGCTTGGAACTCATAGAGATCCACCTACCTCTGCCTTGCACGTGTTGGGATCAGAAGCATGTGCTACCACCACCCCAGCCCTTCCTCTGTTTCTTAACTAGGACTGGAGACTGAATCAATGCTAGGCAAGTTCTCTGCCATTGGCCCAAACCCTCAGCCCTCTTTCATCTTGTCCTCTGAGAGAGTCTGGCTGAGTCACTCAGGCAAGGCCTTGAACTTGTGATCCCCCTGCCTCAGCCTCCCAAGCGTGTGGGCTGAGAGGCCCAGGACACTAGAGGCAGCTTCTCGGGGCCTGCGGCTTTGCAGGTCCCACCCCTAAGGGCTGTGACACCAGGCCTGGCTCCTCAATTGATGCTCTAGGAAGCTGTTATCAGCATTCAGCCGTCCATCACTGACTTGTTGAACGTCATATGAGGCATCTCATGAGCCTTATGGCTGTGGAGAGGCCTGTAGCACCAAGGGCCAACTTGATTCTTCTCGCCAACAGAAACTCACAGAGATCATCCCCAAGTCAGCCGTGGGGGAGCTGTCAGAAGACTCCAGCAACGTGGTGCAGCTCATCAAGAATGCCTATTACGTGAGTCTCCAGCCAAGCTGAGTAGGCTGCCAAGGACCCTGTGGGTCAGGAGATGAGTGGCAGGGGAGGAGCATTGTTTTGTTGGGTCTCCTGCTAAGATCCTCAGAGCTTCTGACCAGGAATGGCAGGGAGAAAGAAGGGAGAGTAAAGAGAGATGCATCGGCCACTTCCCACAGCTGTGTCCTCCTGTGGTATGGCTGGCCTGTACCAGACCCTACCTAGGCATGTCCTGAAACACTAATAGCAGTCCCTTCTTTCTGAGGAGGCTCTCCTCCTGCCAGCTGCTATGGGATAGCGGGCAGTGGATATTGGAGAAGGCAGAATGATGCCTCTCAGGGCGGGAAGACCCCAGCAGTCATCACGGTGGCCTTGGACCTTGTGAAGACTCCCTTCAGATAGAGCACCTCATGCATGCCAGGCCCCAACCTTACTCTGGGTGAGCCCTCCTAGGCCCCGTCCAGTCCATCCTCCTCCTCAGTGATGGGCAATCTGTCCGAATGCACTCAGGTTTGCCTGCCACAGAGGCCCAGGATCCCAGGGAACACCAGTGTGCACCTAACACTGCTCAGGGCTCAGACACCATCCAGGCCCCAACCAATAACAGAAATCTACTCCCAGTGACACATGTGCCCAAAGTTCTGGCCCGCATCCCTGCTTCCCTGTGGCAGCACATACAGTGACTGGAGTACAAGCCTGGGGCCAGGGTGGAGAATCTTGTTTCCTTCTCTAGCCTTGTGAGCCCCCAGGTGCCCCAAGCAGGCTCCTGTGCCTGGCCACTGCCCAGTCGTGTGTAGCTCCATCTTTACAGGAATGACTCAGGTGACGTCATCGTTGCCTGCTCGCAGGATGCCACCTTGGCGCTTTCTCCTTCCCTCTGTGTCTCGTCTCTCACATCACTTCAACAGTCTGTCGTTCTTCCTCTGCTAACCTAGGGGTTCAACAGGGAGGGTGTGGTCCTCACAAAGCTGGCTTATGGCCTGTGTCCATGCTAGCCACCTGCCACTAGTTTGTCTCAGAGCAAACCCATGACATCAGCTGGCTGTCCCATGTGGACACAATCACTGAGCTCTTGGTAGGTGTCTGTGTCATCGCCTGGTGTGCAGGAGGGACGTGAGAAGTGAGGTGACGAGGAACAGGGACAGCTGGGCCTGTCGCTCCTGAGCGTAGCTGCTGTCTTTCCACAGAAACTTTCCTCCAGGGTCTTCCTGAACCACCACACCCTCCCGGACACCCTGAAAGTCACCTATGACTCCTTCTGTGGTAATGGAGCATCAAGTATAGGCCAATTCCGAGGGGACTGTGATGGCGTGCAGATCAACATCCCGGTGAGTCGCCTTCCTCCCCTGCCCCCCCCCCCCCCCCGGACCTGGGGTTCTTTTTTTAGTGTTTGTTTGTTTGCTTGTTTGCTTGTTTTGTTTTGTTTTCTGAAAGAGGGTTTGTCTGTGTAGCCTTGGTTGTCCTGGACTCACTTTGTAGACCAGGCTGGCCTCAAACTCACAGCGATCCTCCTGCCTCTGCCTCCCAAGTGCTGGGATTAAAGGTGTGCGCCACCATACCCGGCAGACCTGGGGTTCCTATACTAGCTTGTTGGAGGGGTCCGTGGAGATTTTGGTGACTCACTTCCAGGAGCAGCAAAGGAGGAAAAGGATCACAGGGATAAAAGCAAGGAAGGATGCTACTAGTGACCAGCACCCAGGCTCTTCTCCTTTTAAATACCTGCGAGGAGGCCAGATGCAGCATTAGGGAAAGGGTACAGCGAAGGTGCCACATGTGGTCTCAGCAGCAGGTTCATATCTATCAACACATGAAGGCCTGCACATCTCTACAGTGGCCCTGGGTAGGCTGATTGGGATGGGATGACAGCATCCTCTGAGTGCAACTGCTGGATGTGCATAACTGGACAGGTATCTGGTTGGGGTACCTGAGAAGCTGGGCAAAGACACAAGAGCAGGGCTGTTACCCTGGTCATTCACAGTCCTAAGCCGAGCCCCACCGTTCTCCTATAGGTCACCTTCCAGGTAAAAGTCACGGCCTCCGAGTGCATCCAGCCACAGTCCTTTGTCATCCGGGCACTGGGCTTTACTGATACAGTGACCGTGCAGGTCCTTCCCCTGTGCGAGTGCCGGTGCCAGGACCAGAGTCAGGAGCAGAGTCTCTGTAGAGGCAAGGGTACCATGGAGTGTGGCATCTGCAGGTGAGGATGTGTGTGTGTGTGTGTGTGTGTGTGTGTGTGTGTGTGTGTGACCCATGGCACATCAGTCCGTGGAAAAGTCATCTGCAGATGAGATGAGGTGGGCATGAACAGCCCATGGCACGCCTACTCATGAGGCCGGTGTCTTCGGGTGAAGTGGGTATGGCGCGCTCACCCAGGAAGTAGATGGTGTCCAGGTACCCCCATATCCTAGCTCTCTCTGACCTCCAAGACTCTGATCAATCCGATTGGCAGCATGCAGCTAGAGTACCTTTAAGACGGTCGACCACTCCTGGGAGTCTGGGCCCTAAAGCCACCCAGCGAACAAGTATTCACAGGCCTTAGTTCCAGACGCTCTACCTCGAGGAGCAAGGGTGCCGTATGCCTGACAGAGAGGCTGTAGTTGCTGGTCTGGGTGCCAGCCATCCTCTCCTTCTCCTGACTGCTCCCCCAGTTTCTGATATTTGGGGTGCACTGACTAGCCCACCTGTTAGGCCTACAGTGACTATATACCTTTTCCTAAAAACTCTGTAGTAGTGGTGACTTCGGTGGCTGCTCCCGGGCCGCTAGCACCTCGCCCTGGTCCTGAATGAGCAGCCTCTCTCCAAGGCTGAGCTAGCTTGCCTGGAGGAATGGGCCACTGGTCAGTGCGTTCTCTGAGTCCACGGGACGTGTGAGGCCTGGGTACTGCCAGGCTTGTCTTACTAAGCTATGTATCGTGTTCCCCCACATCCTTCCATCATCTCCCTAGCTCAGCGATAATGCTGTGGTCCCAGATCCCCACCAGACCCTCTTCCAGGGCTAGGTCAGGTCTAGGTCCAAGGGACAGGCATGGCTTCAAGGGACAATTCAAAACACAACTCTCAGGCAGCTCCCAGGTGAGCCTGTCAGAGGTGTCATGCTCATAAGACTGTCACCTGTATGATTCCAGGGATAGCCTTGCCTAGTACGTGTGGCACGTGCTCAGGATATCTTTGGAGAGCAGGTGTGATATGCCACACATTCCAGGTGTTTGGGTGACTGCTGGGCTATGAAGGACAAGTGTCCCCATCCCAAGGGAGGACCTAAGCGCAACCCCTCCCTCATCACACCAGGTGTGAGTCTGGCTACATTGGGAAAAACTGTGAGTGCCAGACACAGGGCCGGAGCGGTCAGGAGCTGGAAGGAAGCTGCCGGAAGGACAACAGCTCCATCGTGTGTTCAGGGCTGGGGGATTGCATCTGTGGGCAGTGTGTGTGCCACACCAGTGACATCCCCAACAAAGAGATCTTTGGGCAGTACTGCGAGTGTGACAATGTCAACTGTGAGAGATATGATGGCCAAGTCTGCGGTGGCGAAGGTAAGTGTCAGGGGCCATGTGGACTTTTTTCGTCTCCATTTTTATGGGGGAGGGGATATTAAGTGGAGCATTGTGGACAGACTAGCAAGCCTTCCCTGCTCGATCTATTTCTGTGAGGGTCAGCATCATCCTGGGAAGGCAGTGGAGGTGACAGTCATGTCCTGATCCAAGAGCTTTTCAGATACAATGTGGAGGTCCCATCTGGGTGAATGGCGGCAGCATTGCTGGAGTTGCTGGGCCAGAAGTTATCTCTGGTGTCTCTGTGCTTTTGCCCAGCTGTCCTTCCATGGTGCTCTAGAGGCCATGTGAGGAGGGATAGGTACAGGCAGGAAGCAGAGGAGGTTATAAATACAGTCCTCCTTGCAAGGCCCTTACCTGGCTAGGGTGCAGGGTGGCGAGGATGACTCCCTTTCCCTACCCCTCCGTCAGGGAATTGAGTCATGGTGACCTCGGTTGTTTTCCAGAGAGGGGCTCCTGCTCCTGTGGCAAATGCAGTTGCAAGGATGGCTTCGAGGGCCCAGCCTGCCAGTGCCGCAGGAGCACCGAGGGGTGTCTGAATGCACGGCTGGTGGAGTGCAGTGGCCGCGGCCGGTGCAGTTGCAACAGGTGCCTGTGTGAGGGAAACTACCAGCCACCGCTGTGTGAGGACTGTCCCGGCTGCCCCTCACCATGCAGCAAGTACATGTGAGTGTCCCCCATCGCCCACACTGGCCTCACTACTGGGCATCTGGGAGCCCTCAGGGATACCACCCCCTCCACGGTTCTCAGCAGGATTCAGCAGGTCCAGTGTTCCTGCCATCCACCTCCTTGTATGCCTGCAGGAGTCCTGGTTTCACAGTGGGTCTAGGCCTATGCCTTTTCATTCAGCCCTTGAACTGGTTTCCATTAACACTGGCTCTGCCTTTCAGACCCTTTTAGGAACACAATTTGTATCCCCTGTCATTCATATCATTGCACTGAGTCCTGAGAGTCCCCAGGCCCTCTACCTGGGACCACCCAGTATGCAAAGGCCTATACTCCTTTTATACCATGTACCAGACACACCTACGTCTCCTGAATCATCTATGCCACCTTGCATATCTCCGTAGCCTGGTCCACTCATGCGTCCTCACATGCCAGTGTGCCCACACACACCCGGGCATCCTGGCACGCCCATGTATTTTCATATTCCCAAACCTTGACACACTAGCGCACCCTTCCACCACCATGCGTCTTTGCGTACGTGTGCACCCTGACATACTTATGCGTCCTTTTGTATCAATATACCATGTGAAGCCTCATGCCCTTACTCCCTGCCCCCGGCCCCCCCAAAAAATCTACTCCACCCCTCTCCTCTGCAGCTTTTGTGCCGAGTGCCTGAAATTTGGTAAGGGCCCTTTTGAGAAGAACTGCAGTGTGGCCTGTGCCAATGTGACGCTGCAGTCCACCCCTTTGAAAAGAACGCCCTGCAAGGAGAGGGACTCTGAGGGCTGCTGGATGACGTACACCCTACAGCAGAAGGACGGATGGGACATGTACAACATCCATGTGGAGGACAGCCGAGGTGAGGCTGAGTGGTACCCGGGACGTGATAACGTGAACTGGTGTAGGTGGGATGTGGTGACAAGAACTTTGACCATGAGGCCTTTGTGGACAGTAAGAGGACTGCAGAGGGAAACATCTCTTCTGTGGGGCAAGACAGGCCCAGCAGTGGAAGAGGAGCCATCCAAGCTACCTGGCCAGGCAGCTGGCAGCCATCCACTTTCCCTGCCTGTTCCATGACCTTCTCGCTCTGCTCTCCTTACCTGGCCTTGCATGAGGAGATGAACAGCAGACAGAGATCTCCCGGTGGTAGCACCAATACAAAATGGATATTGTTTTCGTTTAGGTTTTATTGCTGGGAAGAAACACCATGAGCAAGGCAGCTCTTAGAAAGGAAAACATTTCATTGGGGCTGGTTACAGTCTCAGAGGTTTTTAGTCTTTTTTTTTTTTTTTTTTTTTTTTTTTTTTTTGGTTTTTCAAGACAGGGGCTGTCCTGGACTCACTTTGTAGACCAGGCTGGCCTCGAACTAACAGTGATCCACCTGCCTCTGCCTCCCGAGTGCTGGGATTAAAAGCATGTGCCACCATGCCCGGCGGTTTTTAGTCTATTATCATTGTGGAGGAAAACACGACTGATTCCGGACCGGGTGGAGCTTGGGAATAGGAGACCTCAAAGCCCACCCCCACAGTGACACACTTCCCTCAACTGAGCCACACCCACTCTAACAAGGCCACACCTCCTAATAGTGCCACTCCCCATAGGCCAAGCATTCACACACATGAGTCAATGGGGACCGAAGCTACTCAGACCACCGCAGGTATGATGCCACAGCAGTGCCACATTGTTCAGCCAGAGCATCTCTCATCTGATGGGAGGATCCTGAGGGATGTCTGTTGCTTCCTCAGAAGCCCTCATGGAGAGCTTCAGGGAAATGGAGGTGATTTCACCCTCCAGTGCTGTTTGCTGGCCCTCCACTTGGCTCTGGTCTTTGCCAGGCCCAGTAACACCTGTGGACTTAGAGATCCTCACCTGGTCTCTAAGGTCACATTCTGAGGGAAGGGAGGCACCTGGCTACACTCCAGATAAACACCCTACACAGTGCGAGGCAGCAGCCATCAGTGAGGGGTTCCTGGGGCCAGTTCTCCTAGAGAGGAAGATGAAACGAGGGGACAAGGGGAGGCAGAGGGTCTGTGGCTAGAGCAGTCAGCACCCCCATGATGCCCCATGAGTCCTGGAAAGGTCCAGACCTGTTCCTGTACATTCTAAGAAACCATTGGAAATTTCCAGAAAGTAGCCATGCTGTGTTCACATAAAGTCCTCCTTTTTTTTTTTTTTTTTTTTTTTTTTGCAGTAATTGTTAGTTCTTTATTATTATTAATGTGTGCGTGTATGTGTGCACATCAGAGGACAACCTTCAGGAGTTGGTTCACCTTTTTTTTTTTTTTTTTTTTTTAATCATGGGATCAAACTCAGATTGCCATGTTTGCATAACGGACACCTTTACTGACTGATCCATTTCACTGGCCCCCAAGTCGTGCTTTTAAAAGTGCAACTAGCAGCTCCCTTGCCAGGGTACAAGGAGGTGGGTATTGCCCTGCTGAGGATAGCGTGGACACGATCCTATCAGGAACTAAGTGGACACAGTCCTGTCAGGGAATGAGGTGCACACGGTCTTGTGAGGGGCCAGGTAAGCACAGTCCCTTTAGGAACTAGAGAGCATGACCCTGTCAGGAGCCAGGTAAGCGCAGGTTTATCAAGAGATGGGGCAGATATAGTCTTGATATTGTGTAAGGCGGTGCCATCCTGTCATTGACCAAGTGGACGGATTGTGTCAGGGCTGCAGAAGACGCACATATAACTGCTGCTCGGTCTAGGACTTAACAGAGAGGAGAGGAGTGGGAGCAGGGTGGGCTGAGGAGTAGGTGGGGCATCGATAGAGCCTCCCTTTGAATGGAACCCACAGGAGTAAAGCTGAGAGAAACAGGTGATGGGTCCTGGGGTCCCCAACAGATGAAGTAGGAATTGGGAGGTTGAATAGCTTGGAAGTCCATTGAGAAACAATGACCAAATAGATTTAAGCCAAGAGACAAACAGCCTTGGAACTTCACCTATCAACCGCATACAGACTCAGCCGAAGGAATTGCCGAGGCGGCCACTCAGGTGACCACCGGAAGCTCAGGCCAGCAGCATACCAGGCTCATACAGAACTGAGCCCTGGGGGCCCCCTGAGTCCAAGCTCCTCTTCAAGCCAGGAGCCCATAAAAGACAGACAGGATACAGACTGTGTGAAGTGCCTGGAGCTCAGGACCTGCCCTTGGGGCTGGGGGGCTGCTGACTCCAGCCTGCCTGAGCAAGGGCTCCTCCAGCTTACTCTGATGGGCAGGTTGGGGGTTATGTCTGCTTTTGTGCAACCTTGGCCAAATTATTTAATCTCTGTGAAGACAACGGGCCTCCCTGAAGAGGCCATCATGATAGGAGAGAGTCTATGACAATGTCGCCGGGGACCTAGCAGGCAGAAGTCCACACTCACTGTTAGTACCTCGGTCCCACAGTCAGGGTCTGCCATGTAGCCTTCTGTATCCCAGGACCCACACCCAGGAGAGGCCAGCTCAGCACTGGCTACCTCAGCTGCCTGAGCATGGGCCTCTGGTTCCTGGTATCCCGGAACCAGGGTATCTGGTTGCCCGGATGTGCCAACTCAGCCATTAGTACCAATTCTCATTCTAAACAATGAGATGGCAGGGATGCCTCGGCACAACCCTTGTTTGAGTACACCAGCCGGAAGTGACCAGGGAGTCCTGCCATTTCATCCAGTCTTTCCTCGGGTTTGCCACTGACCTGGCCAAATATCCTTTATCTTTCATTTGGAAGCACGGGGCCTGGTCTTATTTCTGGTGGTGATGATGGGGTGGGGGTGGGGCAACCTACATTCTTTCGTCTCCTCATGAGATACAGCAAAGGGTAATCCCTTGCAGCAGGACTAGGCATGGTACACACTGGCCACTGTAGGAAAGGACTGACAGTTTTGGTTGTATGCTTCTTCCTTAGAGTGTGCGAAAGGCCCCAACGTGGCTGCTATTGTAGGGGGCACTGTGGTAGGCGTCGTATTGATCGGTGTCCTCCTCCTGGTCATCTGGAAGGCCCTGACCCACCTGACTGACCTCAGGGAATACAGACGCTTTGAGAAGGAGAAGCTCAAATCCCAATGGAACAACGTGAGTGGCCTTGCTGGGGGGACCCCATAGCACATGAACGCAGCCTCTCCTATTTGGCGTCTCACGGGGAGCCAGTGGTACATCCTCTATCCCACCCATGAGGGTACCTTCCCCAACTCTGTCACTTCTCACACCGGGACTGTGATTGTCCTAGAGAGACGGCACAGGCCTCACCCCAGCTTAGCCTCCAGCCTCCCAGAGCGGGCAGTGTTGTACAGGCTTAGCTCTGAGGAGGCCCAGGCCCTGGGAAGGCTTCCTGTCCCTCTTGGCTCCTAGGAGTGATGTCTGCTGATCTGGTGGCTTCTTAAGAGTCTTGACACCCTCCCTGCACTGACAAGAACATGTTTGGTTCCCCTTTAGGACAACCCCCTCTTCAAGAGTGCTACGACAACAGTCATGAACCCTAAGTTTGCTGAAAGCTAGGGCACAAGGTGTCAGGATCATGCAGATGAGACCCTCTGACCACGCCTCCTTCCCTCTGCAACCACCATGTGGCTTACAGCTCACCACAGCGCTGCCAAGGATCCAAAGGCCCACTCTATTTCTTTCCGCCTTTATGTCAAGGCTGCCAGGTTTTCCACAGAGTCCTCTTCGGACCTGCACAATCTTGCCACACGGCCTTAAGAACGTCATGTCCCCAAGTCTTGAGAGGTTCCACACGTTTTCTTGCACCCTCAGTGAAGGTGGCACCAACTTATTTATATTTAAACTTGACAGGGTATAAAGCAGCGTCCCATGTATTGTATTGTTAACATCCCATCTGTTGTATTATATATGGTTGTAAAACAGTATCCCACATATTATATTGTAATCATGTGTGTAAAAATAATAAAGCTTCCATCCGTGCTGCCCACAGACCGTAGGCTTTGTGGAGTCCCCTGGGGCAAGGTGGCTGAGCTCCAGGCTGCTTTATGCCATCTGCCGACTGTTTATTCACATCCTGAGGGCTCACGTGGGCTCTCTTCTTCCCTGCCCATGGGTCTGTCTATACGGAGCCCTCCCAGGCCCAGCGCTAAATCTTATGTGGCTGCCAACAATGGTGTCAGGTGACAGAAATGGCACCCTCCCCTCTCCAGCTCCCAGCATCCATCAGGCTCAGCACAGGGCGGGTAGGGTGGTGGCCAGACACAAAGGCACTGGATAAGAAGTTTTTGGTGGTGACCAGGAAATCACTGCTGACTCAAGCTCTGAATGAGTGAACGAACCCAAGTTGTGTTCCGTGATTATGGTGTTCCGGGGTCTCTGAGCGTGATGACCCCACATGCTGGGTAGATTTTCTGGGGATACTTGTTTTGCCTCATGGTCTCAGGTGGTTCAGTTGCTTAGCAGAGCGACCTGTCAGTAGAGGTTTACTCTCCAAACTGCTTACCTCTAGTCAGCCAGGAAGCCAAGAGGAAGAAGGTGGCCAGTGACAAGCTCCCCCCAAGGACCCACTCCCTAAGGGCCCACCCCATAAGGACCCACCCCCTAAGGACCCACCCCCTAAGCTAAACTCTTCCTCCTAAAGTTCCCAGGACCTTCCAAAATAGTGCCACTAGCTAAGTGCCAAGGCCCCAACGCAGGAGCTTTTGTAGAGGGACATTTCATATCCAGACTGCATCAGCCATCCATGTAAATGGCCACCCAGCTTGTGTGCACAAGCCTTAGAGCAGGAAGGATTTGGTGAGGCCAGAGAACCCCTCACGCCTTCTCACCTCTCGACAGAGGGCCTTACTCTTGTCTAAATGTGATTATACACATGAGTGACGTGTGCAGGACTGAGCACCAGGTGTGTGTTGGCGTGCCTTCCCTGCGGGAAATGTATTTTTTTTCTTTTCTTTTTTTTGTTTTTTCTTTCTTTCTCTCTCTCTCTCTCTCTCTTTTTTTTTTTTTTTTTTTTTTTTTTTTTTTTTTTTTTAGACAGGGGTTCTTTTATAGTCCTGGCTGTCCTTCCTGAGCTCACTTTGTAGACCTGGCTGGTCTTGAACTCAGAAAGATCCGCCTGCCTCTGCCTCCCAAGTGCTGGGATTACAGGCCTGAGCCACCATACCTGTCAGTGAAATGTATTTTCTTTTCCTTCTTTCTTTTTCTTTTTTTTTTTTTTTTAAGTTTAGTTTAGTTTGTTTGTTTGTTTTTTAGTTTTTCTAGACAGAGTTTCTCTGTGTGTAGCCCTGGCTGTCCCGGAATCACTCTGTAGACCAGGCTGGCCTTGAACTCACAGAGATCTGCCAGTCTCTGCCTTCCAAGTGCTGGGATTATAGGCGTATGCCACCACACTCAGCTGTGAAATGTATTTTCAAAGGATACTTTGCCCTCTTCTTTCCTAAGAGATAATTGTTCAAAGTCCAGAAAGACTGTTGATGAAACATCCCATTCAGTCAAAAAGCAAGCGATGCATTTCTGGTACAGTGGATGACACACAGGGTGGGTCTCTGCTGGCTGGGGAAGCCTGCACTGGGAGTTGATCTAGAGCCAGGATGGAGGCACAGCTGCAGGGCCCCTCGTCTAGCGCCACCTGCTGGTGGTGCTTGCTGCTGTCTTCTGTCCTATGGCAGTACATCCAGCCATGCCTTGCCAGTGCTGTCGGAACAGCCCTGGCTCCCAGAGGCCTTGAATACTTCCTGGATAACACCCACTCCTTCATAGGGAGTTCTACCTCAGCCAAGGCAACAATCCTCCTCTTCAAGGCTTGATACCTCTGTTCCCATCATGTTGTGGGTGTGGCTGGGTGGGCAGCCAGACTTTACCTCCCATTTCTACATGGAGGTCCCTACCACCCCGGCCACCTTTGACTACCACACTGTCACTTCTTTGTTTGTTTGTTTGTTTGTTCTGATTTTTTCTTTTATTGTTTATTTTTATTTGTTTACTTATTTATTTATTTCATTTTCTCGAGACAAGGTTTCTCTGTGTAGCCTTGACTGTCCTGGACTGGCTTTGTAGACCAGGCTGGCCTCGAACTCACAGAGATCCACCTCCCTCTGCCTCCCCAGTGCTGGGATTAAAGGCGTGCGGCATCACCGCCGAGCCTACACTATCGCTTCTTGCCTGAGACTCACCCTATAGTGCTGTGTGAACGTGGATGTCTCTCCCTACTTCACCTGTTGGGACTTATTCCAAAGTGCAATAGTGGTAGGGAGCAGGTCTTTGAGAAAGAGGAAGAGCAAAACCTCAGGGCAGAATTAGATATGAGGGAGCGTGTGACAGACAAGTAGCTGTCTTGCAAGCAGAGCCAATCCTCAGCTGTCACCAAATCTATTGGTACCTTGACTCTCAGTGTCTAGCACTGTGAGCAATGGATTTGTGTCACATATATATTTCTTGGCCTCAGGTATTTTGCTAGAGCAGAAGAAACGGCAGATCAGCACATGCTTTACTTATAGATAAGCATATTTGAAACAGTCACCAAAGATTAATTTTTGTCCTCATTAATGAAACTATGTCCTTCTACGGTCAGGGAAAGAACCTGACTTTATCTTATTAACCCGAAGCATTAAAGGAAACTTGAACAAGGTCTGGAGAGATGGCTCAGCAATTAAGGATGCCTGTTGCTCTTGCAGAAGACCTGGGTTTGGTTCCTAGGTGGCAGTAGGATGAGCCATGGAGAGGAAGTTGTAAGGAAGGGCACAGTGAAACCACCGAACTGGACCACGCCAGGGGTAGAAGTAAAGGTTTATTGGGCATCAGATTGCAAAGGGTATCTTGGGAGAGGGGGCAGAGAGAAGCAAAATGGCAGAAAAGCAAGCCCGTTGTTTTTTAGTTTTTTGTTTTTTGTTTTTTGTTTTTTGTTTTTTTAAAGATTTATTAGCTATACAGCATGTGCGCCTACAGGCCAGAAGAGGGCACCAGATCTCACATAAATGGTTGTGAGCCACCATGTAGTTGCTAGGAATTGAACTCAGGACCTTTGGAAGAACACCCAGTGCTCTTAACCTCTGACCCGTCTCTCCAGCCCCGCGAGCCTGTTTTATATGTCAACACGGTGGGGATCTGTGAGCTGATACAGGCTATAGGACTGACCAGGAGCTAGATGACCTTGCCCATGGTAGGTAATCTTTGGGTTTGGGTTAAGGAGTGGTTTCTGGTAAACAGAAACCCACATTTAGGCTTCTGTTTACTCAGCCAAAATCCTGTTTAGGATTATCGCTGGACCGTCTTGGATCTGCCAAATAATGCCACGGAAATGCATTAATATTTATTATTATAGATTAGGCCTTGGCTGGCTACCTCCCAGCCAGCTTGCCTAACTTCGGTTAACCTGACTGTTCTAGTCTATGTCTGCCATGTGACCCTTAAGCGCTCACTCAGTCCCGGCACCTGTTCCTTCCACCTCCATGTCACATTGGCAAATCTTCCCACCTGATTCTTCCCCTAGTTCCTATCTCTGCCCGGAAGTCCCGCCTTTCTCCTCCTGCCTCAGCTCTTGGCCATAAGCTCTTTATTAAACCCATCAGAAGGTGACGGAGGTGAATGTTCACAAATGAGGCAGGTAATGATCCATAAAAACAACAATACAAAGTCTGGACAGTATTCAGCTCCCTGTGGACACAGAAGTCAATGTTTGGACAATACAAAGACAACCTTTACACAGTGCACAAAAAGATTACCCCAACAAGGACACTGTCATTAGCGCTGTCATGGAGTGGGGAGAAGGGGGAGGGAGGGAGGAACACACAACCCTTTAGAACTAACAGAAGCAAAACTCCAAGCCTAGGTCCATGTCCAGTATTGAGTCTTTACAATGCCACCTTGAACAAGTGTCATCTTCCATCTTGTCAACAAAGAGATGGGTCAATGGATAAGAGCACCTGTTATTCTTCCAGAGGACCAGCGCCCACAGCAGGAGGCTCCAGCTGAGGTGGGGGAAGGAAGTATCTCCCTCTTCTGCCCCCTACTGTTAGGATTCTGCTTCAGTCTGCCTACCTGTGATGTCACTGCTTACCAGCCATGGGGGCGTGGCCCTGCCCAGGGCCGTATAAAAGAACAGATTCTCCACATGGTGCTCTCTCTCCTTCTCCTCTCTACCTCTCTTCTCTACCTCTCCCCTCTCTACCTCTCCTCTCTCTCTCTCTCTCTCTCTCTCTCTCTCTCTGTCTCTGTCTCTCCTGTCTCCTCTCTCCCCTCTTTACTTTCTCTGTCTCTCTTTCTCTGGGGTACTCTCTCCCCTTCCTTCTCCCCCCATGCTCATTTAATAAACTCTGTATAACATAACATCTATTGCCTGTTACCTTGTATTCTATCATCATTGCTTTAATTTTTTTTTATAACACCCACCATCACTTCCATATTCTTTGTATACATTCACAAAATGAGCACACACACACACACACACACACACAATAATAAAGTAAAACTAAATATTTAAAAATACAAACATGCAGGAATCACTGAACATCTGGCTCTCAGGGAGAACTGGGAGAGACTGTCTGTTCATCAGGGAGAGGCAACTAGATTTCTGAATTCCTGAGCCTGAAAGACCCCCAAAGAGCATGAACCAGGTCCCAAAGCAGTGAAGCGAACCACCTCTCACAGCCATCAGGGCCATCCCCGCATTCCAGGGAAACAGGTTCTTCATCCTTGCTTAAGTCAACCATAGAAAACTGGGCTTGGTCTCCAGGCACAGCTCCTCCCTTGCCCCAGAGCTCTGCTGACCCCATCTCCCACAGACCACACCCCCCTACAGTCCCATGCCTTGCTGACTTCCTTCTAGAAGTTAAAGTCCCTACCCTCAAGAAAGTGGATTTGACCTCTCCACGTGGAGCACCCTTGGTGAAGCACCTGGAAACAAAGTGAACTATGGCCCAGGAGGATGCTTCCATGTGTTCCAGGCTGCTGTCTGGATGGAATCCTGTGGCTAACTAAGGTGTGTCCTCACATCGAGGAAAGGATAGTCATACAGATACCACCAAATACAACTGAAAATCCCCAGCAGGTGACTCAGGTACCAGAAATTCTGACCTGTGACCCTGGAATTCCCATGACTCCTGGGCTGTGGCACTATACTATGTGGCTGGGCTGGGCTGTGAGCAGCTCTTCTGTGGCGCTTGGATGCAAATCAGGCTGATGCTAGTCTGTGCCTGTTGAATTTTTTAACCATCTCCTTGAAAAAGCAAGCATCCTTTGGCTCACAGTATCATTGCTTCTCTCAACCATCCTTAGTGCCTGTGTTTTCTTGGGTTTTTTTTTTTTTGTTTGTTTGTTTGCTTGCTTGTTTGTTTTTGCTTTTTGAGACAAGGTTTCTCTGTGTAGCCTTGACTATCCTGGACTCACTCTGTAGACCAGGCTGGCCTCAAACTCACAGCGATCTGCCTGCCTGCACCTCCCAAGTGCTGGGATTAAAGGTGCGCGCCACCACCGCCCAGTGCCTGTGCTTTCTGGACCACATGCTATGTGAATCCTTCCTGGGATGGAAGCTCTTGTCCAACTGGAGAGGTACCTGTGCATGTCAGATGTGTGGTTGTAGCAGAAGCCCTTCTCCCTCTTCATGGCCATGTGGCTAGAGCAGGGATATGGGCCGTACTTTGTGTGTGCACACGTGTGCTTGTTGGTGTATGTTTAGTGTTTCTGAGCCCCAAAGTGCTGCCAATTTGCACAGCTGGCTTGGTATATATGGGTCTTGGGAGTTGAACTCAGTTCTTCATGTTTGCACAGGAAACAGTCTCATCCACACAGCCTTCTCCCTAGCCCTCAGGGTTGTAATAAAGAATGAGATGGTGCCAGGTGTGGTGGCGTACACCCTTAATCCCAGCACTGGGGAGGCAGAGGCAGGTAGATTGCTGTTGAGTTCGAGGCCAGCTTGGTGTTCAGGGCAGCGAAGGCTACACAGAGAAACCCTGTCTCGAAACCCCGCCCTCCCCCCCGCCCCCGCCAAAAAAAAAAAAAGGATGAGATGGCACACAACAGATCTGATATGAGGAGATTTATTTGGGGAATGGAAGGAAGGGGAAAGGAGTTATGACCTGAGTGGGCCATGAGGGTAGAAACAGACAGAGAGAGAGACAGACAGACAGACAGACAGACAAACAGACAGAGAGGAGTTAGGACCTGAGTGGGCCATGAGGATAGAAAGAGGCAGAGAGAGAGAGAAAGAGAGAGAGAGACGGGTAGGAGATACGGCGGGGGTGGGGGGGAATATATGTGTAGTGATGGGCCAGTCCTTTATATCTAGTGGGCAGCTGAAGTGCATACACCTGGCAGTGACAGCAAGTGATTACACCAGGTTGCTAGGAAACCTAGGAGTGGGCTAGCAGGGCTGACTATAGTCTAACCCTTAGGCTAGGCTTTAAAAATATATATATTTTATAGCCAGGCTTGGTGGCGCACACCTTTAATATGCATTCAGGAGGCAGAGGCAGGCGCATCTCTGTGAGTTCGAGGTCAGCCTAGTCTACAAAGAGAGTTCCAGGACAGCCAGGGCTACACAGAGAAACCCTATCTTGGGGGGGGGAAAAAACGGGCTAGAGAGATGGTTCAGAGGTTAAAGACACTGACTGTTCCTCCAGAGGTCCTGAGTTCAATTCCCAGCAACCACATGGTGGCTCACAACCATCTATAACGTAATCTGATGCCTGTTTCTGGCCTGCAGATATGTGTGAAGGCAGAGCACTGTACACATAATAAATGAATAATAAAATCTTTTTTAAAAAAACAAAATAACACGTTATATTTGCTGGGCATGGTGGTGTACATCTTTTTAATCCCATACTCAGGAGGCAGAGGCAAGCAGATCTCTGAGTTTGAGGCTAGCCTCATCTTCCACACAGAGAAACTCTATGTCTAAAAACCACACACACACACACACACACAGTATGAGTGTTTTGCCTGCATGTATGTGCGACATGTATTTGCCTGTGGAAGCATTAGGTGTCTTGGAACTGGAGTTACAGGAGACTGTGAGCTGCCATGTGGGTGTTGGGAATCAAACCGGAGTCTTCTGGAAGAATAGAGAGCACTTTTGTTTTTTGGGTTTTTTGTTTTGTTTTGTTTTTGTTTGTTTGTTTGTTTGTTTTTCAAGACAGGGTTTCTCTGTGTAGCCTTGGCTGTCCTGGACTCACTTTGTAGACCAGGCTGGCCCCAAACTCATAGCAATCCGCCTGCCTCTGCCTCCCAAGTGCTAGAATGAAAGGCGTGGGCCCACCATGCCCAGCTAGACAGCACTCTTAACTAAAAGCGACGGCACAGAGAAATTAGACCACTCTGTAGGCAGAAAGAAAGGTTTTACTGGGGATCAATTTGGGGGTAGGGGCAGAGAGAAGAGCATAACCGTGGAAAAACAAGCAGATTTTACATGACAGCAGGATGAGGATCTGAGCTGAACTATGTGCCCTTGCTAGAGGCAGCTGACCTTTGTGGGGAAATTTACAGAGGTTACTGGAGGATTAAGACTGGTTTCTGGTAAACAAAAACTGCCTTGAGAGATCTGCTCTTCTAGTAAACGGAAACCTCTAGGCTTGTTTACCCGATAGTTTACCCGATAAGGATCCTTCTTGTTTACCTGCCAGAGTCCTGCGGTTTAGGACAATGTCACCTGTGCTGCCATTTGGGGGCACAGAACTATCATTCCAGCTTCTGCATCTCCAAACTTCCCAAGACTCTGTTGTACTTTATAATGCTGCTAGCAGGAGCATTTCTTGAATATGGGCTAATGTGAATCAGTGTCCTACAATTAGTACTGTGCGAGCCGGTTTGGTGGCACACACCTTTAATCCCAGCACTCGGGAGACAGAGGCAAGTGGACCACTGTGAGTATGAGGCCATTCTCATCTACAGAGCCTGGTCCAGGACAGCCAAGGATACACAGAAAAACTCTGTCTCGAAAAACAAACAAACAAATTAGTACTGTAGGGCCAGTGGGATGGCTCAGTGGGTAGAGGCATTTGCTATGCAAACCTAATAACTTGAATTTGATCTCACAGTGGAAGGAGAAAACCAACTTCTGAAAGTCGTCATCTGACTTGCACATGTGCTGTGATGTCACACACACACACACACACACACACACACACACACACACACACACACGATTTCAATTAAAACAAAACGTTGAATTAGTACTGTGTGCGCTGGTGCTAGAACAAGCGCATACTTGCGCTAAGCAGTCTGCACCAGTCTCATGACTACTGTTGCTGCAAATGGGTTTTCTTTCTTTCTTTCTTTTTTTTCCTAACAAAAAAATTGTATTTACTTAGAAGCATTTAGAATGTCAACAAAAGAGCCACACTTATTTTTTTCCAGTTACAGAGTGGTATTCAGTTAACAGAACAATAATTTTCTTTGCATAAACTGCATCACAGACAACTGAAGATGGAAAAACAAAAACAAACAAAACGAAAAGAAAAAAAAACACCGTCCCCATATATAACTATTTTGTGTTGTGCACCAACAAGAACCTGCTTTAAATTTCCATGCCAAAATAAACAAATAAATAAACTTCCATGCCAATTTACAACTCCCAGACTATACCAGGCAAGGTCAGTGGCCATTCAAAATACCACCAGGACAGGGCTAGCCAAAGACACATTCAGTAGTATGTTAACTATACAAAAAAAGACACTGTACCGTTTAAAAACAAATCTTACACAGCCTTACATTTCTTTTTTTTTTTTTTTTTCTTTAAAAGAAGTGAGTTGTGTACAGGGGGGGTTAAATGCTTTATAGACAAGAAAAAACAAACTGCGCTAGAACCAGCTTATTCATCTTCTTCTTCTTCCTCATCCTTGTCTTCCTCTTCCTTGTCTTCTTCATCCTCCTCCTCATCTTCCTCTTCCTCCTTTTTCTTGCTCTGTTCAGCCTTGACCACCCCTTTTCCGCTGCATCAGGCTTTCCTTTAGCTCTGTAGGCAGCTGTAGCTTTTTGTACTTCTCCTTCACCGTGGCTGCCTTCTTCTCACAGGGCTGCCTGTCATCCGCCGGGGTGTTCGCCCTTGATTTGGGGGTGGTACTCAAAACAGAACAAGAAGAAGGCCGAAGGAGGCCTCTTGGGTTCCCTGGGGTCCTTGAACTTCTTTTTGGTCTCCCTTCTGGGGGGGGGTGTGTAGGTTTTCATTTCTCTTTCATAATTTCCCCTTTTCTTTAGCCGACATGGTCTTCCACCTCTCTGAGCACTTCTTGGAGAACTCTGAGAAGCTGACAGAAGCATCCGGGTGCTTCTTCTTATGCCCCTCCTGGCAGGTTTGCACAAAGAATGCATATGAAGACATGTTGCCTCTCGGCTTCTTAGGATCTCCTTTGCCCATGTTTAGCTGATTTTTGTCTCCGAGGTTCAGGGTCGCCCGGTGCCCGTCCAGCTCCCGCTTGCCCCGGAGCTGTTTCTATGGAGCTCAATGTACTGCAATGGCCGTGAGAGGGGGAGCCAGGTGCAGCCTCCTCCGCAAATGGGTATTCAAGCATCTGTTTGTGTAACAGAAGCTTCTGTGAGGGCTGCTTGCCTGGGAACACGTAGAGTATTTACTCCCTACACAGAGAAGGGGCTGGCTTGTTAAAACGTTCCCTAGCATACTAACACACCGATGACCTTGCTCTTGTGCAAGTGTGTCAAGCATAGATTTCCTGTGAATGTTGTACCAGGCCCTGAGTTAGCTCAGGTTTGAGACACTGAGCCTGGGCTCTAGTCTGTGCCTGTTCTGGTGTTTGTTTTGCTGTGGCCACTGAAGCTCACTGGGGCTTTGAAACTATGGTAGAGGTCACGGTGGTGGGAATGGGAGGAGCTGGGACTTGAACTCCTCATGGTTTCCGGTTTGACCCAAAGTGCAGGAGACAGCCCCTATTGTTGAGCCTAACATGAAGGACCACAGCTTAGGAACACGGACTCGGGTTGTCCTGAGTACCATGCTCCAAACGTGCAAACAGTTTAAGAAAGTTCTTATAGTTACGGAACAAAACAGAGTCATAAATCAAGGCACTTTGCAAATATATTAGAGGAAACATCAGGTAGGCAGGCCACAACGAAGCAGGCAAGTCTCTGCGACGGGTCTCAGATAGTATCTGATGGCATTCTTAGACTTGGGTTTGGCAGAAGGTAGTGGTCTGCTAAGAGTGCATTGCAGAAGTTGTGCCTGATAGTAGAAAAGCTATTAGGTCAGAGATGGGCTCTGAGGGAGACTAAGGATAGGCCAAGATAGTTTGTCTCTGGATCTGTGGTCTGGTCGCTCACTGTCTCTGTTCTGGTCCTTTAAGGTGAGGTCTTAGAAGTCCTGATTGCTTGAGGGGTCAGGCTGGAGAGGAGGGCTCCTTCTTAGGGGATGGAGCACCAGTCTTACAAGAGCTTTTGCCTTTTGATTTTGTTTTTGAGACAGGGTTTCTCTGTGTAGCCTTGGCTGTCCTGGACTCACTCTGTAGACCAGACTGGCTGGTCTCGAACTCACAGCGATCCTCCTGCCTCTGCCTCCCAAGTGCTGGGATTGAGGGCGTGTGCCACCACACCCAGCTGTGGTGTTGTTGTTGTTGTTTTGTCTTGGGAGCCCCTTCCAGACTCCTGCTTCATTAGTCTCTCTCTCTCTCTCTCTCTCTCTCTCTCTCTCTCTCTCTCTCTCTCTCTCTCTCTCTCTCTCATAGATTTATTTATTATGTATACAGTGCTCTGCCTGCATATAGGCCTGTACTCCAGAAGAGGGCACCAGATCTCATTATAGATGGTTGTGAGCCACCATGTAGTTGCTGGGAATTGAACTCAGGACCTTTGGAAGAGCAGCCAATGCTCTTAACCTCTGAGCCATCTCTCCAGCCCTCATTAGTATCTCTTAATAAACTTTTTTCTTAGTTACTGTTCAATTGCTGGGATGAAACACCATGAACATAAGCAACCTGGGGGAGGAAAGGGTTTACTTCAGGACTGGAACTCACGCAGGGCAGGAACCCGGAAGCAGGAGCTGATGCAGAGGCTGTGGAAGCGGGCTGCTTACTAACATAGTCACGGCTTACTTAACCCGCTTTCTTATAGACTGCAGGGCCATCAGCCCAGGGGCGGTATTCCTGTAACAAGCGGGCACTCCTCCCTCAATCACTAATTAAGAAAATACCCTACACTCCTGCCTCCAACAGCCCGCTCTCATTGGCTGAACTTCTGATCTTTCTTGACTCCATCTCCCAAGTGCTGGAGTGACAGGTGTGCGCCATCACTTCTGACTGGTTTGTGAGGTTCTCAGGATGGAACTGGCTTGTGCATCGGTTGCTAGGCAAGCAATTCTACCATCTAAGGCAGCTCTCAGGGATTTAAATGCCTTTCAATAACAAGTTTGCGACAGCTTGGATGCTGTTTTAACGTACATAAGTGGACCAACCCTCAAAACCTGCCCGGTGGACACCCACGCGGCTCGGGGAAGACTGGCAGAGGCCCACGGGGCTCGGGAAATCCTTACTGAGGGTCGGCCAGGTTGCGGAAGGTAGGTGGCTACAAGAGCAGGCGCAACCCATCATCGAGGCTGCCAGCGGCCCTAATCAAAGGAGCTTGGTTGCACTTGAGGCTACCGTCCCGGTCCATGCCGCTTTGCAGTCATCCTTAGAGCCCCTCGGCGGGGCCAGGTCGCCTACTGTCCCCCATTGGTGTTGTGTGGGGTAGAGCAGCTGATCCTCAGAGCCCAAAAGCTGCATTCCTACGCAAGCGTTGTTGCAGCAGGCAAAGCAGTGAAGCCCACAGCCCCGCCTACTAGTCTACTGCGCAGGCGCCCTGGTCTGAAGCTCCCGTTATACCTCCCTCGAGGGCAGTTCCAACAGTGCGCAGGCGTACTAAGCCTCAGCGGCGCCCGGAGGCGGGCGTAAGGCGAGGGGGCGGAGCGAGCCGGAGCCTGCGGTTGCGCACTCGCAGGCACCGCCCCTTGGGTTCGCTTCTGGAGCCACGGCGCTAGCAGTGGAAACAACTGAGGTCGTCGTCGAAGTTGAGTTGTCTGAGGTGCTGGCCGCCAACGCTGCCGACGCACCATGGCGTCTGCTGCCCTCGGGCTGACGCCAAGATGGGTGATGCTCCTCGGCGCGGTGCTGCTGCTGCTTCTGCCCATGGCCTCCGCGCAGGAGACTCCGGGAGTGAGTAAGTCCGGGAAATGGGGGGGGGGGGGGCCTAGGGGCCGGGGAAGAGGGCGGCTGGGTCTGATCCAGGGCGGAGCCCAGCCCGCAGGCTTTGCGTCCTCTGCACTTGGAGCCGCGGGCGCGGCCGCCACTCCGGGGAATTACGTCGAGCCCTAAGGCACGAAAGGCAGGCCTTGGCACCTGCTTAGCAGCTGGCTGGTTCGGGTTCCGTTCGGCGAGCATCTGAACTGCCTGTTAGCAGGTGCCGGGGCCCGCCACTTTGAGGATCTGAGCTCTTAACTTTTTCTTTTGGGGGGAATTGGGGAGCTGGCAGGTTGTGTCCAAGTCTGAAGCTGAAAGGGTCGGCTTGGTCAGCTTCCTGACCTTAGCTAGGGTTGATGGGATCCAGCTAGAAGGAAGACTGTCTTTCTCCACCATAGTAACTCAGGCTCTCTCAAGGTGTCTTTGCACTCTAGCCTGGCACCGTGTGTTTTCTTTCTGTGACCTTTTGCATGCTGTCGCAGCTCTGTATTTAAGTTTCTTATCTGCTCCCAGGTGTGCCTAGGGTCTGTGACTGCTGCACTCCTGCTGTCTTGCAGAGTGTGACTACAGGAGCCGACCCTTGTGGCCCAGGAGACTTGGGGGCTAGATTCCCCAGTGAGGACTTTACATAGGGAGAATGCTGGAGAGCCTGTGGAGACACAGGACCCCTACCCAGTGGCTCAGGGGTGTCTGCTGCATTGCTAGAATGCCCCTAGGGAGGAGGGCACCAAACGTCCATCTCTTGTCGCAGAACATGTGCTAGGTGTGAGATTACTACTAACGTGACATTGTGTAGGAAGACGACTTACGTTTAAAACAATTCGTGTTTACAAGCATACCAACATACATTTACAGAATGTATTACGGTATCCCCCAAAGTCACCTTTTGGTGTTGTTTGAGTCAGGGTTTCACCACCGAGATCAGGCTAGCCTTGAACTCACAGGTATCTGCCTGCCTGTGGCCTCCCAAGTGCTGAGAATAAGAGGTGTGCACCGCTATGCCTGGCAAAAAAAATCACCTTTTAAAATATTTTTGTGTGCTTCACCTAACCAGTAATGGATTATAGATCCGGAGAGTGAAATTCATGAAGTTGATGACACTTTGACAGGGCTTTTGCTTCCTCTCTGATGGCATGTGGAACCACTCTCTCAGAGCTTCATCTTGGGGGTGGGGAACAGTCCTAAAAGAACCTCCCGGTTGCTGCACCTTCCGCGGGAATACTCAGGCACAGTGGTGGCTGGTGCGGGTCACCAGGTGGTGAGTCCTTACTGAACAGCCCAGTTTGCAGAGGAATTTGGAGTGCCCCTAACCCCCTCTCCCTGAGGAGCCTGCCTTAGTAAACTGTACTGAATGGTACTCCTCCATACATGCCTTTTGGGGTGCCCTGCCCCTTCCTTACCTTCCTTAGTGAGGCGGCCAGGACTGCTTTGTCTAAGCAAGTGTACTCTACTCCCCTGACTTGACAGTAGAGGTGCTCTCTGAGTCTTGACACCACAGAGGGCACCAAGCCCTTCCAAGTGGATCCTGCTTTGGGGCCCAGAAGATGGCAGCAGGAGGCCTTCTGTGTCCTTAGTTTTCAGAGTCAAACCCCTTCCCAGGTGTAGGTGCGTCCTTTTGTCCTGAGTGTCTTGCTTGACTCACCTGAAACGTCAGGGACCCACTCAGAAGTGAGTCACCATTTACTGTCTTCCCATTTAATTATTAATAGCATCTAAACTAAACTCTTAAGGCTTAATGCCCCAGAGTCAGGATGTTCGCGGTCAGCACCAAGGAACTGCGGAGACACGTTTTTTTTTATCTGCAGCGTGTGGTCGGTTGTGTCCCGTGATGGGGTAAGAGATTTCCGTGTGGCCTTCCAGAAATGTGAGCTTTGGGCAGCAAATTGTCAGTGTTTCCTTCCTAGCCACGTGAGTCTGGGAGTTCCTTCAGCCAGGGTGCCTGCCATTCATCCTCTCTGGCACACAAGATCCACCCTCCAGTTGGCCCGTGGAGGAGGAGGAGGAGGAGGGCTGGCCCCTGCTTAGTAATGGGCAGGCCCAGGGCAGCCGGAGCTCATGATGTGATTCTTGGAACTCAGTTCTTTCTGTTCCCGAAAGTGCAGCTACCCACGCAGCCTGTAACAGATCCGGACCTCATCATCACTGGGGCCACTGAGTCCGCTGATAGTAAGCAAGACCATCCTTTCTTGTGGCTGACTTTGAAACAGCTGGAGAGTGGGTGGGTGTGTTCGGCACACCCTCAGCTGTCACCATAATGAGAAAGCTCTCAGTGCAGGGTGTGGGAGAGCTGGGGGGGGGGGCGATACAGTGAGCTCACACGGATGAGGGGGGCAGCTCTCCTGAGTGACTGCATGCTTGCTGCACTACTCCGTCCCCTCTCTGTGCTTGCTAGGGTCTTTCTTATCTTACCACAAAATATCTGGCCATTTAAAAATGTTTATTGCAAATTGACAAGTTACAATCTTATAGCTTGTTACCTAATTTTCCCAAATTATGGAGTAAATTGTTGAGGTGGTTTGTGCCCCTAAATTCTTCAGGAATTCTCCTAAGAATGAGGATAGTCTCTGCTTAGCTAGAACACAGTTGTTAGAGTGGGACTCGGACGCTTGCCTTACTATATAGTCCACACAGATTAACCAAGTTCCCTAGGGGGTCCTTCTATCCTCTCAGGCTCTGAAGCCTGGGGCCATTTCAAATTGCTTCAACTTTTATATTTCTAATCTCCTCGGTCTCCTCTAAGGTCCTCAGTCCATCTTGGTCTTCAGAAAGCCAGTATGTAGAGAGCCTCAGTTTGGTGTTGCCCTCCTTCCCTCCCTCCCTCCCTCCCTCCCTCCTTCCTTCCCCCCTCTCCCTCCCTTCCGACCTCTCTCCGTTCCTCCCTTCCTTTCTTCCTCCCCTTCGAGATATAGTCTCCCTGTGTAGCTCTGGCTGCCCTGGAACTCACTATGTGAACTAGGCAGGCTTCGAACTCACAGAGATCCACCTGCCTCTGCCTCCTGAGTGCTGGGACTAAAGGCGTGTGCCACTGCCCCACTGCACTTCACTGTCCCTCAGGTCTACCCCAATGGGGAGGCAAGGAGCAGAGCAGGAGCCACCCTGCAGTGTGTGTATGTCCCCACCACTGGATTGTTTTTGTAGGCTTAATTTTTTTTATCAATTATATTTTATTATGAACTTAGTAAACGAGCCTACCTCTCTTAACAACCCGACTAACCCAAACAATCAGAAAAGGATATTAAAAAACACTACAATGAAACCTTAAAGATATCAGTTCCTGGCGTAGTCAGCAGGATTTTAGTAGACCAGCAATTTTACCAAAGTTGCTGCTGTTTTTTGTTTTGTTTTTTAACTTTTTAAGAAAGATTTATTTATTATGTATACAGTGTTCTGCCTGTATGCCAGAAGAGGGCACCAGATCTCATTATAGATGGTTGTGAGTCACCATGTGGTTGCTGGGAATTGAACTCAGGACCTCTGGAAGAGCAGTCAGTGCTTTTAACTTTTGAGCCATCTCTCCAGTCCCACCACCACTGAGTTTTTAATCACTGTGTTTTGCTGATAGGCCTGTGCTGTTATTAAGGTGCAGCCTTTCTTGAGTGTGCCTCTAGGTTGGTGGCAGACCTCCAGAGCCCGAGTATTATCTTGGTTTTCTTTTTTCCTTAAAGATTTATTTATTATGTATACAATGTTGTGTCTGCATGTACACCTGAATGCCAGGGCATCAGATCACATTATAGATGGTTGTGAGCCACCATGTGGTTGCTGGGAATTGAACTCAGGACTTCTGGAAGAGCAGCTAGTGCTCTTAACCTCTGAGCCATCTCTCCAGCCCCGCACCAGTTTTTCTTTTGAGATAAATTTTTCCTCCTGTAAAATTAGAAAGCTTGAATGTACCCTTAGACAAGTTTCTCTGTGTAACCTTGGATGCAGACTGCACCTAGCAACCCAATGAGTCACCGTCTTCCTTCCAGTGTGGCCCCAGAAGCGCTTGCTCTCGCCCTAGGTGGATGAGTTTACATTGTGTAGAGCTGTTGGACTTGAAAGGTGGTCCTTGATACAAGGCTTCTTTCAGCCTGTGTGATGCTGGTCAGTTTCATTGATTTTTACCTTTCTCTGTGGCTTGAAGTTGCTGCATTGTGTAGGTACTCCAGTCTGTCTGTCCATCCTTCTAGAAATGAACACCTGGGCCTTTTCCAGTCATTGTGGATAGAGATGCGGTGAGCATGCCTGCACAGGGCTTTCTGTGGGTATGTCGTCTGATGTTTTGAATAAGATACCTCTAGTGGGCTTGCTAGCCATAGGAGTGGCCATTTCTAAAAATGGCCGAGTCAACTCGGAATCGTGGCTGTATGCCCCTGGTCGTCTCTTTAAGTTTGGCCTTTCTTACGCATGCGTCCCTTCGAAGCTTTAGTTTGCATTTTTCTGGCAGCCAATGACTAGAGTGCAGTGCTCTTTTCAAAGCGTGCTTGTTTTTGTTTTCTGATATAAGATTTATTGTAGATGGGAGGAGGGGAGAGAAAGAAGGGGGAAAGGGAGCCCCAGGGGGACAGAGAGAGGGAAGGAAGCTGAGGAAGTGACAGAGAGCCAAGTGTGCTTGTTTTAAGGGATGGTGGGCAGTAGTAGCGAGTGGCCCCAGTTGGGTAGCATGCAAAAGTCTTGATTTCTATGCTACTTCTATACATCTGATTTGCCTGAGTCCCAAGGCTGATAGCTGAATAGACTTTGATCCAGTGCTGTGGGTGCTTGGCAGTGTCCCAGGGGCTCTGCATGACTGGCGTGGGCTGACAGCACCGGGCTTCCTGGGTTTGGGGAGTATAGCTTGCCCCGGGATCTTGAGATCTGGAGGTAAGTTTGTAAGCTTGGCTTTGCCTCCAGGCAATTTCACCATATGGCTGTGGCCTCCTGCTCACAAGAGCATGCCAGTAGTAGTAGGCCCCAACAGGTTAGTGCTTTCATGGTTCGCCTGTAAAGGGGAGCTGTAGAGCATGGCTGTGTTGTGTTTGGAGTCTTTCTTTACAGGAGAGCCCTTGCAGAAGCGACTCTCCTGGTGACTTGCTTGCAGCAGGATTAGGTTGGGTGCCCTGAAGCAGGCCAGTACCAGCAGAGTCTTGATCATTCGTGGCTGAGGCTCACGGCACCAGTGTCTTCTCTGCCACCTCAGTGATACCTTTGTCTCTCCTGGCAGGTTGTTCTCAGTACACAAACAGATCCTGTGAAGAGTGCCTCAGGAATGTCTCGGTAAGTAGTGTGACCTGTGACCCTGAGTCCAAGGAGGCGTGTGTGTTTGAAGCGCTCTGCCATTTGGAAATTGCTAGGTGGTTGTTAACTATTACCCCAGCTTCTCTCAGGCACCTGAAGCCTTTCCATGAAAGGCGCATGTACTGTCTAATCTAGCCAGTCTCCATGACCCAGTCAGGCAGTGTGGGGATGCTCCCGTCCTGGAGCTGACTGGGACGTGTGGCAGGTATGCTGGCAGTAGATGACCAGGACTGCTCGCCTCTGACTAGGTCTTCTCTAGAGGGTCATTCGACCTCCAAGACCTGTTGCGGGCTGAGATAACAACTTATGCAATGAAAGGCAAGTGGGGGCCTTGAATGCACACTCAGGAATGCACTCTTCTTCATTCATGTGTGTAGTGCTGTAGTGTCAGCTCCTCTAGCAGGGTCCTTGTCAAGAGAAATGGCTCTCTATGAACCTTACACCATGGTTGTGCCCCAGTGCTGGCGCTTCCTGAAGCTGTCAGGGCTAGTGGGGTCTTCTCTCAACTCCTCACACAGGATTAGGGAAGAACCAGAGGCAAGACAGCTGCAGGCCATGAGAGAGCTCTGGGCCATGTGGTGCACTGGGAAGTCTCAGGCAGCATGTTCCTGCCCCTTCTTAATTTCCTTGTGTGCCCTCGAGTCAGAAAGTAGTTCCAATTCTGGAGCACAATCCCCTCATCTTCTGCTCTGTGAAACGGGAGGACTCATGAGGGGACCTTTTGATGGGACAGACATTCATTTGCCCTTCTGGGAGAAGCGGACCAGCAGTGGGGAAATAGCTCCACGACCCATGTCTTTAGATGTCGTGTGAGGACTCTAGGTGTCTCCAGTGTGGTGGCCTGCTCTCTCAGCAGCCCGGGAGGCTTCTGAGCTGCCGCTTGAGACAGAGGAGTTCTGCTTGGGCTTGGATGGGCCAGTGCTTGCTGTGCAGCCTGTGTTGGGAACTCTCAGGGAAGCACAGAAGTGGAGCAGCAGATGATCAGGAAAGCCTTCAGAGGCTTCTCCCTGGATGGCATCTCAGGGCTGCACAGTTGTGTTGTCCGCCCCGACTGTGGGTTAATGACAACACAGGTTAGGGCGGTGTTTCCTCTTGGTTCCCACCACAGGACATTAGGAGCATCTTAAAAAGGAGCAGTATATTTTTAAAGTGACAGTGCAGGTCTGAGACGTGTCTTGCTACTTTGAGACTGACTAAAGGTCAACAGCTGGTCTTGCCTCAGTACTCACATTGGTAGCGTTGAACGGTGGGGTTTTTTGACTCTGGGTTCTAGTTTTTCCTCTAGGACACCATTTTAACCATTTAAAAAAAAACAAAAAAACAACTCGTTGTTGTACTAGCCTTGTAGCCCTGTTACTCTGAGTTATGTGTGATGAGGGCAGAGTCCAGAGAGGGACCTGCCCAGGTCACAGTGGTTAGTCCAGGCATCTGACCCTGCTCTGAACCCAGACAGCAAGGCTTCATTCAGGAAGGCAAGGTGAAGAAGGCCACTCCAGGCCTAAGGGTGTTCAGGAACCTCTTATTGTAGTTAAAAAGAGCAGAACATGCCAGGTGTGGTGGCGACAAAGCACCTTCAATCCCTGCACTCAGGGAGGCAGAAGCAGGCGGATCTCTGTGAGTTCGAGGCCAGCCTGGTCTACAAAGTGACTCCAGGGCAGCCAAGGCTACAGAGAGAACCTGTCTCAAAAAACCAAAACATTATAGATGGTTATTAGCCATCATGTGGTTGCTGGGAATTGAAGTTAGGACCTCTGGAAAAGCAGTCAGTGCTCTTAAAGCTGAGCCATCTCTCTAGCCCAACTTGAGCCTTTTTAAAAAATGAATGAGCCGGCCATGGTGGCGCACGCCTTTAATCCCAGCACTCGGGAGGCAGAGGCAGGCGGATCGCTGTGAGTTCGAGGCCAGCCTGGTCTACAAAGCGAGTCCAGGACAGCCAAGGCTACACAGAGAAACCCTGTCTTGAAAAAACCAATAAATAAATAAATAAATAAATACTAAAATAAAAAATGAACGAGTAACCAAAAATAATTCAGGACAGAAGCCAGGTGTGGTGGCACATACCTGTAATCCCAGCACTTGGGAGGCAGAGGCAGGTGGATCTTTTTGAGTTCAAGGCCAGCCTGGTATATAAACTAAGTTTCAGAGCAGCCAGGGCTGTACAGAGAAACCCTGTCTTGAAAAAACCAAAAGAGAACACCCAAACCCAGGACAGAAACACTGGAGTAGAAGATGTGCCCAGCAGCAGGATCTGCAGGACTCCGCTGTTGTGTGCCGTGTAATGCCAGGAAGCGCTGTGAGGACACAGTGGACGCTGTGCAGTAGCCCAGCGCATGTTTCAGGGTCTTGTACTAGGCGTTGCTCCAAATTGAGACCCAGACCTGGGTTTTAATCTTGCTGCAGATCCAGTGGCATGCGTGCTCCTGCAGTTGGGTGAGGACAGAAGGATGGCCTCTTGGCTCTGGCAGGGCCAGTGCTCTTGAAAGCAGAATTCCTTTGGCTTGTGATGTGTGTAGTCTGCTCAGGGACACCTACCTAGGTCAGCTATGCTGCCTTCAGCCCTGTCTGTCACTCTGGGGTGGGTATGGTGGGCCCTGCTCTGAGTTCTGACATGTGTTGGTGCATCAGGACCATTTCTTCACTGTTCCATTCCCACCCTAACACATGAGGGCCTCAGACAGAGTCCCCTGGAGGTCCTCTCCTGCTCTGATCATTGGTTACGTTGTCCTTCAAAACTGGACACTTTAAAGTGCAGTGTAAAGATTGAGGCACAGGACCTCCTAAAGTAGTGACTCCCCTGGACCTCATCATCTGTCCAGCAAACACTTAGGAAGCACCTGCTGGATGCTCAGGTTCCTGTGTCCTGTGTTTCTGGGTGCTCAGTGAAGGCCACAGTTATCTGACTTCCTGCACAGTGTGGCAAGTGCACTGTACAGTGTGAGGAGACAGGCAGGGTTATTGGTTAGGGAATGTGGGCCTCGGGAAGGTGGCTGGTTGTTGGCAGCGCAGGCCTCCTTGAGGATGTGAGGGGACCATTCTCAGGCAGGCTGCAAAAACCCTGGGAGCGGGGCAGCTCTCAGGACCAAGTGGCTCTGTAGGCTGGACAGGGCTGCCAGTCACTGTGTAGGGAACTGAGTACGGGTATTTGAGAGGTGAATGCCTTAGACGCATCCATCCTAGGGAGATGGTGGTGCAGAGCCCCGGAGACGGGGTGGTGGTCTTGCTCTGGTCTATTGAAAGGCCTCCTGATGCTGGTCTCTTTCAGTGTCTGTGGTGCAACGAGAACAAGGCGTGCTTGGACTACCCTGTGAGGACAGTCTTGCCCCCCGCTTCTCTTTGTAAACTGAGTTCTGCTCGCTGGGGCGTTTGCTGGGGTAAGTCATCTTCATTTCCTTCTTAAAACGTCAGTGGCTTCTGATGATTCTGGGGCTTGTGCTTAGTCAGGGGAAGTTACTAGGAATGCTGCTGTACTGTGACTCCCAAGGGAAGGAAGCAAGCAGTCCTGTGACAGCCTGCTGTTTGGCATGCTCCCAGGGACCTGGGGGCTCCGGGAGCAGCAGTAGCCACAGCACCACACAACCCCCATTGTGGGAGGTGGGGAAAGGGCTTTGTAAAGCCTGTTTTCATGTGCCTGTGGATGCTGCTGCCTGGGAACCTGTGTGGGTCCCATGGCCCAGTGACCCTCAACCAAGGACCCTGTCAGGCCAGGTGCGTGTCTGTGTGTCTGTGTCTGGGGTGGTCATTTTCTCCCATGAAGGCCTCCTCCAGCCCTGTGAAGGTGCAGGTGTTTCTCAGAGCACCGGGGCAAGGGGGTTCTCCTTTTATTTTACTTTTTAAGATTTATTTATTTATTACTTATACAATATCCTGCCTGCATGTATGCCAGCAGTCCAGAAGAGGGCACCAGATCTCATTACAGATGATTGTGAGCCACCATGTGGTTGCTGGGAATTGAACTCAAGACCTCTGGAAGAGTACTCAGTGCTCTTAACTTTTGAGCCATCTCTCCAGCCCCAGGGGGTTCTTGATGGTTCTTTATGTGTTTGCACCATGGACCCTCTCTCCTCTTACATCTAGTGTACCTATCTTTACAAAAATACTTCAGGCTCAGAATTCTGTCAGACTTCACGTAGAACAACCTGGCTGTTGTTAAAGCTCAGAGAATCCAGAAAGCAAAGTGGGCTGACACCCTGTCTGCTTGGTGTGTCTTTGGTGTCCAAATACCACTGTGTCTGTCCTTCTGTCCTGGCACAGAAAAGCCTCTGAGGCCTCAGCACTGCCCCCCACTGTCCCCTCCTGGTGGTGCTTCTTCCTGCACTGGGAGCACTGACTGCCACTCAGACATCTCCCATCAATGTGTGAATTCTAGACTACCTTGTGGTATGGGTTATCACTACTCAGAGCAGCAGGGAGACAATTCTAGAGTATCTGGAAGTGCCCCCCACCCCTAGGTCCTGAGGTGGCCTTCACAGAAGGAAGTCCTGCTTTGAGCGCCAGTGTCACCTCCCCTGTTGCACCCCTCCAAGCAGTGGCTTAGAGGGAGGTCACTTGTTTTGCCTTTGACTCATTGGGTGGTGTGTAGAAAATAGTGAGCTGTTGGTCTGACTCTGACGACTGAAGGTGTTGAGCCGTGTCAGTCGGTGGGTGCCCTTGATAACCGTCCTGTGCAATGAATGTCCCACCCAGGTTACAGCATGGCCACACAGCACTGTAGCTTATCAGCAAGAGTAGTTACCACACGTTGCCCGCGGAGTAGGGTGGCGCCTGTGGGAGGCAGCCTGAGAGCAGGTCTGCCTCTGGTTCCCAGTGAGCACACCGTTGGTTACCTCTGAGGGTCTTGAGGGACTGGCACCCCCTACATGTGAATACACATGGTTGCACCTGGCCCTATGATAGGGTGTTGTTGGCCAGGGTTCATGCTCCCCTGAGCAGAGTGGGGCACTCGGGGTTGGGCCACTGAGCTTCCTGGTTTCACCATCGCTCTGGGCAGCTCATCATGCTGATTGTAGGTTGGCGCCATGGACTGTCAGTCCTAGCTTTAGAGTCATTTGTTTTCTCCTCTAGGAAAATTATAGCCTCAGGGTCTTAATTGTAATGACTTGAAGTGTTATATTCATTTGAAGACAAATGAAGCCTTTACATGTTGACCTTTTGCTCTGAGCGTGTTGTCAATCATTGCTGTCAGGCCATTTTTGCTCATGGGTAGACGTTCCTGTGTGGCTTCAACCCTGTGAAGGTGCAGGGGTTTAGCAGAGGAGCCCGTCGTGACAGCTCTGCTTTTATCTGTCACTGACTTGAGCTGCTTGTCAGAGAAGCGGTGGGAGTAGGTTGGATTTAGTTAGATCCAGCTGTCTTAATGTTCTCGTTCTTAGGTTGAGTGTTACAGAGTTCTGTAGTCAAAAGCTGTACCACCCACTGATGCCTTCTAACTTTCTAACCACACAAGTTGCTACTTTTTGCACCTCCACACTTTCCACCTAGGCACCATTAGACAGAACACGGGGGTTGGAGCTCCCAGGCATCTGAGCAGTTGCAGTGACTGCTTCTGGCCATGCTTAGAGACTGAAAGGAGTCCAGTAGATGGGCACGGGCCCCTGCGCTGAGACTGCCTGAGGGAGCCGAGAAGTCAGCCCTCGGCCTCTCTCCTTCTGCAGCCCTCCAGCCAGAGAAGCTGCTTGTGACGTGTCTGGGTGCAGAGTTGAGCTGGGTGGTGACTGGAACATATTGGCAAAAGCAGTGCAGGGCTCTTAACTGGCTCTGGCCTGAATAGATTAGTAGAAAAGCCTTGACTTGGTTTATTTTTATTTTTTGTTTCTGTTTTTTAAAGATTTATTTATTATCTATACAGTGCTCTGCCTGCATATATACCTGCACACCAGAAGAGGGCACCAGATTTCATTATAGATGCTTGTGAGCCACCATGTGGTTGCTGGACCTCTGGAAGAGCACTCAGTGCTCTTAACCTCTGAGCCATCTCTCCAGCCCCCCAACCCCCTGCCTGACTGGTTTTAAATTAAAGGTCTTTAAGAGAAATTTAGAAGAGCCTTAAAATTTATTTTCAGTTTGTATCAGTTCCTAAAGTTGGCTCTACCAGCACTTTATGCCTCTGAGTGACACTGGTCAGCCATTTTCAGATACTAGGGCAGGGATGTGCACGTATTGGTGGTCAGGGCAGTTTGCCATCTGTAGTTAGCACTAGGGAGTCAAGAGGCCTTGGGAACAGACACATTGACGTCTTTCCTTCTTCCAGTCTTAAGTGGGGGAAAGTCTGTTTTGTCTCATTAGTTTGTTGTGGTTAATCTATATATATAAATCTTAAGTTGTAGACACTGGCTGAAAGGACACACATGCCCAAGCCTCATGTTTAGGACTGCTTCTGTGACAAAAAGGAGTATGCTGTGGGGTGGAGGCAGGCCATACTTGCTGAGGTTTAAACTTTATTCCTGGACTTCCAGTGAACTTTGAGGCCTTGATCATCACCATGTCGGTGCTTGGGGGCTCTGTGCTCCTGGGCATCGCTGTGTGCTGCTGCTGCTGCTGCTGCCGCCGGAAGAAGAGCCGGAAGCCAGACAAAAGCGATGAGAGGGCCATCAGAGAGCAGGAGGAGAGGAGAGTACGGCAGGAGGAGAGGTGAGGCTAGGCCCCTTGCTCAGGAGCTTGCCTCTGAATTTATAACAAGGAGGCCATGGGAAACAAGGGCTGTGAGTCACACGCTTTCTCCATTTCTGAAAATGTGTCGTGTGTCTTGTCCAGCATCTTCTGGGCTGTACTGAGACGCTGGCAGGAATCTCAGAGGGGTCATTGGCCATGTCTCAGAGTTCAGGCTAGCTGGTCTACCTCTTCCACTGGTAGAGGAGGCTCGCGGAGCCTGTGCTGCGGTGCTCTGGCCTGGCCTTGAGTACTGCTGTTCCAACCCCAGCCCCTAACAGCGGTCGTAGACACTGACTTGTGCTTACTAGTTCCCAGAGCACTGAATTCTGATGTGTGCTGGGGTCTCATGCAGCCTCGGGGCAAATGGTGAGCGTGCTTTCAGCTCTGAAGCGGGTACCACTAAGTAGATGGTAATTACTTTTCCTGGTCACCAGATACAAGGTTTTGACCTGTCTGCGTTTTCTCTCTGAGAACTTTTAAAAAAGATCATGGTATTAGACATTTGAATTTATTGTTGCTGTTTTTTCTTCGAGTAGGGATCTCACTCCATAGCCCAGTCTGGCCCTGAACTCTTCCTCTTCCTGCCTCAGTCTCTTGAGTGCTGCAATAACAGGTGGTTACCACCATGTCCACTCAGAATTAGTTTATGGAGAAGAACAGAATGGCCATCAGAGCAGCCTCAGCAGTCTGGCTTTGCAGTCACCCTGCTGATCAAGTGGTGGGTGTGGCCTAGTGGCCACAGTCATCATCACTTTCTTTTTGGGGAGCTCAAGGAAAGTGCTGAAGGAGCGATAGGCTCTGCTCAAGGACGTGAAAGGGCTAGGAGTTTGAGATGGCCCTGCTTGTCTGCCATAAGCAGATGTGACTTAGTATTTCTTTCTTTCTTTTCTTTTTTTTAGGAGAGCAGAGATGAAGTCAAGACATGATGAAATCAGGAAGAAATATGGTAAGAGTGAGATGTGTTTCTCTTGACTGGTTTTGATCTGGGCAGCTACTGCTTTTCCAGACAACCGTCCTCCACTGAGGACAGCAGTTACCAGGGCACCACCGGAGATTAACTGCGCCGAGTGCCTCAAGAGAACAGGCTTTATTTTTCTTTGGTTCTCGTGAAGAATGACACTTCAGGAGGATCGTTCATAGCTGCTTGTCCATTTGCCTTAAAGTAGGATATGCCTGTGTCTGTGAGTTTCTGGGCTGTCTGTGCAGTCTTTCCCTCGCGTGCATCTCTTCTTCCTGTCTTCTGATGGGGTTCCTGCTTTCTGACTGCATTGTCTTGTTTGGAGAAGCTGGGGAGTGACTGAAGGAACCAGCCTGATCTTGGGTGCCAAGTGCAAGCCTCTTTTGTTCAGTCGGAGTAAGAGGCCCAGCATGGTGGAGACTCACTGTCTCCAGTGTCCCACACGATGCTGTGTTCTGCTCCTGTTTCTGCTGCTCTCAGCTGGTTCTGAGCTCATCTTAAAGCTCAGAACAGGTGCTCGAGCTTCTGCCTGGACTTGTGACTCCAGGGGTTGGGTGCTGCACCCTGGTGCCCCTCACACACCTAGTATGGGACCATATGGCTGCAAGAAGGAAGGTTCCAGCTGTGAACCCAGTTTTTGGCCTTGAATTACTGCCTTAACAGGTGAAATCTGATGAAGAAAACTCTAAAATTTTTCCCAAAATATGCATTAAAATTATTTATTTACTCTGTGTGTGTGTGTGTGTGTGTGTGTGTGTGTGTGTGTGCATTAACATATATGTGTGTATTTGTGTTCGTGTGTGTGCGCACAAACATGCTAACATGCCCTCTGGAGGTCAAGGATGACTTCTGGGAGCCAATTCTCTTCTGCCATGTGGGTCCTGGGAAACTGAGGAGTGCTGTAGCTCCTGCTGCAGGCTGTGGCCTAGGCTTGGATTTGGGCTTCTGTGACGTCAGCGGCTGCACTTGACCCTGGCTAGACCTCATCTCCTTTCTACTGATTTTTGTCCCGCTGTTTTGTCCTTGCTTCATCTTTACATGTCCATGGGTTCTTCTGGATGGGTGGAACATAGAGATATTCGTGTCTCTGCCCTAACAGGATCCTGTAGGTAGATTACAACACTGGTCTCACACCATCTTGTCATACAGGTTTGTGGCAGTCAGGACAGTGAGGGCAGTGTGAGACAAGGAAGGAGGTGGTAGGGTGGCAGGAGAGAGACGCAGGTAAATGATGGAATAGAAATAAAGAAGAATGGTCGGGCCACAGAGTTATGGGCAAATTCTTCCTTTGTTCCAGGCCCAGCCACAGCTCTCAGGGGCATTGAGGGGAAGCGGCTTGTGTGTGTTTTCTGTGTGAATCCTGCCATGGCTGAAGGAAACATGTGCATGTGCGGGACCTTTCCTGACTTCCTGTGATCTCAGCTGTGGCTTGTTTCTTGGGAACTGTTGTGATTTCTTTCCTGACAAAATTTATTTCAGTTTTAAAGTCATCTGTAGCTCAGCTTCAGCGAAGGTCCAGGAGGAGCTTGCTTAGAACTGTGGTCAAGTCTTTCATGTAAAACGTGCCTGAGGTGTATTGTGTTTTATGGAGTGAAGTAGGTGGTTTTGTTTCGTTTTTGTTTCTTTGTTTGGTTTGGAATTTTAGTTTTTTGAGACATGGTCTCACTATGTAACTCTGGTTGGCCTAGAACTCCACTGGTAGGCCAGGCTAGCCTCTAACTCACAGAGAGCCACTGGTCTCTGCCTCGTTAGTGCAAGCCTAGCCTTTTGTTTGTTTGTTTGTTTGTTTTTTAAGATTTATTTATATATTACTATGTATACAGTGTTCTGCCTGCATGTATATCTATTGGCCAGAAGAGGGCATCAAATCACATTACAGATGGTTGTGAACCACCATGTGGTTGCTGGGAATTGAACTCAGGAACTTTGGAAGAGCAGGTGGCACTCTTAACCACTGAGCCATCTCTCCAGCCTGTTTTGTTTTTCTTTTGAGATAGTTTCTTGTTCTATAACCCAAGCTGGGCTCAAACTCCCAACAGTCCCCCTCTCTTAGCTTCCCTAAGGCTAGGATTGTGGGTGCAATCCAGAACACCCAAGGCTGTACATTACTGTTGTGAGTTTGTATCCAGTTGAGTGAGTGAATTTGTAAACCAAGTTTTTTTTTTTTTCCTCTCCCTCAGGTCTGTTTAAAGAACAAAACCCATATGAGAAGTTCTAAAGCAGCCGGCACACACTTGTGGCAGATCTTGCAGTTCCAAATTTTCCTGGGAGTGCACTCTCCAGCAGAGCCTGCGGAGACCTCACCACCACAGCCATCCTTGGCCTGGGTGATCCCTCAAGCCTTAGCATGGGCACCGGAGTGGCCTTGAGAGGACAATCCTGCTCTTGTTCCCTCTATCTCTCTATGTAATCACCTGAGACACTAATCTTGTTGATGTCCTTTTTGGGGGGAGGAAATGTACTTGGTCCCCACAGTCTTCAAGCCTATTACAAAGCTGTCAGCCTGAAGTGCTGACTGACTGCTGGGTGGCCTTGCTGCAAGATTCACATTGCAACACCCAGAGTAATGTTTACTCTATTATGGCAAGAATTGACCCACCACCCTCGCTTCCCCAAGGCTGCATCTTGTCTGCAGGCCTGTTTCTGTGGCATGCCATTGCTTTAGTTTTGGGGCCTTTTGGAAGAGGCACCATCCCCACAGTCTGGTAAAGATTTGCTTTCTAACCCAGCTATATCCAAAAAGCACAAGAGCTTCTAAAGTCACCTGAAGTCTTTATTACCTCAGGAAACAGCCTTACCAAACCTTTAATGAAAATCCAGGCCTCTTGGATAGGGTTTTTCATTTTTCCTAAACCGAGAGTCTTTTTACCCATGGGAAATCTGAGTTGTGAATTCAGTTTGATCCTTTTGTGTAGGGATTGGGCATCTCCCCAGCCGGTCCTGTATGTATCATGGAGGATGAAGAGCTTGCCCACCAGGCATCCCTTTGTGGAAGCTGAGTATGTAGGAAGCTAGGAGGACCCCGCTCCATCCTTCTACCAGAAAAACTGCCTGAGCACACATAACACACCCGCCTCACTTCCCACACTGCTTCCAGCCATGTCTCAGCTCACTGTATCAGACACATCAGCATGGGCCCTCGGAAGCTTGTCAGGGGACATTCAGGTCCCCGTAATTCCGTCCAGTGTACATTTCTCTGAAATCCAGATGTGTCCCTAGTAAGCAGATCACACGTCTGATGGAAGGGAAAGGAGGAAAGATATCCATCCTAGGAAAGCAGCCACCATCAGATGCAGTGGCCTTACTGCAGGCTCCCTCATGCCTGAGACTGTCACCTAGCACTTGGTAACCTTTTCAACTCTGTCAGTCTGTCCAGGGATTAACATTTGTCTCTTCCAATTTCCACAAACTAAAGGAATGACCTTTACCACAATCTGGAGTCTTACCATTTTTCTGACTTGTTAGGCATCTGATGTAATCTAAAGCATCTTCAGACATTAAGTATTGTAGCAGCCAATGAGAGTCGTCTGTTCACTGTCTATTGAAAGGGAGCCCTCCTCACAGGCCTTGATGGACTTTGTATCACTATGTAGCACATATAAACCATATCTCTTAGGTTGCTGAGCTAATGTTAGAGTGACCACTTGCTAGATGCAGAGTATTTAATTCTCCAGCGTGGAGACGCAGCAGGTGCTCGCTGGACTGGTCTGTGTCCGCCTCTGAGCGGCATGAGGAGCAGCCACAGAGCCAAGCCCGAGACCATCACGCCCAATGCCTTACTTTTTAACCACTTTCCAATAAAATGGAATATGACTTTGATTTCTTTCTCTGTGCTTTGGACTGGGGGGTGTGAGCTCTCCAGGTAAATCGAGCTTGCCCTTTGAACTGGGTACCATGCCCTACAGAAACTGACTGGGCCAGCCCCGGAGTGCTCAACACTCCCTGCCGTCAGTGTAATCCCACCCCACCATGCTCAACATTCTGTTTTTGCCTTGGTACCAAGAAGTTTTGAGGAAGTGGCTCTGCATGGCCACCAGCGGACACTGGCATCCAGGCACCCCCCCCCCTCGACATGTAGCACCCGGCTTCATGAGCCCTAGTGTCTGAAGTGGGGAGCCAGGTGAATGTAGGATAGATAAGGGGTCTGGGTGTCACCAAGTCTGCTTGTGACAGGCTGTTGGTGCCCACGGTTCTCAGTCCCAGAGCTTCCCCTGGCTGCCTGGACCTGTTGCCATTGTAGTGGAGGAAAAGGAGCCATGGGGACCTGAGGGTGGAAACTGACTCACTGGTTTTCAGGTTAACACTAGATAGGGACTGGCCTGCAAATCCAGGAGCCAGAACATAGTGATTCTCCCTTAATAAAAGTCTGTCCTCTTGGGGGCTGGAGTGATGGCTCAGTGGTTAAGAGCACTGCCTGCTCTTCCAAAGGACCTGGGTTCAATTCCCAGCACCCACGTGGCAGCTCACAACTGTCTGTAACTCCAAGACCTGACACCCCTACACTAACAAATGCACGTAAATTTAGAAATTATTTTAAAAATATTATTTTAAAAAGTCTGCCCTCTTGAGGCATGTGCCTGCAGTGACCTGCAACCAGGAAACAAGCCCTGGGACGGGTACATCTGAAGTGTCCTGCAGACAGCACCCTGCCCAGACCGCAGACCACAGGAAGTGTGGACAGGTCACACTGAACAGGTGGGAGCCCACTCACCCAGCCTTGTCCTGGGACCACAGGCCTCTGTAGGTACTCTAGGCAAGTGATGCTAGCAGTGGCCACCATAAATGATAACAAGAGAATTCTGGGTGTGGGAAGGCCAAGGGAAGTTGTGGGGATCCAGTTGATGAGATACTACTAGATACGCTGAATCTCGGCAGTCCAGGGGAACTGCTTGGGCTTTCATACTCACTCATGTGGAGAAATAGAACAATGCAGTTGGGTTGAGGAAAGGTTTACTCCGCAGTTTCCTGTGTCTGCAGACAGAGGGGAGAATGCTGGGGTGGGGGCAGGTATGTCAACCCTTCATTCCCGACACTCCAGTTTTAAGGATGAAATGCCATGCCTCACCCAAAGCAGCCATGGGTGCTGTCAGCTGGCTCTGTGTCAGGACCTCAGTCCCACAAGTGGTACCCACAGGGCGAGCAGTCTTCCACTCGGTAGGAGAGTCAGCCTGGGCTTTGAG